>NW_015094507.1:19032526-19081075 GCF_001431845.1 Calidris pugnax
GAAGATGTAATTTACCAAGGGAGAGACTGGCAAATCTCTCCCCACCACAGGCAAGACACCATGTTCTTATGTCCTCAACAGGTGCTGAAGGCTACGATAGAGATTACAGAATCACAGAATGATTTGGGGTTGGAAGGGACCTCTGGAGATCATCTAGTCCAACCCCCTGCCAGAGCAGGGTCACCCAGAGCAGGTCCCACAGGAACGTGTCCAGGCGGGTTTGGAATGTCTCCAGAGAAGGAGACTCCACCACCTCTCTGGGCAGCCTCTTCCAGGGCTCTGCCACCCTCAAAGTCAAGAAGTTCCTCCTCATGTTTAGGTGGAACTTCTTATGTTCCAGTTTGTGCCCGTTCCCTCTTGTTCTGTCACTGGGCACCACCGAGAAGAGCCTGACCCCATCTTCTTGACACCCACCCCTTAGATATTGCTAAGGATTGATGAGACCCCCCTCTCAGTCTTCTCTTCTCCAGACTAAACAGCCCCAGGTCTCTCAGCCTTTCCTCATCAGAGAGGTGCTCCAGTCATCATCATAGCCCTTTGCTGTACTTTCTCCAGCAGTTCCCTGTTCTTCTTGAACTAGGGGGCCCAGAGGTGAACACAGTGCTCCAGATGTGGCCTCACCAGGGCAGAGCAGAGGGGCAGGATGGCACCCCTTGACCTGCTGGCCATACTTTTTTTAATGCCCACCAGAATACCATGAGCCTTGGCCACATTGGTGCCTCATGGGCAACCTGTTGTCCACCAGGACTCCCAGGTCCTTCTCTGCAGAGCTGCTCTCCAGTAGGTCAACCCCTAACCTGCACTGGTGCACGGGCTTCTTCCTCCCCAGGTGCCTACACTTAGTGATCAGTTTCACTGGACAAAGTGATGGATAAACAACAAATCTGAAAAACAATTCACAAAAACAGCCTGAGCAGAAACAGGTATGTTATTCGATACAGAGTTCCCTTTCTCCTTTGACCTTCCCCACTCACCATTTGTGGTTCCTGCAGGACATCTTTGCAAAGGCCTGATAAAAGGTCCCGATGAGTGAAGGGGATTGATACAATTCCAAAACTACTGTGCACAGTGGGTACATGGGGTCCATCTTTACTGTGTTGACAGAGTCCCAAGGCAGCGGAGGACCAGTCCCGTGGTTCCAGTCTCTCTCACATGAAGAACCCAACCAGAGTCAAAGCAGATTCCACAGAGCTGTGTGGTTTCCAGGATGCGACCTTGGGAAGGCTGGTCAAGTCCCTGGCTGGTTCTCAAGAAGAAGACACAGCAGTAATTCATCACGTAAACTCTGAAGCTTTGCTGCCAAGTTTTCTACAGTCTGTGAAAGTAAGATACTAAATTATTAAACTTGTTTCACTGGTTTCAAAATATGCAGAGGAATCTCTGCATGTAAGTCCTAGTACCCAGGCAATCTATTATTTAAGATTTCAATAGTCAGTATTCTTTACAGGAAAATAATTTCACAGGATTTTCTGCACCAAAAAAGAACATTGTCCATTTAGCAAATGTACTGAAGCCCTGGTAATGGACTTATTTTTCCTAGGAGGAACAAGTGTGGAATCCTGAAGGGACAGTAGGTGGATTTAAGATAGTTATTTAATGCCTTTTTTTAGGACTTGAACTTGTGGCCATGTAGCATCTATTCTGCTTTTATTCATTCATCTCATTGGGTGGCTAAAGGCAGAGGGTAGGTGAAGACCACAGTATGGAAAACTCTCAGCGACTGTGGCATTTAGGAGTGAACACCAAAAGCCTGAGCTATTGGTGGGATCTGATGCTGTTTGAACAGAGGTCCCACCTGCTGGGAGGTGAGAGGTGGCTTTTCCTTAAGACACACCTGGCAACTGCTCAAGCCAGTTGGCAATGAGGTACTCAGCTGCTCTTCACGGCTCTTAAGAGTTGGGTTTTCCGTCCCTGCACTTAGGTACCCACCTTCGGGTTCCTAATTTTTAGAAGTCTTGCCCCCCTTCCAGCACCTAAAGAGGCTACAGGAGAGATGGGGAGGGACTCTTGATCAGGGAGTGAAGCCACAGGACGAAGGGGAATGGTTTTAAATAGAAAGAGGGGAGATTTAGCTTAGATATTAGGAAGAAATTCTCTACTGTGATGGTGGTGAGATACTGGAACAGGTTGCCCAGAGAAGCTGTGGCTGCCCCATCCCTGGAGGGGTTCAAGGCCAGGCTGGATGGGGCTTGGAGCAACCTGGTCTGGTGGGAGGTGTCCCTGCCCAGGGCAGGGGGTTGGAACTCGATGATCTTTAAGGTCCCTTCCAACCCAAACCATTCTATGATGATGTGATTCTAAACTTTAATGCAGTTCCATTTTATGTACCCTTCTTTCTCTCTCCTCCCAGTGGTCTAAGAGCACCTGTGGAGCCCTTTCATCATTTAGAGCATTATCAACTGTATGAAACGTTCAACACAGGAAAGGCTTTTTTTTCATTTTACAGTGCAGGAAAACCCCTAAGTTATAACCTTCCTGGCCATCATTTCTTTCCCTTCATCTCCCAAACAGCTGAAGTTCAGAGCTGTCACTCTTACCTCCTGTGTTGCCATCTTGGAGCACGCCTTGGAGGAGAACTGCCCTGGCTTCTCCACGCTTTTCCTTGCAACCATCACCATTTGGGGTGCAGTTTTCACCACTTTACCTGAAGCAGGTGACTCCTCTCTGAAGCAGTTTGGCTCCCCTTCACCTCTATTGGGGCTGATGCTCAAAAATTTGGCTTTTGTGGCACCGACCTCCGTTTGATGGAGAGGGACACAGTTCAAAGCAGAGATCCAGGAGGACCTCATCTCCCCAGCCAGAGCTGATCAATTGGTTCAGTCACTTTTTTTTGCATCTTTACTGGGAATGAGCCAGGCATTTCTTCTGACTCAGAAGGTGGTTTGCATCATACCGTGTGCTTTAACAAACCTACCTGGTTTTAAATATCCATTGTCAGAAGCTCCTCTTGCATGACTAATGGTCTAGTCAATTTGAGCAGCATGAGGTTATCCCTCTGCCACACAATCTAGAGTTTCTTCCCCACCCCCACGTTCCACCACATGGTTTTATACGTATCCCTGTATGTGCCACAAGTGACTCAAACTTCTTGTTTTCCTTGCTTTTAAATTCACGACGACTGCATCCTCCTCACCTCACCTTGGTGCATCTTAAATGGGTTCTTTTGAATGGGAGAAAATAGTTCCAACAGGACCTTTTCTACCTGCAGAGAGCTGTACAGACGGGACTGCCAGCACGCACATTTCAATTAGAAACACTTGCAAGCTGATGCCAAAAATCAAACATTCCTCTCTCTGACCTCTCCAAGCCCAATCATCAATAACAGAATCATTAAATCCCTTGGGAAGCTACAAAACACACTGGGTGAGTGCCCTCCTTGAGGCTAAAAGCAGAAGGATACATTAAGCAAGGAGGAATATCCTGCTGTTTGAAGGTTTAATAGCATCATCTGCCTCCTGTCCGGGACTTGGCAGCCAGCACAGGCTCCACACTTTTCCACACCTCCCCAAATTTCTCACCTGGGTCACCACGGCAACCCAGCAAGCCCAGTTTGTTTGAAGATGGGCACCCGTTTCCATAGGAACGAAGAAAAGCATCCAGGCCTAGGGCTGAAACTCCACCTGGGGAAAATGTGAAATGAGGCCAATAAAAGGAAAAATCCAAGACCAGAAGGTGGGGAGTTGACTAAGAGAAGCATCTGTATCGCACACGCACCAGGCCGTACGGAGAGACAGCCAGTAAATACCAGAATATTTACTCCAGCCCAAAACTGGAGTATTATTATATTTGGACTCTGACTAGAACTCGAAGTCACTCATCACACACACTCAAACAGCTCCACAAGAACATAAATAGTTTCCCCCCACCCCTCCACCCCAGTTACTGACAAATCTAATATCTAAAATACCTGCTCAGGTAGTTGAAATGTGGGATTGGGGGTAAGGAGAGCTTTGTTTGGGTCTTTTTAAATCCAAACTTCTCCAGATTAATACCACCAGCCCAGGAAAAGCACAGAGCCCCTGCCCTAAGTGCATTTACATACCTGTAGAAAATGAAGCAAGATTAATCTTGCTAATGATTTTGTAAAAACAGGTATACTAATAAAACCATTTAAAGTAAGATCGGGCAAATCAGAAAACTGTTAATCTTTTAGTAGCAAAACTGATTTTTTAAAATATAAAAATATACAGGAAGAACCTACCTTGAAGACAGACGCAAAAAAAAATCTAAAGAAAAAGAAAATCCAAAGCTGATTTCACAGCACTTGTAAATATTGGCAGAGTAAGACTCCAGAGAGAGACATATCCAGGCTGCAGCTACACTTGGAAACAATAACTGAACACCCACACCACCCCCCGTGACTGCCTACATTAGTAAAACCCATGGAATTAATGGTTAATTATTTCTGAAATGTGAGTAGCTCAGATTAGTAATCACAGTCACTCACAAATCCTTCAATGGCCACATTAGTGTAGTTGTCAGTCTCTGAAAACTGTTTGTGGAAAGGCTTTTATGTGCATTGAGAGGAAAACAAAGGCTTCTGAGGCAGCCAACTGTGCTTCAGACGGGTACAAAACGTTGCCTGACAGGCACAAATTAAAGAAAAAAAGTGAAAAAAGATCATGTATATAGATCTGAGTTGCCACTGTACATAGAATCATAGAGTTGTCCAGGCCGGAAGGGACCTCCAAAGGTCATCTAGTCCGACCCCCCCGCAGTCAGCAGGGACACCCCCAACTAGACCAGGTTGCCCAGGGCCTCGTCGAGCCTCTCCTTGAATATCTCCAGGGAAGGGGCCTCAACCACCTCCCTGGGCAACCTGTTCCAGTGCTCCACCACCCTCACAGTGAAGAACCCTCTCCTCATCTCCAGTCTAAATCTGTTCCCCTCCAGCTTGAAGCCATTGCCCCTCGTCCTATCACTGCAGGCCTTTCTAAACAGGCTCTCCCCGCACACAATACTCCAGGTGAGGTCTCACCAGAGCAGGGTAAAGTGGCAGAATCCCCTCTCTGGACCTGCTGGCAACTCTTCTTTTGATGCAGCCCAGGATGCGATTGGCCTTCTGGGCTGCAGCTGCCCACTGCCTGCTCATGTCCAGCTTCTCCTCCACCAGCACCCCCAAGTCCCTTTCCTCAGGGCTGCTTTCCAATACCTCACCCCCTAGTTTGTATTGGTGGCGAGGATTGTTCTGGCCCAGGTGCAGAACCTTGCATTTGCTCTTGTTGAACCTCATGAGGTTCACCTGGGCCCACCTCTCCAGCCTGTCCAGGTCCTTTTGGACATCTCTGATGTCTGGGCAGCCTGAATCTCCCCCAGCTCAGCTGAACCAGCTCTCACCCCTGCACAGGCTGCCCTGGTTTGAGCTCCAGGGATTACCAAGAATTCCGGTTACCACCAGGATTCAGCCCAGCTGCAGGCACCTCATTTTCAGCATCTCAGTTCCAAGCTCAATCCTGCACTGGGCAGATTCTCAAAATAGCCATTTTTCTCTTGTTAATGTAATAAATTAGCCTTGATTTTAGGTGTTCCACCTGGTGCCTATCTCTTCAGGAATTTGTTATAAAATCTATAATCTGCAACAAGTCTTTCAAGTGAAATTTAAAGTAAGTAAAACTTCAAGTTACACTTCAGCCACTTTTAACAAATAGTATCGTATCTAGATTAGAAAGTTGCAATCATGTCAAATGGCCATTTGTTGCTAAGCTACTTGCACAAAGCAAGTTGTGAGTAATAACTCTTCAAAACTTTCAAAGGAAATCAGAGGCTTTTAGAAGTAAAAGCAGTTCATCCTAAATTACATCTTAGGAACTCCTCAAAGTGCCTGAAGCTTTGAGAGTCTTTCACGAGGGGGAACAAGCATCTCTGCTCATCTCACCAAAAAGTCCACTTTGTGACCTGGAAACAAGCATCCCTCTGCTTAACTCCACTGCAGATGTCGACCAACATCTTCAACCACCCACTTGGGTGGGATCTGGATTTCAATTAAGGAAGGAGATGCTTAAATAGAAATAGGTATTTTCCCAATTAGAAATAGAGAATGCCAGGCGTAAAGAGGTCCCCCTGAAGTGGTTCAGAAGGGACCACCACAGGGATCTTGACACGGTCAGAGCAACAAAAAAAAGCAATCAAAACATTTGGGGACTATTTTTTGCCAAACAGAGAATGAGCTGGACTCTGGGTCTCTGTTACAAGTTCTCAGACGGTGTCCTCAGCTCATACAAACCTTTCTGTACCGACTATTCTTTGCCAAACAGAGAATCTGGGTCTCTGTTACAAGTTCTCAGACGGTGTCCTCAGCTCATACAAACCTTTCTGTACCACATTATAAACCGAAAATACAGAAAATGCACAAAAATGCAGAAGGTAATGTAAAATTATTCATTTTTATTATTTGATGTAAATTATTTTTTTTTTTTCTATTTTACCAAAGGAACTTGTCTTCTTTGTTTACAAAGCCAAAAATGTATCTGGATCACTCTCAAGTCAAATAGAGATTTCCAATGGAAAGGAACATGTTTTCAGCGCCCGGTTACCTGAGTTACAGTGCAATATTTCATTTCAGACAGTATTGCTCTTAAGACTTTTTACAGTAAGAAATAATAAGCTCTTCAAGTCAAAACTTAAATCAGTGCTCGTCAAATTTAAGAATTCTCACGAAGCAACAACGTGAAATATCTTACATAATGTGGACTATACATTTTTTTCTTGCCTCTACAATAAATTAATACCCTGGATTAGGAAAAAAATATTTACAAAAACCAAGATAAAACACAGTATAAAATTTTTTCAAAGGTGTATTTCTTCCCAGAAACAGTTTGGTACCAAGAGTGAAATTTCAAGTCTTAAAAAACTGCTTCTCACTTAATTAAATTCATAAAGGTAAATAAATAAGATTGAATTATACAAACAAACACTGATCTCCTCATATGGCTTTATGCAGTAAAAGCGTGTATCTCTTCTTGGGAGTATCCAAGATCCTTCAGGTACCTGAAAATCAGAAATTTAGTTGGTAACATTAGTATTTGTAACCCAAACACCACCACAGACAGAGCTGAAGCATCATCTCATATATATATGGCATATAAAATAACAACTTCTCTATGAACATCAAATTAAAAGCAGCATTTAAAACTTGGGGGAAAAATGGTCATTGTTAAAGAGATGCTCTTAGAAAGCTTTGGACAACTTCCTAGAGCTCATGAAATTTACTTATTGCTGATGTTTACTTATCTACACACTAATATACACCTAAAATATGATGCCAGGTGTTTTTTTTTTTATATTTTAAGATGTTTTCTTGCAAAGCAGAAAATGTAAAGATGTTTATGAAAGAACTACCAACTCAGGAACACTAAGGGGTTAGGTGACTGAATTTTAAAATAATTCCTTGTTTAGTTCATCATTTAAAATACTCACTGTACTCCTTGTTCTGTAAAAGGTGTTGGACCACAGATGCAGATGAGCACTTTGGAATCTTTTCTGCTTCTTTTCACAAACTCTGAGAGAAGAGATGAAGAAATCTTCCCTTCTTTACCCACCCAGTCCTTGGTTGGTTGTGAAAGAATGAACTGAACCTCAAACCTGGTAAGGAGAATGACAGAATGATATGGGGTTGGAAGGGACCTCTGGAGACCGTCTAGTCCAACCCCCTGCCAGAGCAGGGTCACCCAGAGCAGGTCCCCTCTGCCAGGGCTCTGCCACCCTCACAGGAAAGAAGTTCCTCCTCACATTTAGGTGGCCTTCCTCTGTTCAAGTTTGTGTCCGTTCCTTCTTGTCCTGTCCCTGGGCACCACTGAAAAAAGACTGGCCCCATCCTCCTGACACCCACCCTTGAAGTATTTATAGGTGTTGATCAGATCCCCCCTCAGCCTTCTCTTCTCCAGACTAAAAACACCCAAGTCCCTCAGCCTTTCCTCATCAGAGAGATGCTCCAGGCCCCTCATCATCTTTGTAGCCCTCTGCTGTCCCCTCTCCAGCAGTTCCCTGTCCTTCTGGAACTGGGGAGCCCAGCACTGGTACCAGTCCTCCAGATGGGGCCTCCCCAGGGCAGAGCAGAGGGGCAGGATGACCTCCCTCCCCCTGCTGCTCCCATCCTTCTTGAGGGACCCCAGGATGCCATTGGCCTTCTTGGCCACAAGGGCACATTGCTGGCTCATGGGCATCCAGAAGGTTATTTCAGAAATACTGTCTCCAATTAGAAATCTGCTACACGAAGAACTACTGACCCAGACACTGATGTTTCCTATGATCACTCTCTTGTTCCCTCAGCTCCCACCACGCAGTAGCAGATCTCACCCACATTTAGCTGTTCCTACCCATCAAGTCAATCAAATCACCTCCGCTATTGGGTATTTCATTATTTAACCCAATTTTTCAGTCGCAAAAATTTCAGCTGTATATTTTAACCTGACAAAAGAAAAACAGCCAGCAACCATTGAGACACCAAAGCACGGATTTTGTTGTTCCATTCTTCGTTTATAAAAATGTTTGTAGAGCTCAGTTCCGAATTAATGAAATAAGAATGCTCAGCCACACATGGGAAAATGTCAGTGCAATTTCATTAATGAGAAAATACTACAGTGGTTTTATAAACCCCACTAACAGTGTAGTTATTGAGTTAAAAAACCCAAGAAAACAAACACTTGTGTATCCAAGGCTCCCAGTGAAAGGGAGAAAGGGTTTTTACTTGAAATTTCAACAATGTCTAGACTATGAAGCTTGGAATGTGCCAGACATCACCGGGTTATGAAATGATATTGATTTTTCACTTCAGTGCTGTGAAGAACATGTGAAATTGACTTGTTCATACAATTTCAATTAAGAACTAAGTCAGCATAAACAAAAGGTACTTCTGTCACCTAAAATCCAGGCAGCGATGCTTCGTCTAGTGAGAACAGCAAAGGTTCTGAAATTAAAATATTAAAAATACTCCTACGTCTCCTGGCAGAACTATGGTCTGCTAAACTAAATTGACATTAGATGTGCCCTAGTGCATTTCAATCCGTAATTATTTTGCAATTGAGGGGAAAATATGCAAAAATTAGTAAGTAAAAATGAAAGTTAATTTCAACTTCAAATTTCTAGATAAACATTCTCTCAACTAAGTGACCCCAAAGAAACTTTTCAAGAATGTTGCTCCCAGGGTACCTTGTCCTTTTCTATCACTTCTGTGCTTCTCCTCGCAGAGCTCTATTTTCTATTGCTAATTATCTTCACCTTCAAAAAGCTTCTCAGTCTCAACAATCACCTCGTCTAACACATCATCCCCAATAAACCTCTATTAGTCAAAGCAAGTCCCTGGCTTCCTACAGGATCTACAGAACTTAATGACATCCCCTGCTGCTGTGCATCATCTGTGACTGATACAAACACATCTCCTTCCACTCCCCAGCTCTCATTAAATTCTTAGCTAAGAGTTTCCAGAGCCAGGATCTGGTTTCGTGCCAAAGCTGTACATTATTTGGAGCCCCAAGACCTGTCCTTCTGTACACCAGGATGGTACAAGTTGTTCCCCACAAGACTTTTACAGACCTTTCATCTTTAAGAGCTAATTGCTCGAGTTGGTCTCTCCAAAGTATGTCGTCTTCTGTTTTGTTGAAGAAGATCAGCTTCACTCTCCTGAAAAAACAAAACAAAACTGCAGATTGTTTCTGTATTTCAAACACAGGTTAAGGAATCCGAACTTAACTGCATTATATAGAAGCTTTTACTTAACATTTTGGTTGTTGGTTTGTTTTGCCACTCTGTAATGCTCAAATCTTTTTGCCACTAACTCAATATAGTATCCTTCTTGGGATACCTGAAAGTCTTGAACTCATGACCTCTCATTTCAATTTCATAATCCTAATTGTCTGCGGTTGCAACCTCTACCTCAGGGACTGCTAATCATCTCTGTAGCCCTCTGCTGTCCCCTCTCCAGCAGTTCCCTGTCCTTCTTGAACAGGAGAGCCCAGAACTGGTCCCAGTGCTCCAGATGGGGTCTCACCAGAGCAGAGCAGAGGGGCAGGATGACCTCCCTCCACCTGCTGTACACCAGGATGGTACAAGTTGTTCCCCACAAGACTTTTACAGACCTTTCATCTTTAAGAGCTAATTGCTCGAGTTGGTCTCTCCAAAGTATGTCGTCTTCTGTTTTGTTGAAGAAGATCAGCTTCACTCTCCTGAAAAAACAAAACAAAACTGCAGATTGTTTCTGTATTTCAAACACAGGTTAAGGAATCCGAACTTAACTGCATTATATAGAAGCTTTTACTTAACATTTTGGTTGTTGGTTTGTTTTGCCACTCTGTAATGCTCAAATCTTTTTGCCACTAACTCAATATAGTATCCTTCTTGGGATACCTGAAAGTCTTGAACTCATGACCTCTCATTTCAATTTCATAATCCTAATTGTCTGCGGTTGCAACCTCTACCTCAGGGACTGCTAATCATCTCTGTAGCCCTCTGCTGTCCCCTCTCCAGCAGTTCCCTGTCCTTCTTGAACAGGAGAGCCCAGAACTGGTCCCAGTGCTCCAGATGGGGTCTCACCAGAGCAGAGCAGAGGGGCAGGATGACCTCCCTCCACCTGCTGGTCACACTCTTCTTGATACACCCCAGGATGCCATTGGCCTTCTTGGCCACAAGGGCACATTGATGGCTCATGGGCATCCTGTTGTCCACCAGGACTCCCAGGCCTTTTTCCTCAGAGCGGCTCTCCAGCAGCTCAGCCCCCAACCTGTCCTGGTGCAGGGGCTAAGTCGGGAACACCAAGCTTTTAGAGTCTGAATATAAATGGAGCCTGGACCAGATGAAGTCACTCCAGCACCTGACAAGCCACCATGGCAAGAAGGAAAAATTAATTTACTTCAACTCATAACAAAACAGATGCTGCTGCACCTTAAGCAAACTGTGGGCATCGAGTTCTTGTAATAAATTGTGCTGAGGAGAGTTAAAATAAGCCACTCCTGTCAACTTTCAATGACAGAGTAGATAGAGGCACTCTGTGTGCAGCACTGTTCACACACATCCCCTACTGCCTTTACTCTGGTTATGGACAAAATGTCCAGATTTACATCATTTGTTATGCTCTCCTTAGTTTTGCTTCTATATTATCACCACTACCTGTACCCCATACATGAGTTTCCCCCTCAAGAAGAAAGAAAAAGATGTATTTCAAATTCACCAAAAAAAAAAAAAGTATTCCAAATTCACAAAATGCTTCCCAAGCATTTTGTCAGATGACATTTATCTTTTGGACTCACAAAGCCACCCACACATTATTCACTACTGACAACACATGACACTTTGGAAGAGCCAAACAGTACCCAGCCTCTCTGCTCGCAAAATAGGATTATACATAATGGCTGGACAATAAACAACATAAGGATAATGTCTGGGTTTAGATATATTTCTTTTCTAGAAGCAGATTTCTGCAGTACATGTAATCCTTTTTAGCTTTAGTCTGAAGACCAGTCTCCAATTAATCTTTCTATGCTTTTTCAAAACGTGCTTCGTAAAGACATAATGAACCAAAACATCCTGTGTTTATATTGAATAAAAGCCAGTATAAGAAATTAATCTTCATTAAAAGAGTCTGAATTCAAAGGGCGGGGAAAACAGTAGCAACTCTGTTGAACTGTCCTCTGCAAGAGCTTTAAAGACAATACTCAGGCGTAGTTTCCATGTCTGTAGTCTCCCAGGTTATAAAATGTTGTTCACATCAACAAAAATATAATCCCCTGAGAAATTCTACAAGACATGATTCTAGTGGCAAACTTTTGCTAGAAATAATAAAAACCCACCTCACCTCTACCCAAGGAGGCCCCTTCAGTAACTCCTTGCGTTTCCTTTTACAGTTGAGCGATGGTGCACTCTCTTCAGTTGAGACTTTTTACACTCAATGTCCCAGTTTAATTTACATTTGCAATTATAAATGGACAACCACCTCAAGCAGAAGAACTAGTTCTGGGGTTTTGAAGGACATTGGCCTTCCCAATGGCATCCTGGGGCCCATCAAGAAGACTGTGACCAGCAGGTTGAGGGAGGTCATCCTGCTCCTAGGCTCTGCCCTGGTGAGGCCCCATCTGGAGCACTGGGACCAGTTCTGGGCTCCCCAGTTCAAGAAGGACAGGGAACTGCTGGAGAGGGGACAGCAGAGGGCTACAAAGATGATGAGGGGCCTGGAGCATCTCTCTTGTGAGGAGAGGCTGAGGGACTTGGGTCTTTTTAGTCTGGAGAAGAGAAGGATGAGGGGGGACCTGATGAACACCTATAAATACTTCAAGGATGGGTGTCAGGAGGATGGGGCCAGGCTTTTTTCAGTGGTGCCCAGGGACAGAACAAGAAGGAACAGGCACAAACTTGAATATGAGAAGTTCCACCTAAACATGAGGAGGAACTTCTTTCCTGTGAGGGTGGCAGAGCCCTGGCAGAGGCTGCCCAGAGAGGTGGTGGAGTCTCCTTCTCTGGAGACATTCCAAACCCACCTGGACACGTTCCTGTGGGACCTGCTCTGGGTGACCCTGCTCTGGCAGGGGGTTGGACTGGATGATCTCCAGAGGTCCCTTCCACCCCATATCATTCTGGGATTCTCTGATAAAGGGCCAAAAACGTCCTGTTCACTCAAACAACGACAAGTAATACTTCTTCTTGTAGATATTTTTATGAGCAGAGTACAGAATGCATACGCAATGAAAAACTTTTTATGCATTTGAATATACTTAATGCTACGCTTATGTAAGTCACACTTTTGTGAAAACCAGAACTCATCTGATAAAAATATGTCACTGTTGTTTAGCAGGTGAAAATAACATAAAATTATTAATAAAGAGAGGCCGTAACTTAGCAGTTGTAAACCTTCTCAGCCCGGAAAACAGTATCTACATTGAAAACTTCAATACAAAAAAAAAAAAAAAAGGCACTCAAATACAAAGCTAGTTCTAAAAAGATCCTCAGATTTTCTTCTTGGTGAACTCATTTGTATCATGAGTAAAACCCAAAATGCAAATCAATCCATTTTTCTGATGGAAGTCAATAACCAAATCTGTGTAAATTCCCTAAGACTCCGACAGACTTTTCCCTCATGCGTGCCAGCTTTTGGCATAAACTGATAAAAAATGCTTTCATACCGTTTATTAATTTTTATTAAATTGTTTTATTAACACTGAAGCTTACTCATTAAGCATCCTCCTTCCTATGGATTTTTCTGGCTTGGGGTTATATCACAAGAAATGTACGTACCGGAGGGAAGTGACTTCAGCCAGAGCAAAATCCAGGAGTTTAACCATCGGTGTGAAGCCTGTGCCCGCCGCCAGTAAAACCAGATCTTCTAAACTTTGAACTTGTGACTTCTTGAAGTTACCTTCAGGATTGCTGACGGAAATATAGTCTCCTTTATTAAAAATAAACAAATGGAATGATAAGTCTTAATGAAATGAAAACAAACTAAGTGGTATTCTCATTTTTAGAAGGGCCCTTTCCTATTGCCTTCATCTTTGTAGTGTCAGAGTTTCTTTCAGAAGGGTACCACACATTGCACACAAGGATCACTCTTAAAAGAACAGATGGTTAATTATAATGTCATGTTTTGATGGATTTTACACTATGTGAGTAAACCAACGTTTGCAAAGCCAGTGTTAAAAAAAAAATAAAAATCTGACTCCTGGTTACAGTGAGGATAAGCTCATACATTCGGGGCATGAAGAATAAGGTTTAAAAAGTTCTAGGAATGTCCCAATGTATAAACAGATAAACTTATACCCAAGTCAGTACAGATTGGGGGCTGACCTGCTGGAGAGCAGCTCTGAGGAAAAAGACCTAGGAGTTCTGGTGGACAACAGGATGCCCATGAGCCAGCAATGTGCCCTTGTGGCCAAGAAGGCCAATGGCATCCTGGGGGGCATCAGGAAGAGTGTGACCAGCAGGTCAAGGGAGGTCATCCTCCCCCTCTGCTCTGCCCTGGTGAGGCCCCATCTGGAGCACTGGGTCCAGTTCTGGGCTCCCCAGTTCAAGGAGGACAGGGAACTTTTTAGTTCCTAAACATAAGAACACCTAAACATAAGAAGTTCCATCTAAATATGAGGAGGAACTTCTTTCCTGTCAGGGTGGCAGAGCCCTGGCAGAGGCTGCCCAGAGAGGTGGTGGAGTCTCCATCTCTGGAGGCATTCCAACCCTGCCTGGACACACTCCTGTGGGACCTGCTCTGGGTGACCCTACTCTGGCAGGGGGTTGGACTGGATGATCTCCAGAGGTCCCTTCCAACCCCACCCAGATCATTCTGTGATTCTGTGAAACAGTAAGAATCTCACGGTACCCAGACAATGACTCTGAAACCATACAGCAACCACTGCAAAAACAAACTCAAAACCCTCCAAGTTACACTTACCAATTTGTAGGTGGTCAAGTGCCTGCGTGAACAGTCCATGGGAATAAATTTTAATCATGAAATATATATGTCCACCATCGTGGTGAGATGGCTCTTTGAAACCCAGCGGCAAAAAAGGCAATACGGGTGTGTATGGTTTTACCACCTCTGTCCCTAGACAGAAGACAAAAAAAGGAGCTGAAGTAATACAGAAAGCACTCTACGGCCAACAAATTTAGTGCAAACAAAGACCAAAACAAACAAATAATCTGCATATCCCATAAAAATAACACCATTCTGTGCTGTTAAGCAAGTATGTTACTTTCCACTGCACCAGTTCTTATTCCAGTAGCCTTCCACTTCCCACTAAAATCTTCAGGCCACTGGACATTATATTATTTCTACACTACTCAGCAATTCAAAACAGTGGAAAGAATGATCTAGAGTCATCCCCAATGAACATGAAAATCTAAACATTTACATTTAATTTCAAGGACCACAGCTTGATTTTTTTTCTGAATTGGAATAGCAGATTTTTAGTACTGCATGATTATATTTTCTTCCACTATCATTTCAAAAAGCTACGGTGTAATTATAGAAAAAACCAAAAGACTGAATGAGTTGGACACCAGCAAAGAATTAGGCAGGGAGGAGGAGGACAGAACAGTTTGCAGTTAAAAGATATTTTAAAATTCTTCTGAGAAATCTCTCTATTTTGCACAGTGAAATGCAAGTACTGTGACCAGCATAACTATTAATATGCAAATTTTGAAAAGTAGCTTTAAAAAAATTATATGGATATTTCTTTGACCTCCCATTTTAAGGTTATCTTTTATAAAATTTTGAAGAAGAGTGCTTAAACAATCCTTTTTAAGATGCATCCCTCTAACAACCTCATGTTATCATTAGTATCATGCAACTGGAGTGTAAAGCAGTGTTTCCATGAGTGCTGGACATCCCTCAGATGAAGAAATATGATTTTAAAAAAAGTAAAAACACAACATTACCCTCCACGTGCCAAAAAAGGAGCAAACTAAAAGGAACTGACCAATACATATAAATATATATAGATGTATAACACATATAGCACGAGCCTCTCCCCCTTCACAGATGAACAGTGCTACTTCAGAAAAGAAAATGATTTAAAGGGAGAGCTGAAAGAAGAGCCGAGAAGGTCAGCAGTAAATGCCAGCCTCCTCGACAGTCAGCTTTCCAGCAATATTAATCCCATCAGCTTATTATTAAGTGCTAATTGCCATCCTGGAAGCAGAGACTTTCTAACTACAACCAGGGCATGAGTGGCCACGGAGCTGGCACTCTCCCAAGAAGATGAAAAGGGATTTATGTTAATGTCACCACGGCTACAGTCTCCATTCTTCTTACCTGCAATAATTTGTTTGAGGTAAACGTGGTGTCCAGCAGGAACACGGAGATGTGTGCTCTTGGGCAATGTTAAGCAGAAGAGCTTGGTGTCATGGGTGACTTCTGTCTTGGAAACCAACTTGCATTTTCTGTAGAAGAGTCCTAAAAACATGGTTTTACTTGTTACTTAAGTCTCAATTTGCTCTTCTATTCTTATATATCTTTTAATAAGAGATAAAGGTATGTATTTCACATAGACAGTTATAAAAAGACTATAAACACCTATAAATACTTAAAGGGTGGGTGTCAGGAGGATGGGGCCAGGCTCTTCTCAGTGGTGCCCAGGGACAGGACAAGAGAAAATGGACACAAACTTCAACGTAACAAGTTCCATCTAAACATGAGGAGGAACTTCTTTCCTGTGAGGGTGGCAGAGCCCTGGAAGAGGCTGCCCAGGGAGGTGGTGGAGTCTCCTTCTCTGGAGACATTCCAAACCCCCCTGGACACGTTCCTGTGGGACCTGCTCTGGGTGACCCTGCTCTGGCAGGGGGTTGGATTAGATGATCTCCAGAGGTCCCTTCCAACCCCATAACATTCTGTGAGTGCTCTGCAATGGCGCAGTTGATTACTGCCTGAAGGAACAGCCATCACTTTTAACATGCTCCGCGATGGCGCAATTGATTAATGCCTGAAGGAACAGCCATCACTTTTAACATTCCCTTCTTCAATAAGTACAGAATTACAGCCTGTCAATTCAATGCCAACAGCAACAAAAGGATTTTAAACAGAGAAAATCTTTCAAACCAGCAATATTTATCCAAAAAATGTTTAAAAATTAAGGGTTTAAAGAAGATGCTCCAGCTTAGCCATGCTTCTTTCTAATTGGCTTTATTTCCAAGGGTATAAATAAACTCTGCTAGAAGAGTCAAGTATCTAAATACATGCAGTTACCCCTGGAAATACATTCAGGTTACTAAATCTCAGCTACACATGCGATTTGTGCATGGACTATATGAACATCAAATTCATGACATACTACTATTACCACAGTAGGTGGGCCATGGCCTTTTTCTGCACACACTTCTTTTCTTTAATTATTCAAATACCAACCAGTGAGATATCCATTATAAATGCCTGCAGAGACATGATGTAAAGCCTCTGACATGGAATAAATCGTTCTTCATTAATATTTTCTTGTGTCTTTCATCTAACATCTTGCAAACTGCTTACTTGGAATAAGCACATTTCAGATGTACCAAAAGAAAGCCTACAGCCCTGAAAAATGAAAGGCAATAATTCCATTTCATATCACTCTTGAAGCAAAACAGCAGCAGCTCTCCAGCAGCTACATAACAGAAACGTTATAAAAAGTTTGTTGTCATTTGTTTTTCTACCAATCTTTTAAAAAACAACACATACTGAGATGGCAAAGTGCAATATACAAATCAGCATGCAAAAATCACTGCAGACTTAAGAATTACTTGAAAGAGTACAGGAAGTTGGTAATCATAGAATGGTTAGAGTTGGAAGAGTCCTTAAAGATCATCAAATTTCAACCCCCTGCCCTGGGCAGGGACACCTCCCATCAGACCAGGTTGCTCCAAGCCCCATCCAGCCTGGCCTTGAACCCCTCCAAGGATGGGGCAGCCACAGCTTCTCTGGGCAACCTGTTCCAGGGTCTCACCACCCTCACAGCAAAGAATTTCTTCCCGAGATCTCATCTAAATCTCCCCTCTTTCAGTTTAAAACCATTCCCCCTCATCCTGTAGCTCCACTCTCTGATCAAGAGTGACCCCCCATCTCTCCTGGAGCCCCCTTTAAGGACTGGAAGGGGCTCTAAGGTCTCCCGTGAGCCTTCTCTTCTCCAGGCTGAACAACCCCAACCTGTCCTCAGAGCAGAGAGGCTCCAGTCCTCTGATCATTTTCCTGGCCCTCTGCTAAACATGTTTAAACAGGTCCATGTGACTCCCCATCTCTCCTGGAGCCCCTTTAAGGAGTCCTCAGAGCAGAGAGGCTCCAGTCCTCTGATCATTTTCCTGGCCCTCTGCTAAACATGTTTAAACAGGTCCATGTCCTTCCTGTGTTGAGGACTCCAGAGATAGACGCAGTACTGCAGGTGGGGTCTCCCCAGAGCAGTGGGGTCTCACCAGAGCAAAGCACCTCCCTCATCCTGCTGGCCACACTGCTTTTGATGCAGCTCAGGAAGGGCTTGGCTTTCTGGGCTGATCTATTAATAAGATCTATTTAACATCATATATAAAATGCATCGATTCATTTATGAGGTCAGAATTCCTTGCCAGGCTGGAAGTCTTCCTTATTTTATTTCCAGATTGAAGTCATTTTGCTTCAGAAAAAGAACTTTTGCACACAAGCCCAACCGCACACTCAATAAAGGCAAGGAAATTATCTAGAGTTGTTAATTAATTACTATTCCTGTGCTCACACTGCGCAAGGTGTGAGTTTCTTCACCCATAACATTATTTTGCTCCTACAGAAGGGGAAGCAATATTGAAAACTGCAATGTAGAACAAGAGAGCACAGATCTAAGCAGGGAGTGGCTACTTAAGAGTGAACAGAAGCCTCCTGCAATGTAGAACAAGAGAGCACAAATCTAAGCAGAGAGTGGCTACTTAAGAGTGAACAGAAGCCTCAAGATGTAGATTTTATGGCCAAGCTGAAAGCATAGGGTTGGAATAAAGGAAAGACATCTTGGCCTGAACATTATTCCTCTATAAACCTTCTGGCATGTTCAATGTTAAATTTGAGAGTGTTTTTTTTTTAAATATTAAACAAGGAGAATAAAAGTTTCTAGAGTAGGTATTAAGAAGCCACAGATATCGATATATTTGCTAGATTTGTCATCTTTATAATCAGGGAACTGAAGAAACTCAGGCTCAGCAAGCCCTTTAACTTAATTTTTCTGGAGATTTAATTTAAACTGCTCTGAAGTCAGTCAGTGCTATGTAAGAATTGTCCAATACCTGTAACACTTCTCTGCATACAAGGGCAATTGCTATGTTGGAGACTGACTTCTTAGGAAAAAAACTACAGAATAATCATCTAGGAAGCATTGGTTACTAACGCTCAACTTGGATTTTTGTGAATTGCATCCAATCATCCTCACCTCCCTCATTAGCACAGGATCTATAAAGTCGCTATATTCTACACCTCTGATTCTTTCAGGTCATTTTCTCATTTTGTTTTCCATAATCACAAAAAGTGATAAGGAGGGAGAAAATGAGCAATGGGCACTGAACATATTAGTCCAAGCTGTAACCCCTTAAATAGAGCATTATATTGAAAAATCTAATATTAAAGTGGATGACTCAACAGTCTCTGAAACTCTCAGAAGGAAAATTAAATTCTACATAAGCTAAAGGTAGTTTAAGAGATGTGCTTTTATGTGGTCGGTCTTCCTTTTGTACCACTGTAATCTCTCAGCTTTAAAAGGCCAAAGCAGCAAAGCTGAGAGCCAGTGAGAGGTCCACAACACGGTGATCAACATTTAATCAGCTCTTAAAAATGTACAATTTTGCTTTCATGCATAATAAAGCAGACAAACATCAAACAGTCAGATGCGGTCGGTCTTCCTTTTGTACCTCTCAGCTTTAAAAGGCCAAAGCAGCAAAGCTGAGAGCCAGTGAGAGGTCCACAACACGGTGATCAACATTTAATCAGCTCTTAAAAATGTACAATTTTGCTTTCATGCATAATAAAGCAGACAAACATCAAACAGTCAACTCTTGAGCGTTATTAGACAGAGGGGCCAAGAGGGGCTGTTCAGAAACTGGACAACTGCAGTAACATCAGGACCATGTTTATATTCTATATACTGTAATTGTGCAGAAATTTTTAATTTAGTTGTAAATAAACAAAAAAAAAAGCACCACACTTATCAAGGTAATACACTTTGGTGCTGCATCAAGTTCGTATTACTCTGTTACCACAAAATGAACTCATTTATAACATCTACTGCTTCTTGCAGACACATCAGCTTATTCAGAGCTGGCTGCCATACCTACACATGGCTTGAAGTCCTTTATTTAATCACAGCCCAAGTTACAAAGACACCGTGTGCTGGAACAACATTCCAGGGTTGAAAGATGTTATTACACCTATAGCAACAGTTAGAAGTGGAGGGTTTTGTTCCTTCACCTACAGTAACCAACACAAACCCGTGCACTATTTCATCAGGGTCTACTGAGGTTTTCATATGGACAAAATAAAGATATGAAGCACAAGGATGAGATGGAACAACGCTCGAGAAGTCTTCACCTTCCCCTGTTAGGTTCTTCCAGTCTTTCCACAAGCCTGGAAGACCTCCAGTTCCACTGTGGGACAAAACAAACCTAAGCAAAGCCAAAAAACCACCTCTAAACCGAACCCTTTCAAGGAGAATTCCTGAGCAGCTTTCAAGAACATTCCTGAAAGGAATGAGGGTATGAACACAGAAAAAGAAAATCCTGGGAGAAACCAAATATGTTTAACAAGCTCCAAAAAGTCTTAAACCAGCTGGTAACACGGCCATGGAACTGCTTACCTCTGTCTGTCCGTTTGATAAACGTATTATGACTCTCCAAGGGCTGTCCCAGCTTTTTCCAATGAATGTTATCCTTTTTCTTTAAGATAATCTCCACTTTCCCAACTTTTTCAGTAATATTTACTAAAAGAGAAGAGGTTTCACACTGTTACTTTTTGTTACATTTTGTAACAACAAGACATTTTACTCCTCCGTTATAATGAAATTTTAGAAGAACCAGTCACTTCAAGACACACAGAAGCAACCTGTTAAATTAAAGTATCAGATCAAATGAACTTCCAGCTATCTCTTTATAATGTTTGACAGTGCATTTAAGACAACAAGCATTAACTTAATATGCATAATTAATATCTCTTATTTACTAAATACATTGTGAAATGCTTCACAGCCTGTCAGGTCAAAAAAACAATGCTCATTAATTCAGAGCCCTCACTTACTGGAAATCAGTAACTACCACTATATACTACTTCCTTTATTTTCTAGATCATTTCAATGAACAATTAAATCCAAGAAAATCCCAATCTAAGCAAAGAACAGGTTACAAATACACAACAGAACTAACTTATTTTAACACTTAGTCACACTCAGAGGGATGAGAGAACCATGAACTTATTACTTTCACAAGCCCAAATACCACAATTTAAAAAAAAATTATTATTCAATGATATTGTTTGGTTTGATTGTGTCAGAACCTGGTGGTAAGGAAAACTGTGAAGTATCTAATAAATCAGAAAAATCAACTGAAGTTCCACATTCTGATACTAGAAGAGATAGAGAAGTGCTGCAAGAGACAGAACTTACCAGCCATGTCTTCTTGAACTGCATTATCCAGGTCTGAAATAAAGAGAAACAAACTCCACGTTAAGCAAAAACCAAAATTACATTCTACTCCTCATATATACACACAGTTTAAGGCTAGGAATAGCGAGTGAACTAATGAACCTATGTGTCTTTACCTGACCCTGAAGTTTCCCTCTTGACTTCTGACGTTAAAAGTACATACTAAACAAATGAAGATATGTCTTGATAAACAATATAATTCCTTTACAACAAGGTACTTTAAAGTAGTCATCGGTAATGAAAGAGGAATAAAATATTAACTGGTATATGTAAAGTGCATTTGGTCTAACAAGAAGGTTTTAATAAAACAATGAAAGTTCAGTACTTGCAACTGCAAAATTATGGTACATACCAACGTTGACAAGGTACGAGTGGTCACCCACGACAACCTCTCCCCTTAATCGTTTGTCTTGACAGTCAACTATCACCAACTCTGCATTCATGTCCTTTCATGGGCAAGGAAAAAGAATCATTTTAATAAAGTCCTCCCAGAATTCAAGCTGGATCACAACTGGATCTTAGAATCATAGATTCATAGAATTGAATAGGTTGGAAGAGACCTTTAAGATCAACCATTCCAACCATCAACCTAACTCTGATAAAAACCATTCCTAAGCCATGTCACTAAGCACTATGTCAACCTGTCCTTTAAATCCCTCCAGGGATGGTGCCTCAACCCCTTCCCTGGGCAGCCTGTTCCAATGCTTGATAACCCTTTCCGTGCAAAAATTTTTCCTGATATCCAATCTGAATCTCCCCTGGTGCAACTTGAGGCCATTTCCTCTTGTCCTATCACCTGTTCCTTGGGAGAAGAGACTGACCCCAATCTCTTTACACCCTCCTTTCAGGGAGTTCTGGAGAGTGAGAAGGTCTCCCCTCAGCCTCCTTTTCTCCAGGCTGAACACCCCCAGCTCCCTCAGCCTCTCCTCACAAGACTTGTGCTCCAGATCCCTCACCAGCTCCGTTGCCCTTCTCCGGACCCGCTCCAGCACCTCAATGTCTTTTTTGTGGTAAGGGACCCAAAACTGGGCACAGCCCTCAAGGTGCCCAGGACAGGAGAATCTTTTAATTCTCCCTTTCATTATATGTAAAGTGCATTTGGTCTAACAAGAAGGTTTTAATAAAGTAGAATGAAGGTTCAGTACTTGCAACTGCAAAATTATGGTACATACCAACGTTGACAAGGTACGAGTGGTCACCCACGACAACCTCTCCCCTTAATCGTTTGTCTTGACAGTCAACTATCACTGACTCTGCATTCATGTCCTTTCATGGGCAAGGAAAAAGAATCATTTTAATAAAGTCCTCCCAGAATTCAAGCTGGATCACAACTGGATCTTAGAATCATAGATTCATAGAATTGAATAGGTTGGAAGAGACCTTTAAGATCATCCAGTCCAACCATCAACCTAACTCTGATAAAAACCATTCCTAAGCCATGTCACTAAGCACTATGTCAACCTGTCCTTTAAATCCCTCCAGGGATGGTGCCTCAACCCCTTCCCTGGGCAGCCTGTTCCAATGCTTGATAACCCTTTCCGTGCAAAAATTTTTCCTGATATCCAATCTGAATCTCCCCTGGTGCAACTTGAGGCCATTTCCTCTTGTCCTATCACCTGTTCCTTGGGAGAAGAGACTGACCCCAATCTCTTTACACCCTCCTTTCAGGGAGTTCTGGAGAGTGAGAAGGTCTCCCCTCAGCCTCCTTTTCTCCAGGCTGAACACCCCCAGCTCCCTCAGCCTCTCCTCACAAGACTTGTGCTCCAGATCCCTCACCAGCTCCGTTGCCCTTCTCCGGACCCGCTCCAGCACCTCAATGTCTTTTTTGTGGTAAGGGACCCAAAACTGGGCACAGCCCTCAAGGTGCCCAGGACAGGAGAATCTTTTAATTCTCCCTTTCATAAACAACACTTACCTTCTGCTTAGTATATACAACAACGGTGATCAAACTCTCCGTTTGGAACCAGTCATAACTGCAAAACAAACAATACAGTAAGGAAAAAATATATGTACTTTCTTTGGGCATGCCAAAATATATTTAACTAGCAGTTTTCAAGCAGAGCTTCTTTTGTGAATTTACAAGCCAAATACATTATTTAATATTTTTTAAAGAACTTATATCTAGAGCCACTAATTTTGAAAAGACTATTAAAATAACAACAGTCTAATTACGCATCCTAACCACTTCTTTGGACTCCTGGAGCACTTCTGCTTAGTATATATAACAACGGTGATCAAACTCTCTGTTTGGAACCAGTCATAACTGCAAAACAAACAATGCAGTAAGGAAAAAATATATGTACTTTCTTTGGGCATGCCAAAATATATTTAACTAGCAGTTTTCAAGCAGAGCTTCTTTTGTGAATTTACAAGCCAAATACATTATTTATTATTTTTTAAAGACTTATGTCTAGAGCCACTAATTTTGAAAAGACTATTAAAATAACAACAGTCTAATTACACATCCTAACCACTTCTTTGGACTCCTGGAGCACAAAAGAAGGCAGAGAGGGAGGATGCTCCCTCCAGCAGACACTCCTGACAGCCAACACATCCTAGGCTGCACACCTTCCACTCACACACCAGAACACACCAGACACACACAGGAAAGATAATTTTTTACCTTGGAGTTAAATGTTTAACAGAAGCACCCAGCACCTTCTTCTCAGGAACCATACCTACAAAGAACAGAGATTCATTAAAATATTTGCTGTGATGCTCACTTAATAAAAATCATAATCAGAGATGGTTTGCCTTTTTTTAAATTGAATGTTCTAAATACCCCTCCATAACATGTAGTGGCTTTATTTCCACAGGTTGTCAGAAGTACCCATGTACTTCAAAAAATTAGGACTTTCTCTTGGAGAGCAGGCTCCCAGAACACAAAGTTCTAGTTCAGAAATAAAGATTTCCATATAGCACAGAACCTGTGCATTCAATCCTTCTGGTACCTGTAGCTTGGTCACAGTTTCATCGTGTGCTTTCACACTTTGCGAGTGAGGCATGGAAAAAAAAGGTTATTTGAATGAATTTCCTTTAATAGGACTATTTGTTTATGCAATTTGGATGAACTAAATTCAATTTGGGATGTGTGGTCTAACCTAATCCACAAGTAACATTTCACGTCAGTCAGTTAAGCAGAGATATCAGCCTTAACCTCTCTACTTGGCGCTTTGCTAGGAACTTTCACAGAATTCAGCTCCTCGCTTTAATTATTAAACAACATGAAACAGCCCGAAAAAGCCTTTGCTGGGAGGCAACCCTTGGCCAGTCCTTGAAAACATCAGCTCTACTCATCTCTGCCCTAATGGAAACTGAACACATTCGGCAAAATCTTGAGCGACAGATAAAAGCAACTACAACCCTTCATCAATTTTAAACAAAGAAATTACACAAAATCACAAGGGAGGAAGCTGCACAGACTGAAATATAGGATGATTTGTAACACCACACCAACAGCAGGAGCTTTTTTGGACAATGGTGAGGCAGAGGTCTAAGATAACAGGTGGAAAGTGCTGGTTTCAAGCCCATTCAGAGGCAAACCTTGCAAACCTGAAATGGCTATGCATAAAATAATTAATGTAGGAATTCTCAATTACTGAGATGATTATCTTCTAAATGCCTGTAAATTTTGTAGTTTGGCTACAAGCTTAAACACAGTAATTGAGTGGCTCCACCGTGTGGGAAGTAGATAGAAACAGAAAGAGCCACTCGGGCCTAATCCAATCTGTCAAAACTATTTGATCATCCAGCTGAGGGAATTAACCCAAAGCAATTAAAACTGACTGGAATTACTTATTCTTTGATCCTTAATTAGCCCTAACCATCTGCAGCTGCCAAGGAAGCTAAATGGCAGAGCAGTCAGATCAGTGCAAAAGAAAACCAATCTAATGAAAAAAAGCCTTTTTAAGGGCTGAGCCTTTCTTGAGGACATACATCACATGCTTAGGTTGGCCTCCATGGATATTCGTGGTCATACACACTCCTGTTGGCTTCTCCAGGGCAACAGAGGTATATCAACAGCCACAATTTAAAAAAAAATAACATTCTGGTAAACCAAGTTATTTAAGAACTATTCTGAAATACTGCAAGATGCTATGTGAAAACAAGAAGACACATTGCAATAAAAAAAGATAATGATTCAGGTGATCAATGAAGCAATTAAGGCAAGTGCTCTACTGGTCATGGTGGTCATTAATAAAGAAAAGCTGGTGGTGAAACCAGAAGCTGTTGGCAGGCACGAAAGGAAGGAGAATTATGGCAGAATTACAACTCTGCATCTCACTCATGCAGAGCAAACTTCAGTCTAGGTTGGAGGAGACCCTTGGGATCATCTCAGAAGAGCATCGCAAGCTCTTGGGAAGTGATTCTTCCTCTCTGGTCAGCCCAAGACAGAGTGTCACGTCCAGCTTCAGCTCCCCAGAGCAGGACAGACATGGATGTACATTGCTCAGGAACCATCTGATCTGATATGGAAGTTCACCCTGCTTTGAGGGGGAGACTGGACCAAACAACCTCCAGACGTTCCTTCCAATTTAAACTATTTTAGGATGTTCTGAAAGCTTTCTCTACCTTTTTTTTTTTCTCATCTCACTCATGCAGAGCAAACTTCAGCCTTGTGGTGATGGAGGCAAATTTTATCCTGGGGAAGAGCATCGCAAGCTCTTGGGAAGTGATTCTTCCTCTCTGGTCAGCCCAAGACAGAGTGTCACGTCCAGCTTCAGCTCCCCAGAGCAGGACAGACATGGATGTACATTGCTCAGGAACCATCTGATCTGATATGGAAGTTCACCCTGCTTTGAGGGGGAGACTGGACCAAACAACCTCCAGACGTTCCTTCCAATTTAAACTATTTTAGGATGTTCTGAAAGCTTTCTCTACCTTTTTTTTTTTTCTTTGCTCTTAGAAGGTCCAGAACAAGCTTCACCCATATTTGTAAACTCCAGATATTACTAAGAAAAATAGGAACACTTATATAAAGTGTTATATAACACTAAATAAATTCTAAATTACTAAATAAATTACTTAAGAACTCCAGCTGGTTGAACCTCATGATTTAGTTTTTGGTACTTGAAACTCTAGCTCAGTCTCTCCTCCCATCACCCTTTTCCACAGCATAAGTTTTTTCCAGGTCTGATGAGCACATGTTCACACACCAGCTTGTTTTCAGATGGCAGAACTGCCCAAAATAATTTTTTTTGATACTATATTACAAAAATCATCATCATAATAGTTTGGGTGAAAGAGAAATTCAATGTAGCTCAACAGTCCAAGACTGAAAAGATCATTTTAAAAATAAGTCTTTGATACATATTTGCTCTCAAACAAATATGAAGTTTCCAGGTGTGCTTTGGTAACGGCAGCGTTTTGAAATTTGGATATCTTTTGTTTGAAACAATATGAACAGGTGTTGAGGAGCACATTAGACTACGCCCACACTGACTGTTATCACCAGCAATATATTCTGAAAACTTCAGATTTAATTCCATACAATTGATGTTCACAAAAATCAAGGATAAATTTAAGTTGAATGATCTGAGCACACTCTGAATACAAGTATTATTTATACATTTTAGATTGATAAGACAAAAATGCCTTCACTAGTGCCAACAACTTCCAAAAATATCAGAGCCTGTGCTGTAGGTTTCTCTTTCCCACTTTCAGAGAGCAAAGCTTATTTCTAGACTTATTCTGACTTATAAATTTATAAGAGCTGAAGGTAACCTCAGGAACTGACCTCTCCTATTTTGGAAAAAGCCTTGCCAAACAGGGAAACTGAGTACAACAAGCAAACATCAGTATTTTGGAAATTTCACTGGAAACTACCATCAGAACCATTTCCTGTGTCACCTGAGAAGTCACATAACCTGGACAACAAAAGTTATTGCCAGAAGCAGGAGAGGAAGCAAGACAGAAGAGAGAATATCACTTATTTCCTCTTTATCTGGATCCACTATGAATATGAAAGATCCATAGAAAAGCTAGACGAGCACAAAAACTAAGCAATTCATAAACCACAATAACCAAGAGAACAACATTGAAATAGATGGTAAAATTAATCTTCTACTTAAATACAAAATATTTATCATGTATTTAATGACTACTAGCTGCCAGTGTTGTCATTCTTATAAAGCAGAGTTTGTTTTCTAATTCCCCCAGTCCTTCAACACAAAATTAGCAACTTCCAGCAATTTATTCATTGCTGAAGAAAAAAACAGGCAAGTCAGGCAGCAGACCCTGCCAAAGTTTACCTGAACATCTTATAATGGTATAGAGCAAAACAGGAACAAATAAAATCAGTCTTGCTTGGTTTTATGTAATGTATGTTTAACTTTTTGTGTAGCTCAACACTTGTGCATTCTAAAAGGTAAACTGCCTTTTAGAAGTCAAATACAACGTTCACAGAACACAAAGGGAGGGTAAGGAAGACAGTGAGACACCTGGAGAAGTTCTCTGGCTTCATCATAAGACACATCCAGGTTCCCACTCTTCCTGCCACTTCAAAATTTGACTGCTCTTGAGTCCTTTTGCAAAGTTTCAGCCTAGACTTTTCCATGACCAATTTGCACCTGTACCCTCTCACTGCAATAGTTCAGCCTTGAGTTAAAACTCTATTATTTTGCTTCACAGGCATTCATATTATTTGCTCCACCAACACACACCCATCATACCTCATCTGATGGGACTTCATAAGACCTATTCTTTTAGGAAGCCTCTTACACTAATATGACTGATCAGTCTGAAACATTTCCCTAAAAGCATCAAAATGAAATGCATGGTTCTGGATCACTAGCAACCAAAGCCACCTCCAGTACTCAAGGAAGGGCTCAGTGAAGGCTTCAATGCTTCCCCATCTCCACAAGGACCACTGTAAACCTCCTGATACATTCACAGGGCTGCTCTTGTTTCTCTCTGACTAGGCAGACAATTGGTGTAGTTCTTCTCACAGTTACATCTCTAGTAGTTCAGTCACACTGTGAACAGCTAATTCACTTCCATTTCATCCCCTTTCCCAGTGATGACCTTCCAGCTTTTAGCAGAGACTTATCAACTCTAAGTGTTCCCCAAGATTTTGTCTCATCTCTGCTACTCCAGCCCCATGGCCATCGAGATTTTCTGACAGAGAGAAGGATCAAAAAGGCTGGCAATTTTGTAGTGGCAGATTTCACAGCACACAGTAATTTGGGACCTATCTTCTCCAACTCAAGCAGAAAGGCTGTCCATCTCATACCTCCCTTATCCATACCACTCTACTGCAGTCTTATAGTACTTTTAAACACTGAATTCACAATACCTGATTAGGACTTTGCCTTCTGTAATTTCCACAGGTCACCACAGCCTCAACATCAGATTCAAATACAAAGACAGAGAGAAGTCTAGATAAACACTGCTCATTCCATAATATTCAAACAAGTTGAAGATTCACTCCCCACCTTGCTCCAGGTGAATACTCACCATTAAGCCGTTTCTTCTCTTCAGACAGAGTAGGAGAAATCTCTACAAGCATTAAGAAAAAACGAGCACGACAGTAAGAAGTTGCAGCACAGCACTTACACACATCACGCTCAAGAAAATAAGCCAAAGTAAGGATCTTCAAATAAACCTTCCATAAACAGATTGACCAGGATGCTTCTGACATCGAGTCACAAATAAATGCAGCAGGGATTACCATTCCAAAAGATTATGTATAATTAAAAAAACACTATGTTAAAAATGCCAAAAGCTGGACAGCACTAAAGGGTAGAAAATCCAAGAACTCCGGCACTTCAAACATCACAGATTATCTTGTGCAGTTACAAACTTCGTAGCTAAGAAGCTCGCTAGATCTGTCAGACTTTCGATGCCGCTTGTCTCCTGACAACATGGAGCGGGCACTGAGAATGACCAACCCAATCCTTGGCAATCTAAACCCAATCCTTGGCAGAAACCCAGGAATCAGAAAATCTTCCTGTAAGCTCCTTCTGTCAAATGGTTTTCTTTGACAAGTTATTATCCGTGTTCTTCATTAAATCTACAGTATGTTGCTACTGCTCCAAACAAACAAGGAGATGCTAGCAGACAAGAAGAAGATAACAACAAAGCAGGTTAATTACCTAGTGTTAATTCATCTAAGGTGTTCAGCTTGAGGGGAAAGGCACTGCATCTCTCAGGCATGTAACAGGCAAATCTCTGGGAAATTAGTCCTCTGGATGTACCCGAGCCCCTTTTGCCTCCTCTACATAGAATCAAAGAATTGTCTAGGTTGGAGGAGACCCTTGGGATCATCTCAGAATGCCCCCACATATGAAGGTCCATTATATATTCTCTTTTATGGGAGCCAAGGTGTTCAGCTTGAGGGGAAAGGCACAGCACCTCTCAGGCATATATCAGGCAAATCTGTGAGAAATTAGTCCTCTGGATGTACCCGAACCCCCTTCTGCCTCCTCTACATAGAATCAAAGAATTGTCTAGGTTGGAGGAGACCCTTGGGATCATCTCAGAATGCCCCCACATATGAAGGTCCATTATATATTCTCTTTTATGGGAGCCAGCTTAGGGGAAGTGACAGAAACCAATGTGTTCTTCCCAATGCCTCCATATGAAGGTCCATTTTATATTCTCTTCTATGGGAGCCAGCTTTGGGGAAGTGACAGAAACCAATGTGTTCTTCCTGTTCCCTTTTATTAAAACCAAAATGTGAACGTTTCTCTCCTGTTCTTCCAAATCCTGCTCAGTGCTCTGCATGACAGCAGCCAGAGTTAGAGGAAAAACGATATTGTGGGAGAAGTGAAGGAAACTTCACAAGTGAAGGAACAAAGCACCAGGCAGAGAGTCCTGCAAAATGACTTCAGAGCTGATCAAGAGCTGCCTTCATCAAAAGGTTTCACATTGCAGCACTACAAAGCAAAAACAAAACACTCCACAAGATGAATCAGGCAGTTCACCCCAAATTTTTGGCTGAGGCTGTATCTGTCTGTGTACTCTGCTCTACATCTCTTGGAGCCTTCTGACAAGACAGGGGAGTCATTCACAAAAAACTCATGTCTGATTAAACCTAATCTTTTGTCTTCAAAAGTCTACTCTCATTTCGCTACATTTAAACACACTGCACTGAAATTTGCACTGAGATTTTAAGGACAGTTTGAGGAATTCTCAAGACACAGCCCTACCTCTTTTCCTTGGCTGACACCACAACTCTGAGTCTAATCTCAGTGAATTAACAATAATACAAGGTCTTAAAGTAGCATTAAACTAGTATTAAAAGATACCAGACAGCAAACTACTGTCTGTGCTAACGTTTACAGCTGAGCACCCTGAAGGGAAGGGAAGGCAAGGAGTTTAATGCTGCAGAGGTTTGCTGAGGGAGATACCACAATCCTCTTACAGCCCCGGCACTGCTGTGGTTACTGCACTGGCTTTCCCAGCAAATAAAAACATTGCACATTTCAGTGCACAGCTCCACAGAAGGGACACTTGAGAATTTCCTCTTAGTCATTACCATACCATCAAGCAGCATTCCCAAAAGGCAAGTTGAAAAAACATTCAATATCATCAGCATCTTCAAAAGCCTCTTCTTTCTTAAACCCCTTGGTGTATGCAAAGACAAGCTTCAGCTTCCTTAAACAGTTCGGTGAGCAAATAATTGTACCACCTTCCAAAATCCCTCACAGAACACAGGAAATAAAAACTAAGCTAAACAACCACAGAACTTCCAGCAACACCCCAACAAACCTATAGAGAATTTTACAAGGAAGAACTTCAGCAAATCCAGTCTAATCAGTTTGATTCTAAATTAATGAAATTACTTTTCTTTTTTTCCCCCCAAGCCTGAAATGGCTAAAATAGACCCAGGTGACAGAACTGGTTTGATAGAGTTGCCAACCTTTCCCCTGCAAATTTTACTACAGCAAAATGGATAGAACAGTCCCATCACAGAGGAAAGCAGAAAAAGCAAAGAGCAGAAGAGGGACTGTCAAAGTTGGCAGGGGCAAAGACGTGTTTGGTTTTTACTGACTGCCCGTCACAAGAATTCCTTCCAGGTGCAGAAAAGTTAGATTAATGGAACCAGCAAAAGTCAGGTTTGCTTTTAAATCTCTAACTCAGCTGACAAAAGTGGCAGTAACTGAACTGTAACACCTCAACTCCCTGAAGCAGTGATGCTGTCAAGGTTTCTCCACACTTCATAGGATTTACCCTAAAAGCTCCACACTGGAATTAACCACCTGGTAACAAGATGTAAAATGCTATTTTCCTTCACCAAACTCAATTTAACCAGCAAGTGATGTGTTCTAAGCGCTAAGCCAGGACCAGTGCATCTTGTCAGAAGCTGAAGGGCCACAAGAGATGGCCGAATTCCTGAACTAAAGGATGCCACAGAATTTGAGAAAAATAGCTGCAAACGTTAATTCTTTCATATTTTCACTATAGCTTTGCTAAGGGGCAATATTCAGGTATAGTGCCTGCTTCCCAGGTATAAGAAATCTTTGCTGTGGCCTACAAACCAGAATAAACACTGAAGATTAAAGTCTCTGGAAACCACTACCAGTATTTTAAAACAACATACTACATCTCTTGCTGTCCTGGCTCAGAGGAGTCTGTTATATCAGCAAAATTTTCTCCAAGTAAATTCTAACTAAAGGACCCAATAAAGTTTTCTGGAAAGGATAACTGTCCATAAAGTCTATTTGAAGACCTCAATACCTACACAACTTGCCAGATTTATGTCTGGTGCTGAAATCACCAGACTCAGTGCTCTGCATGACAGCAGCCAGAGTTAGAGGAAAAACGCTATTGTGGGAGAAGTGAAGGAAACTTCACAAGTGAAGGAACAAAGCACCAGGCAGAGAGTCCTGCAAAATGACTTCAGAGCTGATCAAGAGCTGCCTTCATCAAAAGGTTTCACATTGCAGCACTACAAAGCAAAAACAAAACACTCCACAAGATGAATCAGGCAGTTCACCCCAAATTTTTGGCTGAGGCTGTATCTGTCTGTGTACTCTGCTCTACATCTCTTGGAGCCTTCTGACGAGACAGGGGAGTCATTCACAAAAAACTCATGTCTGATTAAACCTAATCTTTTGTCTTCAAAAGTCTACTCTCATTTCGCTACATTTAAACACACTGCACTGAAATTTGCACTGAGATTTTAAGGACAGTTTGAGGAATTCTCAAGACACAGCCCTACCTCTTTTCCTTGGCTGACACCATAGCTCTGAGTCTAATCTCACTGAATTAACAATAATACAAGGTCTTAAAGTAGCATTAAACTAGTATTAAAAGATACCAGACAGCAAACTACTGTCTGTGCTAACGTTTACAGCTGAGCACCCTGAAGGGAAGGGAAGGCAAGGAGTTTAATGCTGCAGAGGTTTGCTGAGGGAGATACCACAATCCTCTTACAGCCCCGGCACTGCTGTGGTTACTGCACTGGCTTTCCCAGCAAATAAAAACATTGCACATTTCAGTGCACAGCTCCACAGAGACCCTGAAGGGAAGGCAAGGAGTTTAATGCTGCAGAGGTTTGCTGAGGGAGATACCACAATCCTCTTACAGCCCCGGCACTGCTGTGGTTACTGCACTGGCTTTCCCAGCAAATAAAAACATTGCACATTTCAGTGCACAGCTCCACAGAAGGGACACTTGAGAATTTCCTCTTAGTCATTACCATACCATCAAGCAGCATTCCCAAAAGGCAAGTTGAAAAAACATTCAATATCATCAGCATCTTCAAAAGCCTCTTCTTTCTTAAACCCCTTGGTGTATGCAAAGACAAGCTTCAGCTTCCTTAAACAGTTCGGTGAGCAAATAATTGTACCACCTTCCAAAATCCCTCACAGAACACAGGAAATAAAAACTAAGCTAAACAACCACAGAACTTCCAGCAACACCCCAACAAACCTATAGAGAATTTTACAAGGAAGAACTTCAGCAAATCCAGTCTAATCAGTTTGATTCTAAATTAATGAAATTACTTTTCTTTTTTTCCCCCCAAGCCTGAAATGGCTAAAATAGACCCAGGTGACAGAACTGGTTTGATAGAGTTGCCAACCTTTCCCCTGCAAATTTTACTACAGCAAAATGGATAGAACAGTCCCATCACAGAGGAAAGCAGAAAAAGCAAAGAGCAGAAGAGGGACTGTCAAAGTTGGCAGGGGCAAAGACGTGTTTGGTTTTTACTGACTGCCCGTCACAAGAATTCCTTCCAGGTGCAGAAAAGTTAGATTAATGGAACCAGCAAAAGTCAGGTTTGCTTTTAAATCTCTAACTCAGCTGACAAAAGTGGCAGTAACTGAACTGTAACACCTCAACTCCCTGAAGCAGTGATGCTGTCAAGGTTTCTCCACACTTCATAGGATTTACCCTAAAAGCTCCACACTGGAATTAACCACCTGGTAACAAGATGTAAAATGCTATTTTCCTTCACCAAACTCAATTTAACCAGCAAGTGATGTGTTCTAAGCGCTAAGCCAGGACCAGTGCATCTTGTCAGAAGCTGAAGGGCCACAAGAGATGGCCGAATTCCTGAACTAAAGGATGCCACAGAATTTGAGAAAAATAGCTGCAAACGTTAATTCTTTCATATTTTCACTATAGCTTTGCTAAGGGGCAATATTCAGGTATAGTGCCTGCTTCCCAGGTATAAGAAATCTTTGCTGTGGCCTACAAACCAGAATAAACACTGAAGATTAAAGTCTCTGGAAACCACTACCAGTATTTTAAAACAACATACTACATCTCTTGCTGTCCTGGCTCAGAGGAGTCTGTTATATCAGCAAAATTTTCTCCAAGTAAATTCTAACTAAAGGACCCAATAAAGTTTTCTGGAAAGGATAACTGTCCATAAAGTCTATTTGAAGACCTCAATACCTACACAACTTGCCAGATTTATGTCTGGTGCTGAAATCACCAGACTGAAAATACTGACTTTTATTTCAAGATGAGAGCGCTGCCTCTGACAGTTTGTCACCTGGGATCAGAAGAAAAGAGAGGGATCTTGTGGGGAAGGATTTTTTTCCTAAATACATATGCACAGAAAACATATGCATCTGCTTTCTGATGACTAAAAACAAAAGAAATGTAGCAGTACATTATTTTTTTGCGTGGAGAGTTTTATAAGTAGCTTCATCTTCAAGTATCTGCTGTAAAAAGACTGAATACATGCAACAGCCTTCAGCTGTATGCAAGAATAGAAACTCTCCTCACAAATATGGTGATTTAGGATTTCTCATCGTTTCCAGATAACTTTGGAATAAAGCACAATAGGAAATATTTCATTCTTAAAAACCTCACCTTTTGGAGCAGCGACAGGCTTGACAGCCATTCTCCCAACAAGACATTCCTTCAGCATCGATTCATAATTGACCCAACGATGAACCTATAGTTAGAAAATGGTTTTTCACAAAATTTGTAATTCTTGCTGTGTTGTTCTATGCACTGAAATACAAAAATTCATTTTTGTACAGTGGCTAGTGTAATTCATTTAGCAGATTTATTTTTAAAACAGACACTCACTACTGTGTCATTCAGTACTTATTTTTATTTCTATTACAGATAGTATGTAATTAAATGAAAAAATAGGACCATGAAAGAAGTGACAATAGTTTAATTTATTCATTTTATGCTTTGCAGTATCTGAACATCATACTCTTGAGCTAAAGAAAATATTTCAGAAGAGTATTTTTATGATGTATGCAATGCAATTAACAGAATAAAGACCTTGCCTTTACCACAAGGGTAATTAGTCTTGTTTAGATACAAGTGAAGGGAAAAGGCATGAAGGAAACAAAGATAAAGAACAGTGGTTTGGACACACAAATACATCCTACCAAGCTGGTGTACTTCTGTCTGTTTCATGTCATTTGGAAATTAACTATTTTAGAAAGGCAAATAAAGTGAAGAAAAAACAGTAACTTTACAGACCAGAACTGGAGAACTTGCAGAAGAAATGGATGGCAGAAAAACCAGTTCTGATAAGGCATCCAGGGTAACATCACAAGAAGAGAAAAGGAAAGGAAGTGCTGTGTGACAAATCTGAATGGTATGTAGAGATTTAAAAATAAAAGCTTTAAATGGGACAAGCTAAGGCGATGAGATAAAGAATCCCATCCACAAGTTGTAGTCTCCTTATACATGGATTACAGAAAGAAATGAAGGATTCTGAATGACAGTTCATTTTTCTAGAAACTTGAGAAATACTAGCAACCTACCAAACTCCTAGAGAGATCGATATCCGACAGACACAGAACGCTAAAGCAGAGTGGATAGTAACAGAAATTCTTCCAGAATAGGAAAGACAACAGCCAGAAACAAAAATGTGAACTGTATATTTTAAGGATCTGAACACTGCTTTCCACTCCCATGACAAAACAAACTAAAAAAAATAATAATAAAAAAATAATGTGGCAAGTATGTATCTCAACTTAGCAATAACTTGAGGGGCTTCCCCAAATACTCCTGAGGTCAAACTCCTGTTTCCAAGTACATCATTCAATACTTGACAGTGATTCAGCTACAAAATTCCAGACCACAACTTGATACTGGATGATTTTTAGGGGAGAAACTCCAAATTTCTTGAAAACTGAGAGTTATACCCAAATCCAATGCTTCGATTGTGAAAGGATTAGCCAAAGATAAACTTAACAAAGCTAAAACATCAACACATCTTTCACAAACTAAAAAAAAAAATAGTAACAAAAAAAAATAATGTGGCAAGTATGTATCTCAACTTAGCAATAACTTGAGGGGCTTCCCCAAATACTCCTGAGGTCAAACTCCTGCTTCCAAGTACATCATTCAATACTTGACACTGCTTCAGCTACAAAATTCCAGGCCACAACTTGATACTGGATGATTTTTAGGGGAGAAACTCCAAATTTCTTGAAACCTGAGAGTTATTCCCAAATCCAATGCTTCATTTGTGAAAGGATTAGCCAAAGATAAACTTAACAAAGCTAAAACATCAACACATCTTTATTTACATTCAAAGTTAAAAATATTTTGTATAACATACTGTCACACACAAACTGTAAAGAGGTACCAGATTTCCTTTCAGAAACAGAGGTTTCCTTTCTGCTCTTTCCCAGTTTCTCAGCCAAACCTTGTGAGCTAAGAAGACTCAAAGAATGTCTGTTTCTAAAAGAAAATACCAACTCAAATGTGCTGGTACAGCACCAGGTTTGCAAACAACTCCTTACAGAAAGTACACCTGTTCTGCACACCCTTTATTTTCAGAGTCTTTTCAAAATATTTAAAGAAATGATAAACAAAGAACAGGCCAACTGTCATCTTGGGATTTGTTCACAATCAGTTAACAGCAGTCCCAGCATGTTTTTCTTAGTACTTAGTTCATTGGTAACGCAACAGCCAAGTTAATAGACAAAAGAATATGACAAGACAAGCATTTTTTAAAAAGTGAAAGCTCTGAGAAGAAAATGGTTCTCAAACAATAGCAATTAGCCATTGTAGTAGTTTATTAAGAAGGTTGTATCTCAAGTTGTTGCTAGCTTTATTGCTATTTCTGCTAAAAAATTAATTTAATAAAATGGTCAAATTGAAGCCTTATTCCAACAACTTAAAGTGGCATTTTCATTATTGTCCCTTGACACGGAGGACATGCCTCTTTCAGCACACAAGTTCCATTCTGGGCGGTGACCCATTGCCTTTCCTTAGACCTGAAAAAGTTCAAATCACCACTTCCATTGGAACGCCCTAAAAATAATCAGAAAACATGCATTTTTCAAAATACCTTTCAGTGAGCAAGTGTCATTTGCTGCCAGTGGTTCTCACCTGATCAAAGAGATCCGTCCCATCAGTTCCTGCTGCTTTCATCAGTTCATCCTCACCACCAGGATGATATTCCATGTATGGGGTGACATTATATACAAATCCTGCAGAAAATGGAATATAAAAACACGAATAGCATTAGCAGAATGGCTACAGCCACTCCTATCTCCAAAACAGCAGAAAGGTTAGTGCATATTGAACACTGAAATGGCAAACAGCAGACATGACCTGAACAAACAGTAGGGCTTTCAAAAACCAGAACCATAAGTTACACTGTCATATAAAGCACAAGATATATTTCATTAGATAGAAGGGCCAATCCTACAGTGCCACACCTCTCGTCCCTGGAGAAACCTGCAGGGTTAAGACTTTAACAAAATAAACCCTCAAAGTTGAACATGATATATCTTAGCCAGGGGGTAAAAGAACCAGAAGCTGATTTGAACAGAGACATAAAATTGTGGCAGTTCTCACAGAGAAGTGTTTTCACTCCCCCTTCCAATTAAATGACTCCTAAAGTGCTGTCAGAGTTGTTTCCCCCACCACCCATCATAGAATCACCTACGGAATAAAATGCCTTCGGGAACAAACTGCCTCCCATAAGGAAAAACTACCACCATCAGCAATAAAACTTCCATTCTTCAGATCCAGCAACATAAAAATCTAAACATAGCCCATGCTCACTGAAGGCTCACAGCTCTGGTACCAAACTTGCCCCAGTAAAAGGGCCCAGGGTTCTTTCTACATGAGTATTATTCTTAGTATTTCCAAGGAGATAAAAAAACGTTTCTTCATAGATCTGAAACGATGAAGTCTAATTATCGTTGCTATGCCACCAGAGTAATTAGAGCCTGGACAAGGCAGCTATAAATGGTTTTAACTACAGACATATTGCTGCTAACAGGACTATCGTAGACTCTACCCAGCAGAGTATTTGAAGATATATAACATTATCAAAACAGGAAGCTACCAGAAGCAGAACTGTGCCAGTGCTTTCATAAGAAGCTTTTAATACATTAAGAAACTTGGGACAATCTTAGTTGTAAAAACAATAATCCCAGACGACAAAGGAAGGCTCTTGGGATATTTTACTGAGCAGAGCTGATGGATGTACCCACTATGCCACCTTGTGTGCAGCCCTGATTACTGCAGGCAATAAAATCTAAGTATCTACAGAGTTAGGACCTCCTGAATGTTAGCTGGATGTTCCATTTACCATCAAACTTGCAGGAACAGAAGAAATCTCATTTATACACCCTTCACGTGTTTTTTAAAACTCTCCTGACATCCCACTTGATATATACATTTGAGGCTTTTTTTGACGATCATAACACTGGGTTTTTCAACAAAGTCGTCTCTTGTTCTTCTTTTGCTTCACATTTTCTCTCATCGATTTCTGCTCTTTCTTGTAGAGAAACAGTAGCTACCAGAAGCGGAACTGTGCCAGTGCTTTCATAAGAAGCTTTTAATACATTAAGAAACTTGGGACAATCTTAGTTGTAAAAACAATAATCCCAGACGACAAAGGAAGGCTCTTGGGATATTTTACTGAGCAGAGCTGATGGATGTACCCACTATGCCACCTTGTGTGCAGCCCTGATTACTGCAGGCAATAAAATCTAAGTATCTACAGAGTTAGGACCTCCTGAATGTTAGCTGGATGTTCCATTTACCATCAAACTTGCAGGAACAGAAGAAATCTCATTTATACACCCTTCACGTGTTTTTTAAAACTCTCCTGACATCCCACTTGATATATACATTTGAGGCTTTTTTTGACGATCATAACACTGGGTTTTTCAACAAAGTCGTCTCTTGTTCTTCTTTTGCTTCACATTTTCTCTCATCGATTTCTGCTCTTTCTTGTAGAGAAACAGTTTAACTGCCAGTTCAGAGACCTCACTTAGTTTTTCCACAATGGTGTTATTTTACTACCTGTCCACATATCAGGTCTACAGATAATCTAACAGGATTCTCAATTATGCTGCTTTTTTTTTTTTTATTAGTCCTACAACAAAGAAAAGGCAGAGATGGAAAAATATAAAGACAGATACAGAAGCAGCATGATGGAGTTCTTGTAAAAACCAGCCTCAGAGATGCAGTCAAGGGGGAATAAGAGACTAAAAACAAAAACTGATTCTGTTTGCAGTACTAGGTGTCCTTTTTTGAGACAGAAAAAAAAAATATCTCCACAGTGAATAAGCTTTCTTTAGCTTTCCTCCCACTATAGTTTTGCTAGCATGTGCAAGAACAGCACACAGAGCTTAACAACCCCATTATTTTGTTCAAAAGCCAGTATTGAATGACATTTTACCCTCACTTTCACTCTCACCCCCTTTAACACCCAACAAAAATACAGTCACCCTCATAGAGAAACTCTTAACTTTCTTTTGCTGGAGTTCAGGGATGACTTTATGTCAAATACCAACGCTGTTCCTTATCACATCAAAGTCACCACCAAATAAACCACTCTTTCTAGAGAAACATCACATTAGCTACTCTGTTCTTCTTAATCTATCTTTATGGAAGTGCTGTTATCTCATAACAAGTTTAAGGAAATATTTATGTATTTTAGCCTCTAAACAATTAAACTGGAGAGCAAACATTTTACTCCTTTCCATAAGACAAGTAGGAACTTCATTTCAGCACTGAAAATACTCTTCCAATTCCAGCTATTGCTCCAAATCACTCTTAACACATTGTTAACCCATAACATACGATACTTTCAACTTCTGAGCTACATTTTCTTAAAAAATAATAACATAAATAGAATGGCATAGTTACCACAGATATTCATTATGCTAGATCGAGATTACAATAGCTCTGTGTGGCAAGTGTCATTTGTCCTACTAAGTTTTATGAAGTAATAATATATGTCAGTTTCCATGTTTATTTCCCAAGGATCATTCTACAGGTTTAAGTAACATTTTAAATATTTATGTGTCTCTGAATGCTTTAAAGTAATCACTAAAAACAGTCAACTTCTAAGGATAATAAACTGAGGACTGCAAGTACAGGTCAGCTTTTTCAACGCCTTAATCTTGCTAAGCCCCGGTTATTTGAGGCATCACCTACAATCTTGTGTTTTATTATTTTTCATGATATAAAACAGGTGTAAAATATGCCCACTTGGGAGACTTCTTCAGAAAGCAAAGAAAATCTTTGTGACACAAAATCTCTAACTAGAGCAAAGCTGTGTCCAACTCTGTCAAGATTACACCTCACCTAAACATAGAAGTCCTGTAGTTTGTTTTAGGGTTTGGCTTTTGTTGGTGTCTGGTTTTTGTTGCTTGTTCTAAAGTACAGAAGAGAGAAATTAGGCAAAAAACATAAAAGCAACACCACAGCAACCGACCTCTTATACATATCCAGCAGTCCTCCTTTGTGTTGTGTTTGGCAAGCTCATCTTCCGTCACTTCAATCAGCCTCCCTTTGAAACCTGTCAAGTCCTTCCCACTTTTTGTTAGCCGAATCCAATCCATGAGACTCCTCCCTGGTTTTAAAGGTACCTGAAAAAATAACAAATGTACAAACATTATTAAACTCTAAAGGAAGAAAGAGCCACTCAATGTACTTTTCTGAGCAACCTAGGAGGACTCAGACAAAACACGAAATAACACAACCCATATTTTTTGCTGATATTTGGGAGCCCTACTCAGCAGTGTGGGTGATTAAGGAAGCATCCCACTAGTGACCCACACAAGGGAATTACTGAACATCAGCAAATCTTCTTAATCTATCTTTATGGAAGTGCTGTTATCTCATAACAAGTTTAAGGAAATATTTATGTATTTTAGCCTCTAAACAATTAAACTGGAGAGCAAACATTTTACTCCTTTCCATAAGACAAGTAGGAACTTCATTTCAGCACTGAAAATACTCTTCCAATTCCAGCTATTGCTCCAAATCACTCTTAACACATTGTTAACCCATAACATACGATACTTTCAACTTCTGAGCTACATTTTCTTAAAAAATAATAACATAAATAGAATGGCATAGTTACCACAGATATTCATTATGCTAGATCGAGATTACAATAGCTCTGTGTGGCAAGTGTCATTTGTCCTACTAAGTTTTATGAAGTAATAATATATGTCAGTTTCCATGTTTATTTCCCAAGGATCATTCTACAGGTTTAAGTAACATTTTAAATATTTATGTGTCTCTGAATGCTTTAAAGTAATCACTAAAAACAGTCAACTTCTAAGGATAATAAACTGAGGACTGCAAGTACAGGTCAGCTTTTTCAACGCCTTAATCTTGCTAAGCCCCGGTTATTTGAGGCATCACCTACAATCTTGTGTTTTATTATTTTTCATGATATAAAACAGGTGTAAAATATGCCCACTTGGGAGACTTCTTCAGAAAGCAAAGAAAATCTTTGTGACACAAAATCTCTAACTAGAGCAAAGCTGTGTCCAACTCTGTCAAGATTACACCTCACCTAAACATAGAAGTCCTGTAGTTTGTTTTAGGGTTTGGCTTTTGTTGGTGTCTGGTTTTTGTTGCTTGTTCTAAAGTACAGAAGAGAGAAATTAGGCAAAAAACATAAAAGCAACACCACAGCAACCGACCTCTTATACATATCCAGCAGTCCTCCTTTGTGTTGTGTTTGGCAAGCTCATCTTCCGTCACTTCAATCAGCCTCCCTTTGAAACCTGTCAAGTCCTTCCCACTTTTTGTTAGCCGAATCCAATCCATGAGACTCCTCCCTGGTTTTAAAGGTACCTGAAAAAATAACAAATGTACAAACATTATTAAACTCTAAAGGAAGAAAGAGCCACTCAATGTACTTTTCTGAGCAACCTAGGAGGACTCAGACAAAACACGAAATAACACAACCCATATTTTTTGCTGATATTTGGGAGCCCTACTCAGCAGTGTGGGTGATTAAGGAAGCATCCCACTAGTGACCCACACAAGGGAATTACTGAACATCAGCAAACATTTCACAGAATTAGAGAAGGATACAGGGTTGGAAGGGGCCGCTGGATATCATCGAGTCCAACCCCCTGCCAGAGCAGGGTCACCCAGAGCAGGTCCCACAGGAACGTGTCCAGGTGGGTTTGGAATGTCTCCAGAGAAGGAGACTCCACCACCTCCCTGGGCAGCCTCTTCCAGGGCTCTGCCACCCTCACAGACAAGAAGATCCTCCTCATGTTTAGGTGGAACTTCTTATATTCAAGTTCAAATAAAATACAATACAATAAATACTATACTGACTCGCAGCTGACACACTGTTACTTGTTAACCAAGAAACCTCTCCAGAACAAGTCAGATAGAGCAGGGCAAAAAGCGCTGAAATGAGGCTGTGGGTTAGTAACAGAAGAGATGCCCAAGGCATGGAAGATGAACACTCATTAGAGCGTAAGTGGAGCTGTAAGTGGTTATTTAGGAGCCCCAAGGATTTCTGGCTGTTGGATGGCAGCGCTAAAAACATGTGTTGGATGGGACATGCAGAGTCAGCTAATGCCTGGGTCTGTGCTCCACAAAGAAGGAACTCAAGCATTGGTAGGTATGTGGCTGGAGGACAGACAAAGTCCTTCTGGCTTCCACTGCCTCGCTGATATTTTCCCCTCCTTCTACTTATAGCTTAAACTCTGTCTGCAGAGTTGCTTCCTTTGCATGCTGTCCTGTATTTATACACCTCTATAACCGGGACGGCTATAGTTTCTGAAGTGGAGTATCTGGCCCTTGGTCCCTCCATCCATTTAGATGACTCTCCCCAAAGCAAACTGCAGGTACCGAGGATAAGGCAGAGACCAAGATCTTCAGGGTGTCTGGCACCTTCCCCTTCAACACCACCACAGATTGGGAACCCCTTTGCTCCGAACTCTTAACAGCTGGGAACAGGCTTAAAGAGTCGAGTCGTGGGTCTTACAAAACCCCAGCCAAACCAGAAGCGAGAACACTAAAGAGCAGGTTAGACCCACAACACTTGATGCTACTTCAGCCTAAGTACGAGTCTGCTTTCCCAGTGGGGTCTGCAGACGCCAAATGGCCCCACCAAACTTCTCCAAACATGAAGCCCAAGCTGTGCACAGTAATTTGGGGCAGAAAGTCTCCGTCTGGGCGCAGGAGGAACCCCGAGACAGCCCGGGGAGGGACAGCAGGAAGCGCCAGGGCCACCCCCTTCTAAACCCAGAAGCACCGAGGGATTTGCAGCGAGGCAGGCCCCGGGCCCTGCCCCAGCCGCCGCCTCCTCCCCTGGCCTCCCGCTGCGGTACGAGACCCCTCCGGTGAAGCGGCGGTAAGCGACCCTTCCCCAGCCGCCACCGGGAACCCACCGGCAAACCACATCCCAGAGCGGCCGGGCCGGGCCGGGCCGGGCCGGGCGGCCGAAACGGGGCGGAGGCGCCGCTCGCCCCACCGGCCCCGAGCGACAGCCCAGGCCTCAACCCCCCCACCCCCGCGGCCGAGCTGTCCCTTACCTTGGCGCGGCCGCCGGCGGCCACCCGCTGCTGGGAGCCGGGAGCAGGGAAGGCCTGCGGGGGGACGTTGAGCATCCTGCCGGCCCGGGCCGCGGCCTGCGCCCCGGCGGGCGGGCGGGCGGAGCGCTGGGGCGCAGGGCGCATGCGCGGCGGCGGGCGGGGCCCAGGCCCGGGCGGGGCTGAAGCGCCGGAGCGGCCTACGGGCAGCGGCCCGGCTGCGGGGCTGAGTGGGGGCTCGGTGGAAGGCCCCTGGGGCCTGACATCCCCGCTGCCACCGCCGGCACACACACAAGGTGTGCCGGGCAGAGGCAATGGCGTTGGAATTGCACTTTCGGATTATTTTTATTTTTATTTGTTGTTCCTTCAGGGGCTCGGGGCTGCCCGGGGCACACACACAAGGTGTGCCGGGCAGAGGCAATGGCGTTGGAATTGCACTTTCGGATTATTTTTATTTTTATTTGTTGTTCCTTCAGGGGCTCGGGCCTGCACGGCCCGAGTGGTATCAAGTGGTACCAAGCTTCCACTGGGCTTGTCAAAAGCGAACTCACACAATCAAAACAACTCACGTTAGACCCTTTTTTTTTTTCCCCCCAAAACCTGCATTTCTTGGTGTCCGCTTTGCAAACAAACCCCATCGTTTCATGCTGTGTTTGCGTATAACAGTACAGCTCGTCTACGTAGAATCATTTTGGGTGGAAGGGACCTTTTGGATCATCAAGTCTAATTGGATCATCAGCCTAACCAAACCAAGCCTGCCAAACCCACCACTGGATCATGTCCCTCAGCACAACATCTACAAGTCTATTAAATACTTCCAGGGATGGCGACTCCACCATTTCCCTGGGCAGCCTGTTCCAATGCTTGATAACCCTTTTGGTGAAGACATTTTTCCTAATATTCACCCTAAACCTCCCCTGGCGCAACTTGAGGCCGTTTCCTCTTGTCCTATCACTTGTTCCTTGGGAGAAGAGACTGACCTCAACCTCTTTACACCCTCCTTTCAGGGAGTTGGAGAGAACAAGGAGGTCTCCCCTCAGCCTCCTTTTCTCCAGGCTGAACACCCCCAGCTCCCTCAGCCGCTCCTCACAAGACTTGTGCTCCAGACCCCTCACCAGCTTCATTGCCCTTCTCTGGACATGCTTCAGCCCATTAATGTCGTTACTGTAGTGAGGGGCCCAAAACTGGACACAGTATTCAAAGTGGGGCCTCACCAACATGAGAGAACATGAGTGACTTGAGGCAAACTCCTTCTTTAAGAGCAAAAACTAGAGCAGAATTTGGACCCTTCTCTCCATCTGGAAAACGGCTACACCATTTCTCTTTTCCATGTTTGAAACTGTTGCAACAGCAGGCACAACATTGGAATACTTCATCCAATGATTCCTTGATATGCTTCCGCATGGAGCCTACAAAACTCACAGTGAAAAAGCTTTACTTGTGTCCTCAAACTTTGAGGAAGTCACATAACCATACAACCCTTTAAAGCAAGGCATCCGTTCTTTGCTCCTAAAATTGATGTTCAAATTGTGGTCTACAAAATATCACAGAATGGTTAGAGTTGGAAGAGACCTTAAAGATCATTGAGTTCCAAAACTCCTGCCCTGGGCAGGGACACCTCCCACCAGACCAGGTTGCTCCAAGCCCCATCCAGCCTGGCCTTGAACGCCTCCAGGGATGGGGCAGCCACAGCTTCTCTGGGCAACCTGGGCCAGGGTCTCACCAGCCTGTAGAAAAAAAGTCTTCCTGATACCTAATACCTATAAACTAACTATCTAAAAATTTCTTCCTGGTATCTAATCTAAATGTACCCTCTTCCAGTTTGAAGCCATTACCCCTTGTCCCGTCACTATATGCCCTTGTAAAGAATCCCTCTCCAATATACGACCTCAGATGAAAAATACTAATCAATACCTTCCCTGCCTAAAACAGGACAGGAATAGAACAGAGGAAAAAGGCTCAGATAAAATTAGAAAACATTTCCATTTTATTAAGAATAACTTACATACAAATAAATTATCTTTAAAAATAGTATAATACATTTTTATATTAAGTTTAAATTAAGTCTTAGAAGCTGCGCTGGCCTTTCCTGCCATCAGCAATCCGATTCTGTTCTTGAATCTTGTTCCAGTTCCTCTTCATCGTCTTCACTATCCGAGTCTTCATAAAAGGAAATTGTGGCTTGAACTGGAAAGTTTTTCAGAAGTGCTTCAGCTTCCTGATACAAGTAATCATAGCACCTTGATTTGGGCCAAAATAGTCTGAAACAAGTATATAATAGGCTTGCTTATTGTTATTACATATTCCACCTGGGCACTGACAGACAAGAAACAGCAGTGAAATTCTGTTAAGCATCCTGCAGAGTTTTTCCCCTCACATGCTCAATTGCTAAACTGCTTTCTACATTTAAATTAAAAAAAAAAAAACAACTCTGTGGATTCTGTATTTTCATCTGAAGAGATAAAGATGCACTTAAAGCCATAGTTTTGCAGCAAAACTACTCTGAAGATTCACTGCATCTGAAACTCACCCCTTCTGTACCTCGTTAACAGTGTTACTTGGGGATCTGATCCAAATAATACTGCCCTAATAATAACTATTCCTAGGCAATATAACGGGCATCAAAACAGAATCCCCAATATATTTGGATTAAATTAGTTTTGTTACTGAAGGTCTCCAGCCCAAATCATTGTTTACAATGGTCTGAGGCAAATCTCAAGGTGAAAGGAGTGTTAAAGGTCTAAGGGGATCAGACCTTGATATTTCACCCCAAACTCCTGTCTTTTCAAGAGGAATCATCCAACAGACTCCTTACAGGAGATGCCTCCTGGGTCTAGACTTTAAAGCAGTCTGTGTTGAATCCAGAAATTAACACAACAATTGCTGATATCATGGTGTAGCAAGGTCTATCAGGTAGTGAGATAATATATTGCCATTAATATACCCCACAGTGCCCGTTCCATTTCAGCTACCATTCTTTTTTTTTTTTTTTTTTCTTTATAGTTTGGAAGTAGCTGGAAGAAACCAGACAACAGAAGTCCCAAGAGGTAAGAGACGAGCGCATTGCAACATAATTAAATGCTGGGTACGGATTGTTTAGAACAGAAATACATTAAGAAACAGCACTAGATGGTTTTCTAGCGATTACAGACGCACTTTCTAGGCTATACTTGAACAGAGTGCTGCCTCCTTTGCAGCACAAACTGTCCCTGGCTTTGAAACATCTCTTCATTCCCAGTGTTCCCAGCAGCTTTCACTCACACCTGAGCGTGGGAGCAGTGACAGTGAACTCAAGAATCCCTGCGATGCCTTGGGTAGTCTGGGCATCAGTATTTGAAAGATCAGAGCCTAGATTTGAGAGAAAGCTGCGTCTTAGCTGGAAGCACTACCTGTGCAATTACTTTTTAAGCTCCTTGCAACACCTGCTTGGTGCTTCTGAATACAGACTCCTGCAGATTCCACTAGAGTTATTTTCTTTATTTCCTTTTCAGAGCTGACAGGGCAGGGACTATCGCTACCATCATCATTAAAACAGTAGTTATTTGGGTGTTTTCTCAGCAGTGCTGGCTTAGTCAGTCCATACCCCCTCCTCCTGCCACTCTCCTGTGCCTGCACCTGCAGAACACTGGAGGTTTGGAGAGAGAGACAGCCTGGGAACTACCCCCCGTCTCCCTTAATCCTGAGCACAGGAATGAGGAGCAAGATGTTTCAGCCAACCCTGCCACCAAAACCAACCAAACACAATAACCGCGTAACACGTCTAAGTCCCACACCACAGAAGCACGTCAGCATCTCATCTTAAAGATCTGGTAAATCCACAAGTGCTGGCAATCGGTTGCCCCGGGACCAGTCAGTTCCAAAGCACTGAGTTGGCTAAATCGCTCTGAAGGTACTTTAATCATAGAGTAGTTTGGGTTAGAAGGGACCATGGGTAAATCACTCTGAAGGTACTTTAATCATAGAATAGTTTGGGTTGGAAGGGACCTTTAAAGGTCATCTAGCAAGGTCATCTTGCAATAAGCACAGACATCTTCAAGTAGATCAGGTTGCTCAGAGCTCCGTCCAACCTGACCTTGAATGTTTCCAGAGATGGGGCACCTACCACTTCTCTGGGCAACCTGTTCCAGTGTCCCACCACCCTCGGTGTAAAAAATTTCTTCCTTATCTCTAGCCTGAATCTACCCTCTTTTAGTTTAAAGCCATTACCCCTTGTCCTATCACAACAGGCCCTGCTGAAAAGTCTGTCCCCATCTTTCTTATAAGCCCCCCTTGAGGGACTGGAAGGGGCTCTAAGGTCTCCCTGGAGCCTTCAGGCTGATTCTCCCCAAACTCTCTCAGCCTGTCCTCCCAGCAGAGGGGCTCCAGCTATCTGAGCATCTTCCTGACCTTCCTCTGGACCAGCTCCAACAGGCCCATGTCCTTCCCGTGCTGAGGGCTCCGTATCTCCATAAATACATGGGTGGGATCAAAAGGGGCGGAGGAGCCAGTGCTTGGCCAAGGGACTCTTCCCTCCTTCCTGCTCCGAATCTCCATAAATACATGGGTGGGATTAAAAGGGGCGGAGGAGACGATGCTTGGCCAAGGGACTCTTCCCTCCTTCCTTCCTTCCATCCCTCCCTCCCCCCTTCCCGGCCGTGCAGCACTACGGGCCCCGGCAGCGAGCGGGGAACCGGGGGTTCCAAGAGCCTCCCCCCCACGGGAACCCGGAGCTTCCCCCCCCGCCATCCCCATCCCCGGGGGGGGACACATCCACTTACCGGACGGGGTGCGTGTACTGCGCCAGCTTTCGGGAGGCTTCGTGGGGCTGGGGAGGAGAGAGCAAGAGATGAGCTCGCCGCTTCGGCAACCCAGCCCTTTTGGGGGGGTTGCGAGAGGGATTTTGGGGGGGGATGATGGCCACCCCCTCCCCATCTCCGCTCCCCACTCACCGCGGCGGGGCCGGTGCCGGTGCCGTTCCGCCGGTCCCCCTCTCCCGGGGCGGGCACCCAGGGCCTCCAAAAAGGAGCGGATCTGCGGGGTGAGGGTAGGAGCGCTATGGCCGGGCTGGGAAGCGACCGGCAACGCGGGGAGGAAGAAGAGGAGGAGGAGGAGAAGAGGGGCGAGCATCCCGGCGGGGGCGGGCGGGAGCATCCGCACCCCGTCCCTCTTCCTCCTCCCTCCATCCTCCGCCGCTTTCCGATGGGCTCCTTCGCTTCGCCCACCCCGGGGGCAGGCGGGGGGGTTTTTTTTATAGCCGTCGGCGGGCGCTGGGGGCCGGGGAACCCTCCTCCTCC
>NW_015094507.1:19081085-19081357 GCF_001431845.1 Calidris pugnax
CACTTGAGCAGACACATGGCTGCTGTTGCCGGGGGGGGGGATGGAGAAAATAAGGGGGGGAAGGGATTGGGGGGAGCCCCGGTGGGAACGGAGCGGGGCCGTGGCGGCCGGGGGGGAAGCCGCCGCAACGCGCCGCCTTTTGTTTGTTAAAAAAAAACCCAAGCAAAACCAACAGGGTGTTTGTTTATCCCCAAAAACGGGCAGGAGAGGCTTGTGGGAAGGCAAGTGAGGTGCCGGTAGAGCCCGGCGGGGTTTTTTTTTTTGGGGGGGGG
>NW_015094507.1:19081412-19086917 GCF_001431845.1 Calidris pugnax
GGCGGCGGCTCTGATTGCGCAGGACCAGAGGGACCCTGGGGTGATGGAGAAAAGGATGCTCCCCAGAGGGGTCCTTAATTCCTAAACCCCCCCCACCCAAGACGCTGCGTGACACATCCCCCTGGGATAACATTGCTTTCCTGGTTGGCACAGAGGCTTTTTTATAGGGTTTTTTTACCGAGAAATAGGTCCCAGTGCTACATTCCGCTGCCAGCATCAGATGCTGCTGCTGCTGCACAAGGTTTTATGCTAAACTCGTACCATTTCTATATTTCCCGGCACCAAGGGAGCTTATTTATCTTTTTTTTAATTTCCTTTTTCTTTTTTTTTTTTTTTCCTTTCCAAGACTGCAACCACTGATGCGTGTGAGTGGGACAGAAACAACAGAGTAATCGTATATAAGTCTTATGAGGAGAGGCTGAGGGAGCTGGGGGTGTTCAGCCTGGAGAAGAGGAGGCTGAGGGGAGACCTTCTTGCTCTCTACAACTACCTGAAAGGAGGGTGTAGAGAGGTGGGGGTCGGTCTCTTCTCCCAAGTCACAGGCGACAGGACAAGAGGAAATGGCCTCAAGTTGCACCAGGGGAGGTTCAGGCTGGATATTAGGAAAATTTTTTTCACTGAAAGGGTTATCAGGCATTGGAATGGGCTGCCCAGGGAGGTGGTTGAGGCACCATCCCTGGAGGTGTTCAAAAGACAGGTTGATGTAGTGCTGGGAGGTCTGGTTTAGTGATGATGCTCCTTGTTTGTTGTGTGGGTGGCTATTGTTGTCAGTTAGGTTGACAGTTGGACAAGATGATCTTTAAGGTCCCTTCCAACCTAGAAGATTCTGTGATAAGAGCTAGGAAAAACTAATCATCCCAGCCCTGGGGAAACTGGGAGGGTTGGTGGGATGGAGCTGCCCTAGATGCTGAAGGAAGCCTCCAGACCCAGGTAATTTATTAGCCCATTAAAGACTGGCATTACCGAGACAGCACAAAGACTGAGGCACTGTACTTTTGGGGAGAAATATTTTGCCTTTTTGAGCGTACCCATGAGGAGTGTGTCACCCTTAGCACTGCCCAAGAATAGCTGCAGAAAGAAGGTTATTTGTGTCTTTTCCACATTATCTTCAGCACAACCCATTTCCCTAAATCATCAGCAAGACCAGTTGTAAAAAAACATTACCTATAAGAAGCAATGTGGGAAGTGTTCCATTTCCCTAAATCATCAGCAGGACCAGTTGTAAAAAGCATTACCTATAAGAAGCAATGTGGGAAGTGTCTAGGAAAAACTAATCATCCCAGCCCTGGGGAAACTGGGAGGGTTGGTGGGATGGAGCTGCCCTAGATGCTGAAGGAAGCCTCCAGACCCAGGTAATTTATTAGCCCATTAAAGACTGGCATTACCGAGACAGCACAAAGACTGAGGCACTGTACTTTTGGGGAGAAATATTTTGCCTTTTTGAGCGTACCCATGAGGAGTGTGTCACCCTTAGCACTGCCCAAGAATAGCTGCAGAAAGAAGGTTATTTGTGTCTTTTCCACATTATCTTCAGCACAACCCATTTCCCTAAATCATCAGCAAGACCAGTTGTAAAAAAACATTACCTATAAGAAGCAATGTGGGAAGTGTAATCAGATTAATAGCACTAGATTAATAGCAATTTTTTCAGATCTTGAAGTCAAAACCAGATCTAGACTGGGCTGCCTTTCTGAAGAAAAGCAGCTTCTTACTTTGAAAGGGAAATAGATAGAAGAGTGCATGCATTTAAGCTTGCTCACACTTTCATACATTCCAGCTTTATCAGTGGATGTGTTCGCTCATTTCTCAGGTTTCTGCCATTCGACGGCTTGAAGAAATTGATAATAATTATCACTTTAGGAGTTATTAAAGGAAAATGTATTTCACAGTGAAAAGCCCGATTTAGTAGGACATTCGGGTTAAGCCAAATGTTTAAAAGAATAAGATTTCCAGAGTGATTTTGCTGCGCTGTGCTGTTTGTAGCTGTTTGCATTTTTTCCCACCTCATTTTCACTGTGGCCTACGCTCAGATTAATTAAAATCAGAGTGAACAAAAGGCTCCAACTCCCAGTAAATATTCATCTTAAAGTTAAGAAATGCAGAATAGAGCAAAGTAGCTTGTGCAATGAGCTGAGTTTGATCATCAGCAATATTCTCTCTATTTTTCCTCTGCTTCCAAATGGCTGCTGTGAAACCTTGTCAGATGAGGTAAAGCGTAAAACAGATGTTAAAAGGCTGTCTGATGGTGGATTCTTCTTTTGCCTAAATGAAGTGAGAGCAATAATTTTTGTAGTTGGTATTTCTCTTCTGAGAAATATAATGCAGGCTGTGTTAAAAAGTTAAAAAAAAAAAAAAAAGAAGGGGCTAGGTTCATTGTCTAAAGAAGAAAGGCAGAAACATCCTCCATCAGGTTCATAGTGACAAAGGATTAAGAGAACACATCAGGCTAGGTTCATTGTCTAAAGAAGAAAAGCAGAAACATCCTCCATCAGGTTAATAGTGACAAAGGATTAAGAGAACACATCAGCTTTCTCTGTTTGATAAGGCAAAAAAGGAGTTTCAACATCTACAGTAAAGGCAACAGAAAGAGGAGTGTCTTCAGCCCAATGATTCTTAATTATCTCAGGATTCTTTTTAGTACCTGCCCGTGAGGAGATGATGTCCTAGGGAGAAAGTGTGATTTACCCATTAGAGAGCAAACTGAAACAGAGGTGTTGAAAGGATAAGGAGAAAATAATGACTAACAGCTGTTGTTAGCTTTCTCTGTTTGATAAGGCAAAAAAGGGAGTTTTAACATCTACAGTAAAGGCAACAAAAGAAGGAGTGTCTTCAGCCAATGATTCTTAATTATCTCAGGATTCTTTTTAGTACCTGCCCGTGAGGAGATGATGTCCTAGGGAGAAAGTGTGATTTACCCATTAGAGAGCAAACTGAAACAGAGGTGTTGAAAGGATAAGGAGAAAATAATGACTAACAGCTGTTGTTCCTCTGCATATTTTCACACTGTATGTCCCTTCTTGACTCTATAGTTTAGCAATGCAGTCCTGCTTATCCAGAGAAATACAAATGTCTGTGTCTACAATAGTCACTTGTTATTATCAACCCCATAAAAAATGCTGACCTTGAAATATAGGATAGAAATCGTTAAATCTTTGTCGTGGGTGTCTTTTTTTTTCCATTTTTTTCATTTTTTTTCAGTTTGTGCACAGGGCAAGAGTAAGTCCACTAGTAAGTTACTATCTGAGCCATCTTTTAATCCTGAGCTGAAGGTTCTTCTTGACTGTGTGTAACAAGACTGCCTTTAGTAAACCAGGGCTTGGGAGTCAGGATCTAATACACTGTGCTGCAAATATTACAGTATATATGTTTTATTTACTCTCTTACGCAATAATAAAACCATCTAGGCATTCCATCAGCTTGCAGCTTCTTGACAATTTCTCTCAAGATCACAGATTTTTTTCTGGTTTTCTTGTATGACTTTCCAAGCAGGTCACAGCTGGCAATTTACAGGGTTCAGGTCTGATTTGCTACAAGTTTGATTTTTATGGGGATTTTTTTATAATTGCAGTTAAACAATTTCAAATGCAGTACAAATAATTCTCCTACATTCAGTCTGGATTTACCGCAGTAAAACTAAAAACTCGATTTTGTTTTTTCCGAATGTATACCAGGCAGTATTTATCCAGAAGGAAAGTAATTCACTTGGTTTGGTTGAAATTGATGAAAAGTGCTTTTGTGGCTTTCTGCAGTGTGACATCTTGAAATGTAATGTGCTGTGAATAGGGTACACAGAGGAGCAAACACAGAGGTCTGTGCGGATTTGAGTGTGCTACTATAAACAAAGAAGGTGTTCACAAATGGCTTAGAGCTAAATTTGACAAGACAGTGCTAATCACACTTGGACATGGGAATATCTGGACAGAGGACACTCAGCTGGCTTCATATGAGCCTCCCCGAAGGCAGTGAGTGGTGGCTCTCATTTATTAGTAAAGCAGGGATATTATATGAAATTTCTTGCATGAGTTTATATCGGGAGAGATTTGTCTTGATCTTTGTTTTAGTGAGAAAGGCAAGGTCAAACATGTGGAACTCTTCCTCTGCTTACTGAGACTCAACTGAGGAAACTGATTAACAGACAAAATTTGATCTTGAGTATTTTATAGCCTGGTTTCATCTTGATGCTTCCAATTTTGGCAATACTTTAGGACCAGGTTTCGGAAAGTAGGTGTATGGCAGGTATTTGCATACAGATACTGACTGTACGTGTATGTGTCACTTGTTTACATGTTTGTTCTATAAGCTCATAAATGGGTCATTTTTTTTGCCAGTAAATGCAAAGTTTGCGCATGAAATTTCTGTGCACAACTTTGGTAGATGCTCATCTGTGTGCAGTTATAATTACTTTACTGGAAATTAAATACTAAAAAAGACTGGAAATGAAATACTGGAAAAAAAAATAAATACTGCCTTGTTTTTCTTACAAGGCATCATAATTTTTTTTTTAATTTGCGGTGTGACATATATAGGGCATTTTTACTGCTATAATTTGAAAGTAAAGCATTGGTTTGTAAAGAACAAAGAACAGCAGGATGGTTTGATCAATTTCTAGCTTCAACATATATTTTTTTAGACAGGATTTTTGATATCACTGATGTACCTGAATGTGAGCTTGGTTCAACATTTCCACAAAATTAAATTTATTGTCAATAAATAATGTGAGACCCAAACTAGGTCCTAAAAAATAAAATAAATGCAAGTTAAGTTTCCTTAAAAAGAAGAAAAAGGAACAGAACTTAATCAGAGGGTCAGTCTATTCACATTACCAATGGCATTAAAACTATTGCTTGGTTAATAAAGACCATGCTTGTCCTATTGCTGTTGTGCATTTTCTCTATCCTATTTATATATAAAAATCTAACTTATATTCAAGCAGCATAATTCCACTTAAGCCCAAGTGCCTGTTGTTTCCTGCAGAGAGGTGTGTTTGGAGGCCTAAAGATGAAATGCTCTTTCATGGAGACATCCGTCCTACTTCTTCCCATGTCTCTGCATTTTGACTAGGCTGTAAGAGTATTAAATGTCATTCTTTCTCTTGATGGAGAAAATTATTATAGAATCATAGAATTGTCCAGACCGGAAGGGACCTCCAAAGGTCATCTAGTCCGACCTCCCCGCAGTCAGCAGGGACACCCCCAACTAGACCAGGTTGCCCAGGGCCTCGTCGAGCCTCACCTTGAATATCTCCAGGGATGGGGCCTCAACCACCTCCCTGGGCAACCTGTTCCAGTGCTCCACTTTCATGGAGACATCCATCCTACTTCTTCCCATCTCTCTGCATTTTGATGAGGCTGTAAGAGTATTAAATGTCATTCTTTCTCTTGATGGAGAAAATTATTATAGAATCATAGAATTTCCCAGGCCGGAAGGGACCTCCAAAGGCCATCTAGTCCAACCCCCCGCAGTCAGCTGGGACACCCCCAACTAGACCAGGTTGCCCAGGGCCTC
>NW_015094507.1:19087009-19134132 GCF_001431845.1 Calidris pugnax
TCTGTTCCCCTCCAGCTTGAAGCCATTGCCCCTCGTCCTGTCACTGCAGGCCTTTCTAAACAGGTTCTCCCCAGCCTTCCTGTAGGCTCCCTTCAAGTACTGGGAGGCCGCTATTAGGTCTCCCCAGAGCCTCCTCTTCTCCAGGCTGAACAACCCCAGCTCCTTCAGCCTGTCCTTGTAGCAGAGGTGCTCCACCCCCTGATCATCCTTGTGGCCCTCCTCTCCTATTCTCTCTATTCTTCTCCTTCCTCTATTCAGCTGGACATGAAGGGTTGCGGGAATGCTGGAAAGAAAACTTTGTGACTAGGAGGGGTGTATTTCCACCTATTCTCTCTATTTTTCTCCTTCCTCTATTTAGCTGGACATGAAGGGTTGCAGGAACGCTGGAAAGGAAACTTTGTGACTAGGAGGGGTGTATTTCCAGGAAAGTCTTTTCACCCACTGTGCTACGGGAACCTAGTTCCTGGTGACCTGGGGAGCACCGTCACCTGTGGAGCACCATCACCACCGCTGGGTTGGAGGATTCAGCAGGGAATGGCCTCACTGGAAGGGGCACAGCTCTAGAGTCTGCTCTGTCAACGAGACTGAAAACCTCCAACTTTCCCAGGTTTATCCCAGTCTTGATGGCCATAGAAACACGAGCACGTCGGGGTGGTCAGTGGTAATTGCTGTGGACCAAGCAATCTGTTTGTGTGTGTGGCACACGTGGACCCACTGGAGCCCCCTGCTTCTCCATGTGGCAAGGTGTGACCTCCACACAGCAGGTTGGGCTTCCTCATTTCCCTCTGCTCCCAGGCCAGGGCTGGCAAATGGTAAAGGATAACGTATCCACATGGGAAAGCGACACGTCAAGGGATGGAGAATGTGTAATGGGATCAACTACCGGTTGTGGGGATCGTTTAAAAATCTGGAATATCATTTGCTGTTGAGTTATGGGCGCTTTAAATTCCATGCAGGTACGGAAGGGAGACGCCGGTGCTGAGCCCTGATCTTGTGATGTCTTTTAATGGTGTGGGACCTGGTGAGACACTGATACATCATTCATGGCAGGGCTCAGCAGAGGTGCCTGGCTCTCGGCAGGATGCAGGGTGTCACAGCCTCTGCTGCAGTCTCTGCTCGGCAGGATGCAGCAGGGTGTCACAGCCTCTGCTGCAGTCTCTGCTGCAGCGTGGCACCGGCAGGATCTGCCCTCGCGCCTCAGAGAGAGGCAGCCAAATGAAATGGAACCGCTCCAGCCCCACAGCTATTGAACAGCAGAGGTGAAGAAATTAGATAATCATTGGGATGGCCCGATCTGACTCCCCTGGTAATACAGTCCCTAGCAGCGTCATCTCTCCTCTCACAATGCACCATTCAATTAACTGTTCCTTCAGATTTATTGCTTTCCTGGCTACAAAGATCGCCAGGTTATTTTTTTGGTGGTTATTTTTCAGTTGTCCCCGTCCCCCCCCCCCATATCTCTAAGACATCAGCACTGAGAAAAGAGTCAAAAGGCATGAGGCAGGTTCTTCCTAGTGAAGGACATTGGGTCTTGATCCCAGAGACAGGTCTGGAGGGTAGAAAATCTGGGACTGGTGAATAAGAATGAGATGAAGAGCCAAAATTGGGAAGAGACATGACTAAAACGTTGGTACATTTGAGGGGAAGGAAGAGAGGACTCAAGTTTGAAAAAAAAAAAAGAGATATAGGGGTTGTGGGCCCAGTGTACACCTTTCTAAAGCTGGGGGTGGACCTCAGGAGACCCTACCCCAGCAAAGCCTGAGAATCCTGCTGGCAAGGTCCCATCACCTTCTCAGCAGGCTCCAAGCTGGTACCACTAAAGGTTACTCTGTGTGCTCAAGCAACAAGACATCACAGACCTGAAGCTTTCCTGTCTGGGTGCTACTAGTGCATCATTTGATGCTTCCCTCCCACCTTGAATTGTTCCATTTGGATTTATACAAACACAGGAATTCGCCTCCAGACTGTAACGGGCAACACTTTTAACACTGCAAAGTCAACCACTCAAAAATCCTGAAACTTTTGGGAAAAAAACAAAATTCTGCGAGGTTCACATGTGAGTTTTGTCTCATCTTATTCAAGTGGTTAGACATCTAAGTCTAAGATGGTGAATTTGGTGAATTGAGGCTAGATAGGAACCTTCAGAGGACAACTCATTTCATCCTGAGATGAGATGTCAAGGATGGCTGAAATGTACAGGGCAGGCAGGATGACAAGCTCTCACAGTCTATGTCTCTCTACTGTCTAAAAGATGACTAGCTTAGAAATTAGACTTAGAAATATCTAATTCAGCTTGAAAATAGCTTTTAGATGTCTCAAGGTAGGAATTCCAATGACGTGTTTCTGTGGTGGTGTGTCTGATACGAGAGATATAAGTTGTAGAAATGTTGAACACCAGCCATCCCTGGGTTTCTAAGTGTAAATTCCCTCTTGCATTGTGTGTCCTAAATAGCTTGGACACCATGGATCTGAAATTAATGAGAATCGTGCCTTAAATCCAGTACTATATAATTCAAGGCTATGGAGAAATGAGATAGTCATTATCTCAAGCTGGCCAGCCAGGTTTAAAGAGCTTTTTTAACATTTGTGCCTGTCTTTAGTTACTTCTGTATAAAGTGGCAGCAGTAGTAAGGCATCCCCAGTCCCTGAAGGCTCTGAGTAGTCTCTCCACAGTTACTGGTGCTGAAGAAGACTCATCAGAGCATCATTTTGAAATCCTGTCCTCTGCAAGAAAACCATCAGGGTGTGCAGGCTGCGTGGAGAACAAATGATACATCGAATAGCAATTCAATCCACTGCCATCACCTACTCTGGGCACCGGGAGAGGGAAGGGACTTGTGAAAACCAGAAGATGGTGATGCTGCTGACTGCCATAGTGTGTACACACGCACACAAACTGGATTGGGGTTGCGTAGACAACCATGATTCTGGCATTTTTATAACTTTCTGGTGCTCACTGTCACAGTCTTAATAGTGTTATTTTGACACAGGACTGTCTGGGAGTGTGAGACAGATGTGTACCTGGTTTATTCCATCTGGAGATTTTGCCTATGATCCTCCCCTTTTTAATTTCCCTCAAAAGCTTCTGTGCATCTCGTTATATGCCCCAACTTAATATTCAAGGTATTAGGGTATTCACTGTAAAATACATCAAAATATTCAGGTGATAAACTACGAGGTGCAATGTTTGGGTTTGATATGAATATTTATACCCAGGTTACTACAGGGAAAGATTTCAAAGTAGATGACAGCAAATTTTCTCCGGTAGGCATATATTTGTCATTTTAAAAGAATTTGAAGATGACTATCACAATGTTTTTAAAGCTGCATCCTCAATATTTTTATCCTCTTCCTCTGCTCAACATTTTAGTGATTTCTTTCCTCTTTGACCTGCGTCCACAGTCTCGTTGTCACACATTGTGTTCCTGTACATCCCAGCGTTCGCAATATGAAATACAGAACAGCAGATCAGTGTGACATCACATTACTGAAAAGTTTCTTGTCTCCTCTTTTAAATTTGCTCCTGATGGATTTTTTTCATCAGAACACTTTAAGAATTCCATGGATCCCACTTTCCAAGTTACCGATGTGGCTTTACCCTGTGGAACAGAAGTCTCCGAATAATTAGCATTTTGTTAGTCAGCCAAGCATCTCTCTGGCCTCCAGGCATTACTGCAGCATAAGTATAAAAAAAACCTCTGAAATTCTTCCATTACATTTACCTCCTCTCTTCTTAAACTAGTTCTTTTTCAAAAATAAGAGTTTGTATCAGATCAGGTTTTTTTTTGTTATTGAAATACTTTATGACCATACTCAACATTTTAAAACCTTGTTGTTTGTTTTTTCCTACTTTCACAGAATTTATATTTATATTTATATCTAAATCTGTATATCTGCACCTATAGGTCTATGTATTTATATGTCTATATCTAATATATATCTATATCTATATCTATATCTATGTCTATATATCTATATCTATATCATCTATATCTATTTATGCTGTGAAAATATATTCTATATAAAATAAATATCATATAGAAGAACATCTATGTTCTTACCATGCCAGAATATACATATGTTATATAGAGAGATGCTGTGAAAATATATATAGTATATTTCTATATATAAAAAAACATATTAAATTAACTTTTACCTGAATATATATGACCCAGTTGGAAACTGACACGTAACAAACCTAAACCTTGTCAGTTATCTATTCCTGAGTACTTAAGTTTTTGACAAATGTGTATTTTTTTAGGAAGAAATAATTTAAAATGCGAAGAATGTTCAGTGTTTTCCAGCTGAAATGCAGAGCTCACCATGGAACTGATTACCGTGGGTGTTCGTTAGCTCAGCGCTGCCAGAGATCACCCGTATTGCTTGTGACATTAGCATTTGGCAAATACTCCCAAATAAAATGCTGTCTGACATGCGCAGCAAGTAGCTTTTTGTCTGAAATAAATATTTTAAATATGTTGGCATATATATATGACAGTGGTTTTATTTATTTACTGATTTTCTTCGAGAGGATTCAGAGGATTCAGGGATTTCGAGGCCTAATTTGTACGAATATTAAGTGAATGCTCTGTTAAAACGATTCTTATACATATATGTTCTTAAGCACCTTGTTGAATCAAAGTATTTTTCTTTGAATTTGACCCTTTATTAGTAACGGATGAAAACCAGGGCTGTGTAATAACTGCAGAATAGGCGGGGGCTTTGTTTCCTGGTGCATTTTTTGCTTTTATCAGAAAAAAAAAACTCAATCTAGAAGGGATCTGATGGCCTCAAAAGGAAATGTGGTTTTAAAGCCTGCCCTGCCTCCCTCTGAAACTTTGAATGGTGGGGGAGCTGTGTCGGTTCTTGGCTGATGCCGCAGTCCCAAAAAACACCGTCCCCAAAAAAATTATGTCCTGACACCTGCTCAACCAGACAAAGAGAAAACACCAGCTTCTGAGGAGCCATCCTTTCATGTCAGCTCTTCAAAGGGCTGTAGAGCCGAGATGCCCTTCACAAGATTCCCTCTATCCACGAGCAAGGAACCAGCGGAGGAGCCGTGCTTGTTTTTCCCCGCACTGAGGCCAAGAAAAAACTTGAAGAAAAACTGATGGAGCTTTTCTGGAGAGGTTGCTGGTTTTTCTTCCTTTTCCTGCTGCAGCCTCTGTTCTCTCTCGTCGCTCTCTTTCCATGGCAGGAGAGCAGGTGCAAGGCAGACGCTTTGGCAGATAAAGATGTTCTAGTACTATAATTATAATCAACATTTCTGTGTAAAATACCCAAGGGTTTCTGCATAAACAACACATATAGGAAGTTCCACATGGAGTTTTCAGCTCCTTGCTCTCATTCATCGTATCATAAATAGCTTTAATTTTCTGGAGAATTCCAATTTTTTGGGGAGGTAATATCCCTGGGAAGTACTGGCTTAATCCTCCCTTGCATCCAAGATGCCCTGGGCGTAATGGAATGAGAGAGGAAGCATCAGGAATACTCTGGAAAGGCTTGGATTTATGAATGGTGGCAGCCTTTTAGGTTTGTGGAGAAAGAGCAGGATAAGGCTTTGTTATTTTCATGGGCTTTACGTGGATGTGGGATTCCCTATCACAGGCCAAGTGGCAGGAGAAATCTGGATGGATCTCAAGGAGAGAAGGAGGAGGAGGTGGCGTAGGCTTTCTGGGAGCACTCCCTGGAGGAGGAGGACACGGGTTTCGTGTCATCCTCTGTGCTGTGCCTTGCAAACCATAGCGACAGTTGGGGTAATGGCTTTCTGAGGCAGACACAAGAAATTAGCTCAGCTTAATTGCACGCCTCGGCGAACGCTGGAACCAAGAACATAATTTTCAGCAAATAGTTTACTTCAAAATATTCATCTCCGCCTGTACGCCTTTCTTTATTTTTGTAATATAACTGTGAACAGGCTGGGAAACGCTTGAAGTTTGTTTGTTTATGTGAAAACACACATCTCCATTTTTAATAAATGATGCACGAATGGATTTTGCAGTTCCTCCTCCTCCCCAAACTGAGCTGTGTCGAGGAAGCCTGCCAGGAGACGGGCAGGCTCACCACCTCTCTCTGCTCTCTTGTTGAATTGGATGGCTACGATTAAGTTTCCCGTGAGGATGCTGCACACATTTATATTTATCAGTTATGATTTCTATTCCCTGAACGTCTCCTCTACTGTGTTTAAGAGTCCTTGTTGCCATGAACCAGCATTCCAGTAAAGAGAATAAAAGGCAAACGCAGGATGTGTGAAAACCCCAGCTTTCAAGATGGAGTGGAAGGAGTCTGCTTGCACTCGGGATTAAAAAAAAAATACTGTAGGAGCACATTTTTAAAGAGAATTGCGGACTTCTGCTTGCACTCAGGATTAAAAAAAAATATACCATAGGAGCACATTTTTAAAGAGAATTGCGGACAAGATGACAAGTGCAGGAGAGCACGCCAGTGGGAGTGACTCATTACTGACAGGGTAAAACCCAAAAACACTCTCTGTGCCTGAGAGAAAATGACAAAACCCAGATAGAAAGCAACAGAGATCGGTGCAGAGAAAATCCAAAGAAAATCAGGCATATAAAAAGGGATTTGATCAAGATTCCATGCTCTGTGTGAGTGCGGGGAGTCTAAGGAATGTTTAATTTTGAACGTTTGTAATAGCAGGCATCTGCTAGAAGATCATCAGTGGGACACTGCAATACTGTCAGCTTAGACAACAAGTGACAAATAATTTTATTGGATATCTGTAAATCATTAATGATATAATGAAAATATAATGACAAACAGCTGTTTCTCATAACATAAGATTCAGAAGCGTAATACGAAATTGGCGTGTAGCAGGCTTTAAATTAACAGAAGATGCTTTTCCATATAATGTGTAATTAAACTGAGAAACGCCTTGCCACAGGGTGCCATGAAGAAGTTTTAAAGAGCATCAGGCATAGATAAGGCAGATATATCTGAGCCTTCTCAGCATCCAAACTGTGTGGGCTCCCTACCTAGCCAGGGGTGGCTGCTCTTACATTCTCACCAAAGCCCCTTAAAAGTTGGAGGAAAAACCAGGTTAGCATTTTCTCCACTTCTACCTATCCAATAAGAATCTTTGATTATTGCAAACTGGGCTTGATTCCAAGTGGAAATTTCAAGATGAACCGTTCTGGCTAAGTTACCACATCCCAGGGATCTCATTTGTAAATGGAAAATAAACGCGAATACAAAGTCTTTTTAAACTGAATGAGGCACAGCAGCCCCCCGTCTGGATATTTCAATGAAAATAAACATCTTTAACTCATATAAAATATATCCCTTTCAATGTGCACTTCAATTATTTCCACTTCTACATTCTTCTGTTACAGTGAGAATTTGGTAAGAGAAAATGTCAAGAGGGTTATTTTAAGACTGATGCTTCCCCTTGTCACAGTTTGTTCCTCAGAAAACAGGGAGAATGACATTGTGCTTATCTGCCTTTTTCTGGGCATTCTGTGACTTGTCTTGAGACACCGTGAGCCAAGAATGATAAATTTAATTAAGCTCCTTAAGCAAGAGTGTTCTGACTTGGTAAACATTGACACTTCCCCGTATGCCTGAGCAAACGCAAAGGTCTGGTCTCGGCTTGGGAACAGTTGGGAGTGTTAATACAAACAACACAACTTCAGCTATTTTTACAAATGGTCCCTGAAAGGTTTTCTAGCAGGTGTTGATCACACTTCTCCCTTAGGGATGTAATTTTACTCTGTTGTTCTGTATCTTATGAGTGGAATCACTTGTGTGAATACATGAAATTATTTCTGGTGAGAGGTTTGGAGAACAAGTCTAATGAGGAGCGGCTGAGGGAGCTGGGGGTGTTCAGCCTGGAGAAAAGGAGGCTGAGGGGGGACCTTCTCACTCTCTACAACTCCCTGAAAGGAGGGTGTAGCCAGGGGAAGTCGGTCTCTTCTCCCAAGGAACAGGTGATGGGACAAGAGGAAATGGCCTCAAGTTGTGCCAGGGGAGGTTCAGATTGGATATTTGGAAAAATTTTGACACAGAAAGGGTTCTTAAGCCTTGGAATGGGCTGCCCAGGGCAGTGGCTGAGGCACCATCTCTGGAGGTATTTAAAAGACAGGTTGACATAGTGCTTAGTGACATGGTTTAGTGATGGTTTTTATCAGAGTTAGGTTGATGGTTGGACTAGATGATCTTAAAGGTCCCTTGGCATTTTTGCTGTTGTTGCTTATGCCTTTGATTGCTATGTAGAAAGAGAAAGAGGTTTCTAAATTGCCATTATTTCTGTAAAAAGAAACCATCCGTTTGCACTGGAAGACATCAGGCCTTGGCCCTGGTTACTTGCCTTGATACTCTTTGTTTTTTCTATTTCATCCAAACTAGATGCAAAAAAACCCAGATTCACTTGTTGAGTTTTTGTGCTTGTCATTCTGTATTCTACAGCTAAGAGGCAAATTTTGTGCTGCAAAATCTGAAAATGGGGAAACGCTTGTGTCCAAGATTATTTTTCACTTGAAATACAGGGTAGGAATATTATTTAAATAAGTCTTTGAAGTTTTATGAGCACTGAAGGTTCATTTGGCCCAATGAATGTCCCATTCAGTCAACACATCATCTAGTCCTTACCCTTTTCCTGACTCCAAGCTACATCTTGTTTACAAATCCATGTACATTTAGCAACCAGCCTGGTTGGCCCATGTGAATTCCGTGTCCTGTAGGTTCTGCGGGAAAGGGCCTGACTGCTTTAAAGGATCCCTATTATTTCACTATCTTTGTTTGCAACTGTGTTGTGTTTCCTCTTAAGAGTCCCACTCTCATTCATCACGTTTCTTTTGTTCCTTTTTATTATCAGGCCGTTGTCTCAGAGAACAGGAGCTAAACGCCAACCCCTGCTTTGTTACTAAGTTGTCCTTATCGTTATCATCAGGATCTGTTCCCTTTACATTTTCATGTCTGACCAGCCTTCCTGAAAGTCAAAATCATATTACAATTAGAAATGCCGTAGACGTAATGTGCACAGGAACTTCCTATTCATACCCACAGAGTTGTGTATCTTGATCTGAGCAGAAAAACAAACCACTGCCTCTGGAGGGCTAAATTCAGGGATAAGGCAGGGTGGACCATGGACTACTGTGGGATATGTCCATTTTATCTATCTGCCTATTTTATCAGCTGAAGAGGGCTTGGTGGGTCTTACAAACCAGCCAGGAGATCTCAGCTGAATTCTGCCCCAGTTTAACTGTTATCTCAGGCTGAAAGAACTGAGTCTTCAACTTCCCCAGAAAATGGCCTAATCAGGAAGCAACGGGGCCATCGTGATGGGGGAGAGAGACACTGTCTCTCCTGGGACACTCCTTCTGTTGCCCAGAAAAGTACTGCAGGATTCACTGGCCGTAGGATAGAGGAAAGCATCTCCTGAGTCTGCAGAGGCAAACAGGTCAGGAGAAGACAGTAGGAACCCAAGCCCTCTCAGCACAAAAGTTACATCTGCCAGGGAAATGGGTGTAAGGAGGGGGACACATGGAAAAACACCCGAGGAGGGGGTCAGTGGGGAAAGCAGCCAGACGGGGAGCAGAGGCACTGGGCTGGTAGGAGGACATGGCTGTCCATCAGGTGTCCTCCACCTGCAGTCCATGTGAGGAGGTCACTGTCCGATGTGTAAACATAATCTATATCTATTGGCATGAATGTCCTAGGAGTAGGAAAGTCACACTATTATCAAGTTCCTCAGTCACAGGTAAGGTAGTTAAAATGTCCTTTGTGGCTTAAATATATATGTCTGCTTTTCCTTTGCTTTCAAGACTTCCTTGTGCTGAAGCATTTCTGGTGTTGTCTTTCTCCCTCCTTGAGAACCTCCCTCACCAACCGTGTCACTGATACGGTGGCTCTCAGAGCTGATTTTTGCTTATTCTCCTGCTCCCTCACCTTCCCTACATTCAGTGCAGGGTTTCTGAGTTCCAATTTTAACTCCGCCTGTCGGCATTTCTTCATGACTTGCCTTTTCTCCAGAGATCAGGGGAGCAGAGAAGCTGAATGTGTGCTGTCTGAATCTCTTCCCTCATTATCTCTGCTGTAAGCATGAAACCTTTCATTTTTTTTTTCCTTCCTCACCGTAAACCTTGAGAGTGTGTTTTTAAAATGTCCTTTGTGGCTTAAATATATATGTCTGCTTTTCCTTTGCTTTCAAGACTTCCTTGTGCTGAAGCATTTCTGGTGTTGTCTTTCTCCCTCCTTGAGAACCTCCCTCGCCAACCGTGTCACTGATACGGTGGCTCTCAGAGCTGATTTTTGCTTATTCTCCTGCTCCCTCACCTTCCCTACATTCAGTGCAGGGTTTCTGAGTTCCAATTTTAACTCCGCCTGTCGGCATTTCTTCATGACTTGCCTTTTCTCCAGAGATCAGGGGAGCAGAGAAGCTGAATGTGTGCTGTCTGAATCTCTTCCCTCATTATCTCTGCTGTTAGCATGAAACCTTTTATTTTTTTTTTTTCCTCACCGTAAACCTTGAGAGTGTGTTTTGATAACCCTGGCAATTCTCTGAGCAGATCTGGCTGTACCTTCAGTTGACACGATGCACAAAATGAGGGGAGTAAAGTGTAGAGTTTGCAGGAAGAATTAATTGCAAGTATAGAGACTGCTTGTCTTTTTGTTGGGCAGCACCTACAGAGAGACTGAAGGTGGATGATCTTTGTGTTCTCTCCTATCCCATGGAGATTTTGTGTAACATTTTTTCTCAGGCTGCGTATTTCCATAGTGTAAAATAAAAATAGATCCAAAGTACATTCCTTGCTCCAGGTGCACAAAAAGCATAGTGGGAAATCTGCAGATCATTGTGTGGCACCTGATGCCCTGTATATTGTTTCTCATCCAACATTTCCTTTCTGAAAAAAGATTCTCTGTGTCTATAAGAAAATTTCTGAAGGGTTATTGATGTTTTGATTTCTTCCTTTCTAATTTTTTAATAGATCAAGGCTAGATGCCAACATTCATAAGCCCAGTTTCGCTGCCCGTGCTCGTATTGATTTAACAAGAGGGCAGTGGAGGGAATTGGCAGTTGGGGATTGAATAAGGTCAAGATTTCTTCATGATGAAATGGTATCAAAACTGGGGTCACCCTCTGAGAGGAAAGCAAATCACACAAGGCTGGTCCTAGGGATTCATTCAGTTCCCAGAGCATCCCTTCATTGCCATCGGCCGTGCAATGGTTCCCTGACTGGGGGATCCTGCTCCACTGTGGAGCATGTGCTTCTGCAGGACAGTTTCCACAGTCTCATGCACAAAGTGTAGATCCCAGGATGAAACTTTATAGAATCATAGAATCATAGAATGGTTTGGGTTGGAAGGGACCTCAAAGATTATCGAGTTCCAACCCCCCTGCCCTGGGCAGGGACACCTCCCACCAGACCAGGTTGCTTAAAGCCCCATCCAGCCTGGCCTTGAACCTCTCCAGGGATGGGGCAGCCACAGCTTCTCTGGGCAACCTGTTCCAGTGCCTCACCACCTTCATAGTAAAAAATTTCTTCCTGAGATCTAACCTGAATCTTTTTTCTTCCAATTTAAAACTGTTTCCCCTTGTCCTATCATTACACCTCCTGGCAAAGGAGGCAAAACTTTGGTTAGGAACCTCTGATTTTGTGTGCTTCAAGCCTGAAGAGCCTTGCCTGAGGCATCTGACACAGAAATGGATCAATTTAAGATGATTCTTCTTAGACCTAGAACATTCTGCTTTCTAATTCTTTTCCTTATATGAGACCTTTATCCCATTTGATACCTTAGGGCTGACTCTATATCGTGTAAACTGAGGAAAGAGATTGTACAATGTGGTTGCCCGTGTTCCTGAAGTGAAAACGAGTTTTGCCATCAGTGAGAACAGTGTCATATCATAATTCCCACGACAGATTGTGATGACAAACAGGATTACAATCTGTGGCCCAGCGTAGGAAAGAAACAGTGGAAGGAAGCAAAGTCTTAAGAAACAAAGATCCTGTTTTCTTTCAGCTTGATTTAACAGCACGAAATAAAGCGATGGCCTGAGAAACTCGATTTGGGGGTCCCTGGCAGGCATTTTAGCCTGGAGTTTTTCATCCTCTTTTCATTTGTCACAGTCGCTAAAGCATCAAAGTTGGGGTTTGCTGGCTGTGCAAGTACAACTATACTGTTATATTTCATGATACCAAGTAGGAGAAATGAGGAATCTGAAAAATTGAAAGCCAATAACTGAATCTAAGGTAGAAGAAAAAAACGTAGGTCTTAGACCTGTTAATAAATCTCCCTTGGTTAACTTCAGCGGAGTCTGGGACTAGTGGGGGTGTTGGGGCATCTGAGACAATGAAAGCTGAAGTTCTGTAATGTCAGAAATGAGGACCCATCGTCTTAACTTCTCAGCCATGCAGAAAGCCACAGAAATGCCCATATAAGTGCAGACTTGTTTACACTGGCCAGTTGATTAAAAAAGATTTGTAAGGATAATATTTCATTTGAGCACCTGTACCTTAATGCTTATTCTCTTCTCCTGCTCTACTAGCTTAGACATGTTAGAGATGAATGTCCTTTTTTAAACTTACTACAATTAAATCATGAGTTCAGACCCAGCTGCCAGCGAGTGAAGGGTAACTCCTGAATTAATCTTTTAAGTGAAGCGCTGCCCTTCAAATAAATTGTACCGCATTATAGCTATAACTGCTGTATCGATGTCCCCCGGGGAAGCATCATCAAAAAGACATTATTCTTCCTGTGTTCAGCTCAGCTGGCTGGAAGGGGCTGCCTTTGATTTCAGGCTGTGCTGGCCTGTGGCTCAAGGCGTTCCTGGGGATGGCCACAGTTTGAGGCCCAGGTGCCCTGTGGCCTGCAGAAGGCCCACGCCTCGTTCAAAGGATCTGGGGACAAAACCTCCCCATCGCTCGCCATCTTTCATGGTTCTACTTGAGCACCATGAGTTTTTGCCTCCTCCGTGCTCCCCACAGAAGGGAGTAAGCGACAGTTTGGAAAACTAATCGCGTTTCTAACAAAAAAAAGCCAGGGAAATACACCTTCTCTACTCAAACTGCGAGGTGTTTCATTTGGAGTTTTCATCGTCCCCTCCATGTCTGGTGGAAAGAGGAGTGGAGGAGCTGCCACACAAAGCAAATGCATTTACAGATGTGCTTTATAATGAAAGTGATGCTTGCCCAGAGGTGCACTAACAGCTTTATTGCACTATGAACCCATGTGTGACTTGTGCTAATGTCGTACCTACTGAGTCGCTGCTTCTGTGGGGAAACCTGTAATTGTCATGTATAAAAAGCAGAGTGATCTAAAAAGGCTCCGTCGTGCTATTTAGTTGTTTTGATGCTCTCCATCTTTGATACTTCAACAAAATCACAGCTCAGCTGAAAGAAGCTTTGGGAGCAGTAACTGCTCTCAGCCTGTTTCGGGGAGACTTCCCAGGCTTTGTAGTTCCTTGAAGGGCTGACTTGGTGCCTTTAGGATGAAGAATCCACCTTTAATTACACTGCTCTTCAGCTGCTCCACATACTTGCCCAACATAGGCCACCATTTACCAATAAATTTTAGCGTTTCTCATCCGTACTAGGGACAGAGCTATTAATTATAAAGAACAGGTTTGTGTTTAGTATTTCCCATTAGTATTATGTAATTTCCTTGAGAATATGAGATCTCTTAACAGGGGCAAGGGATTATATGTGAATGCTCCAATGCCATAAGAAAGAATTAAGCTCATACATGTATGCCTTCAAAGGCATGTTAACTTAAAAAGATGCTGTCAGGTAATTCAAGTCCAAAATAGTACAATGTAGTATTAAAGTATATCTGAGCATATTCCTTTCTCTTGTCTGGACATGATTTTTTCTACCTCTTGTGGACAATTTGATTAAAGCATCAGAAGCATTTTACAAAACCAACTGACTGCAAGAAAGCCTTTAGGATTTATTTTCATATTTCAGTTAAAGCAACTGATGCTTTGGTTCACACCCGTAGTACATGAGACCCAAATTAATCCCCAGCACTTTCACATCATGCTGTGAATTTTATTCTTCAGGTTAAGCAAAGCTTTATGAAACTTATGGAACAGGTTGCCCAGAGAAGCTGTGGATCCTGAACCACCCCAGCAACCTCCTGTTCAGGGTTACTCTGGCCACCCTGTGATGTCTCCCCAAAATCCACTCCATATTCTATGGATGTCAGCCCACATATGATGTCTCCCCAGCCCGGAGAAGCTGTGGATCCTGAACCTCCTGCTCAGGGTTACTCTGGCCACGCTGTGATGTCTCCCCAAAATGCACTCCATAGTCCATGGATGTCAGCCCACATATGATGTCTCCCCAAAATCCACTCCATAGGCCATGGATGTCAGCCCACATATGATGTCTCCCCAAAATCCACTCCAGTGCTGGGTGTAAGATAGCCATAGGAAGCTTATTTCTGCACTGCAGGCAAAGTAATTTAAATAATCCACTCCCATCTACGTAATTTAAAATTCAGTACACTAAAAATGATAATTACTATTTGGTGCAATCTGAGGGCAAAATGCCCTGCCGCAACACAGAGGCAGAGTTCTCAAACCACAGTCACTGCTGACATCAATATCAATTAGGGTCTCTAGGGGAAGGCCTGATATAAGCATAATAAGTAATAACTGTGGAGAGAAAAACAGGGCTGCTAACCCAATTACTGCCAAGATACACAGTAACAGCTTTGCAATCTGCTAAATTCTGCAGGGTTTAAATACACCCTGGAGATCAGAATTAAGTGTTGGGGAGAGAAAAGGTGTAGAGGGGTGGGGGGGAGCAAAGGCACAGCCTATCATTAAATGATAGACTGTAGGTGTCCAGGGATGTGGAAGAACCAGCTCAGCCCTTGTAGGGAAAATGAAAACTACAAACCACAGCAACAATTTTTCAGCTGGCACGGAAGTCTTCTATTTCATTTTTATATAATTAATCCAGGAGAACCCAAAGTGGTGTCTACTGAGTTCAAATATTCTCCATTGTGCAAGTTTAGAGATTTCACACCAAGGACTTCAAAGGCAATATATGAAGAGGTCTTGCAACCACTAACACTGATACTTCAAGGTATTGAAATATTTCAATGTATTCATTTGCATGAATAAAAAGAGAAGGCAATAGGCAGAAGGTAGCCTAATAGGTGAAATACTGGAATGGTTTCTACAAGACTGTAGCAGCAAAGAGGTAGAGGCTAAAAATACAAGTAATGGGTGTCATGATTTCATGGAAGATCTTACCAAAGGAAATTTCACTGTCTTTGACTTGGCTATGGCTGGGGAAATAGCAACAATGTGTCAATATCATCTACTTGTGTTTCCACAGAGTATTTTTATATTTATGTTTATGTTTATAGCTATATATATTTATATCTAAAAGCTTTTGTTTGGTTAAATTAAGAAGGCAAGTGGTAAATCCAGACATTCGCAGGCAGGTCTCAAGCTAGATGGGAACAGAGACCTCTGATGGTTTTGCTGGGTCTCCCAGCACTCAGTTTCTACTCCAAGACTGTTCAGCATTTTTGTTGATGATTCAGAGACAAAGTCTTTGCTGACAAGGTTTTGGATCTTGGAAATTCGCCTCAGGAACACGTACTGGGAATTGGCCACGTAGTGCTCTGGATCTGCTGTGTCCTGATGTGGTGGGGTTTATTCTAACACCTACAAAAGAAAGATCCAGTAATCGTGTCCTTATTTCTACACATTTTCAGCGTGAGAGAAAATGCTGGAAGTGAGCAACTCTGAAGAGAATGAAATGGGAAAGGGAAACACAGAGGAGAAGATAAATCATGGTGTCCTGCTGCTTCTGCAGCTACAAGGAAGGAGAGGGCACCTCAGGGCGGTTTCATCCTTGGAAATAGGAGCAAAATGTGATCCAGGAACTATCAGCTGAGCTTAGATGAAACGAAGCTTCCTTTGAACAGAAAGAGAAGAGAATGATTGATCCCTTTACCCAGGAAAGCAATATATGCTTTTGGGTGAATTAGCTCCTGCCTGTGGATGCAGTAGGGAAAGCTCTATGTGTGTGTGTCTGCATCTGAAATCTGAGTCTCACCCCGTACACACTGGTGGTCTTCTATAAAGAAAACTCGCTGCCGTGCTCTTAATGCTCATAAATTTTGCAGCTCTGCAACGGGACAATGATTATAATCAAATCACATGCTTCATGGCTTCAGGGTCAGGAAAAAATAACACCCTCCATGCCACTGGCAGTACATGCTCCAAATCCCTCTGGGACCCGACGGGAGAGGCTTTTCATTTTCCAGGAGCTCAGGCGTGCTGGGGATCTTAGGAACTTACTTTCTACCTGTGTGTGTGGAGATGGTTTTACTGCCTGAGATCTTACAAGCCCAGCCTCAGTGGTAACGCTGAGCCTGTCTAAAAAGCATCAATTTCATATTAGGTGTCCTGGGATCTGGGGGAAGGCCAGTGAATTTATCTGGTACTATGCTTTGGACTTTATTTCTGTGAAGGAGATAGAAAATTAATTCCCAGACAAAGCTGAATATGTTCTCTTTTTAATACAAATATTAATTCAGAGGGGGTCATTTGTAATACAGAAAAACAAAATCAGAAACAACAAAAAAAAGACTGAATCACTAAAAGGAATGAAAGGAAAGATTAAGTTTAGGGAAAGCTATAAAATAAAATTGCTATTACATTATTAAACAAACAGAAAGAAGGGCAGAAAATAGTTGTTTAATTCCAGCAGACTCAGATAATGGTAGTGGCTGGTCTAACTATCCCACCTTTCCTTTCTGTTTTCCTGTAGTGAGCTGACATTAATCAACATTTCATTCTGTTTCACACTAATGGAGAAATGCACTTTAAAGAAGAAAATAGACTCATGTACATTACAGAATACTTGTGACCATGGAATACAGCTGTTACTGGGACATATCTCAGTAATCATGTACGACCAGTAGCAAATGCATTGGAAGAAGGATGCTGAGGATATTTTACCTTGTGCTGAGTGAGAGAAGCAGCTGCGATACCTGAGCTTGGATATCAGTTTATCTATCTTACATATAATTCATGCGTCTGCTCAAATAAATGTTGGTGTTAGTCAGAAGTCCTGAGACTACATTAGCTTTGCCACCAGCTCATGGTTAAAAGGGAAGAAACAGATGTCAAGGACATGAAGTGTCTAAAGCAACCCGAGCTATTAACCCTCACTCATTTAACAAGATGCAATTTATCAAAGTGCATTTTACTACAGTGTTGAGATGGGTTGAGAATAAGCAGAACATGAACCAGAACAAGAGCCAGACTCCTGGCAGCCGCAGATGTTAAGCAGTATCCATTTACGTTCCCCCTGTCCTTTTGCCTTCTCCTGGGATGAAGACCCTATATGAATTTCTTAAACTTGAATATGAGAAGTTCCACCTAAACATGAGGAGGAACTTCTTTCCTGTGAGGTTGGCAGAGCCCTGGCAGAGGCTGCCCAGAGAGGTGGTGGAGTCTCCTTCTCTGGAGACATTCCAAACCCACCTGGACACGTTCCTGTGGGACCTGCTCTGGGTGACCCTGCTCTGGCAGGGGGTTGGACTAGATGATCTCCAGAGGTCCCTTCCAACCCCAAATCATTCTGTGATTCTGTAAATTTTTGACTTGAGCCTTTTTTATATTTAGTACTGCACTTTGTGTTCAGTCTTTACTGAGGCAAAACTCCCCATAGAATTATTATTGATTTCATAACTGAAGTGTGCTACAGAATATACAAGACAATCCTTGATCCCTGGAGTTTATAACCTATGTTTAATGAAAGACCTGTGCTGAACAAACTCGTAAGGATCTGAATTTGTGTTTGCAAAATAAATTTGCCCATCCTGTTTCCATATCTTTGTGGTACTTTCCCCTTCTTCGTCCCAGAAGCAGTCACTCAGCATCAGTCAATATTCATTGACTAAAATGAAATGGAGATGTAATGAAAGGAAAGGAGTCCTCTCGGATGCAAGACTGCACATCTGAACTCAGGATTATGAAAGGAGACATTCAGACCCAGCAACATGCAAACTTCCCAGCCCCTCTTCTTACCTGACAATAAACAAAACTTCAATGTATGCATGTAAGTTGTAAATATGTGTAGTAAAGTTGGCCATCCCAATAGCTGTTCTGGGAATAAAAAAACACTAATTAGATTTTAAGACAGAGTTTCATCAGTTTATGAAAAAGGATTGCTTTGCTTAATAGCCTGCAAAACTAAGAATTAGGCTTCATGGTTCTGAAAGTCCCTTAAGGCTGATGCAACAGCCTGTGCAGACTGCTAGGTCTTCAGGGCAGCAATGGTCCCTTCCCGTGCTCTTTCAAAGAGCCAACATACTACATCTGTGACCACAGCAGGGGTTTTTTTTTGTGCTGCTGTATTAAAAAAAATATAATAATTTAGGGAGGAATTAAGCAAGGAAAAATAGTTGTGAAGCTCAGAAAGGCTATTTGATTTTTTGGGAGGATATGTAGAATTGTGTCTTGGAAGAAGAAGCTGTGAAATTTGCAGCATCCCCTGGATGTTTGCTAGGGCTGCCAGGGTGCTCCAGCAGCAAAGCAGGGATCACTCCTATCATGGTGGTTTGGTGCCATCTACGGCCAGATACTGAAACTCCTTCACAGATGCTCGGACCAGTTTAGGAAGGCAAACATGCAGATGTGTTTAATGAGATCGGCAACTACACTGATGTACAGTGCACCCATAAATATATCTGTGGATATCCATCTACCACTTCTCAGCCAGCTGTTGGGGGCTACCACTGAGCTCCTAAAGGCTAATAGCCTTTAGGCTATTGTCTGACTGTTTGTGGATGGTTGTGAGACCTCCCAAAGTATCTCTGGAGAAATTTAGGGGACACCATGGCTAGGACCAACCCTGAGTATGCCTAAACATCTCTCCTAGATGACATACAGGGAAGGATGCAAACACCTGCACGTAGACGGTATGCCTAAACATCTCTCCTAGATGATGACCTCCAGGGAAGGATGCAAACACCTGCACGTAGACGTCTGTATATCTAGGGTCTACATGTGGGTCAAGCATCCTAACTCCTGCCACCACTGAGAATGGGCATGAGTGGGATGGCAGTGCCCACGCACGGGCATCTCATGCCATTGGAAATGCCCTTGGGTGTCTCACTTGTCCACAGAGAGCTGTCACACGCCACAGCAGGGCCAGCAGGAGACCCAAACCTTTCTGCAGCAGGAGCTGGTGGCCCAGCAAGACACCCAAGGGATGTTCAAAAAGCCTCTAGATGCCTGTGTGTGGGCAATGGTGGGCAGTTAAATTCAGGTGTGTTGACCTGGAGCTGAATCCCACTGACTGTATTGCCATCTTTTCAGAGCTGCTGACAACAGGCGACCAGCTGGTACAGTCTCTGCATAAAACAGACCTCAGAATTTCCTGCCCTTACTCATAATATTGTGCCAATAGTTTCTACTGAAATAATTAATGGCTGCAATGCCAATTAGTCAGTTCAGGTTGTAGGAACTTCTGCTGGATTTAAAAGAAGGGCATTTTAACTCATTATTTAAGTAGCCAAATGACTCAAAAATTGTCTACAGATCCATATTGATAGTCTCAATCATCTGATGTTTACTCATGCAGCGCGTCTCCCAGCAACATCAGTGATGTTCCTGATGTAATAACTCCAGCAAAGAAGGTGTTGGACAAACACATGTTGTAAAGGGCTTGGGAGAGAGAGGGGATGGGAGATGCATTCCTGGATTTTCACTCAGATCAGCTGTTTCACATTGATAATAACATGGCTGTAGACTACACATGAGCCAGAATTTTACTCTTCTGGGGTTTGAAAGCTCTGAGTTTGAAAGCCCCTCACCATTTGTGATGTCTACAGATCCATATTGATAGTCTCAATCATCTGATGTTTACTCATGCAGCGCGTCTCCCAGCAACATCAGTGATGTTCCTGATGTAATAACTCCAGCAAAGAAGGTGTTGGACAAACACATGTTGTAAAGGGCTTGGGAGAGAGAGGGGATGGGAGATGCATTCCTGGATTTTCACTCAGATCAGCTGTTTCACATTGATAATAACATGGCTGTAGACTACACATGAGCCAGAATTTTACTCTTCTGGGGTTTGAAAGCTCTGAGTTTGAAAGCCCCTCACCATTTGTGATGTTTACTTTGCCAATAGGATGTAAATTCCTTTGTTGGATTTTAGAAAATGATGATACTTAGAAAGAGGTATTGCGTCCAATTGTAATGAGCCAATTCCAAAAGTAATGAACCAGTGCTAGTTATCCAAACTGTTTAAGAGATATATATAGCAGAAAGCAATAAATGTAGCTGGGGAGTAGGGAAAAAAAAACCCAATACCACAAAAAACCCAAATGTGTATCCCTGACAGACAAAATAGACAAGAATATTAAAGAGAAAAAAAAAAGTTAACTGTGAATATACCAAAAAATTGGTGCAGGATCACTGAAAGAGAGAGTTTAATACGATGAAGCTGCCAAGTGACAGAACCACTGGAGTAGCAGGACCTTTTCTTTTCAAGGGGAGTAGGTGTAACATTACAGCACCATTAATAAAAAAAATTGATGGCTTTTGTACTATCGAAATGGGATTGGCTATGGCACTGTCCAGAGTGTCTGAATTTGGTCAGTGAGAGTAAAACTATCCCCTCATAATCTGATAATCATAGCAATTTCTTAAGAGGTTCTTTTACTCAATCATCCTCTTATTTTCCAATTTAGGCCGGAGGCAGAAGTAAGGCTGGGCCAGGCAGACCTCTCTGACATGTCGTCATTCTCCTCCTGCCTGGCAGAAAAGGAAAAAAAACAGAAGAGGGGAAAGCAAGGTACAATAAACTGTAGAAATACAGGTATTCTGGCTGAAATGACTATGTTATTATGGTGCAACTGGCATTGTTGGTGGTTTGTGTGGTGTATTGAAGCCTTGAAGAGGCGTCTGGAGTTGGAAAATCAGATTGATCAATACATAAACAGAGAAATAACGTTTTAAGCTTTACAAGTGGAATTACATTAAGGGTAGTAAACCTTACAGCCAGCCTCGGCAAAACACACCAGAAATGATGGGTTTGGTCTTCTTCGAATAACAGGTTTCTCATACTAGGCACCTGCAAGGAAGGAAAGTCTGTTTTGACTTTGGATAAGGAGATGAAGAAGCACTGAGACTGAGCGAGTCCTTTAGATCATAGGTCACGTCCAAAAAAGCAATGCAGAATTCATATGTCCCAGGCCTAATTATCATGAAAAAAATACAGCAATTTTGTGCAAATCAAACATGTCAAAGTGAATGCAAGTATATGAACGTTGTGTTGTCTTCCTTCCCATTTGGAACTCAGCACATGCACAACATTTTTTTAGTAGGCTGGTCTCTAAAGTACAAACAGATCCTAAATCCCTGCAGTATATGTCCTAGAATTCATTTTTTGGATTTATGGCCTGACATACACATTCCTGTGATTAGGTGATGAGCTTTTTAGCCTAGCCATTTATAAGGAGTTTGTTATTTATGATATTTAATTCCTTATAATATTTATTATAGGGAATTTATCTCTCTTGCATGAAGGTGTCCCGATCAGGGACCTGTAGCCCCAGCAGAGAATCACAGTTGATCACATGAAGGTATAACATCCATCATCTCTCTCACAGTATTGCTTTTAATGCTGCCTACCTTTCTTTTGACCTTTTTCACACAACAGACCCAGAAGAGGATGGAGGAGGGTTTCTCACATCACCTCAATGCAGGGATTCATGTTGGCTGTCTTGTCTTCCTAAGCTTTGTCTCTGCTCAACTGCACCAGACAGGACCCAGCATCACTCACCCCCGAGCAGGGGCCAAACTAAGACACTGTGGACCAGGTCCTAAAGGTTTCTGCTTTCTGGGAAAGACAAAGAGGGCCAAGCTCTGTATTTGGATGGCTGGGGCAGAGGGGTATTCACATAATCTTTGTTCCAGGATGAGCTCATTACAAACTTAGTTTGGAATCTAAAGGTTTTCTGAATGAGAAAGGCATGGACCAGGGAGGCTTAATAACCTGGAACTCACTCATTTATGCATTTTTTTCTCTCCATGCTCACAGGAGGAACTGGTATTTTCAAAGAGCTAAAGCACAAAATTAATCATTATTGTTGGACTATTCCGATGGCTTCACTTTACATAGTCACTATCAAAAATATTTGAAATATTTGATGTTGAAATCCTTTTGGGCGATACATCATGGACTATCCAATCACTTGTATGTTTGCGGTTTCACCTGTAGGTGTGCATTTATCTTGAACATATGTCCATATTTTACTGGATCCCTTAGAGGGACATCTTGCATTTCATGATCCGGTGCCTCAAAATGCAAATCTAAATGAAAACAGGAAAAAAAAATATGCTTTCAATATCTGCAGTATTATCAGAGTATTTGCTGAACTTGACCTTTAAACCCAGAATATTTTTCACTCTAGCAAATGTTCTAGCTCTTCTTAACACGGAAGGGGTTAAGTAACTGATCAGCCTGTTATGAGCAGGTCGTGTGGCAGAGATAGAAAGGAAAAGAAAGGTTTGCAGATGGGTAGGTAACATTTGAACACGTCTTTATTAAAAGGAACTAGTACACAGCCGGCAGCCTCACTCCTGGCAGGGCATCTAAATGCAGCTCTACAAACAAGCCCGTTTCTGAAGTTGAAGCAATAGTCAACCCCGCTGAAGCAGAAGAATCTGCCTTTTCTCTTGGCTCATTGACAGAGACGCAGTCATCTCCGAAGCCCAGAATTACCCACTGCTGCTAATCCTGCTTCCCTTTGCCGAGGACACAGATGACCTTCAATTTGCCCCATCTCCGACAACTTCACCCGCCTTCGATTGCTAAAATTACATCGGCTCTTTTCGGTGAAATCTGGATCACTAGGATCTCCTCTCTCATCTTTCCAAAGCCTGTGATGCCGCCCTGGTTCCTGCTGTACGCAGGGTTACATGCCAGAAGTGTTCTATAATTGGAACTGACCACACAGATGTGCTTCAAGAGATGCTGCTGCAGCTGAAACACAGAAAATACTCATAAAAAAAAAGAAAACAACAACAAGGATAAGAAGTTGTTGGTTTCAACTTGCATCGCTGCTGCTTTCTGTTGGCAGGTTTCCTCCACCGTATTGCACATCACTCTGCCTCCATTCATTTGAGCAGAGGTAATTAATACCTTTTCCATTATTAAAGACTTGGGAACAGAAGATGAAATCCTCCCTCCCTTAAAGTCAATGGCAGATCTCCCGTGAACTTCAGTTCCTTGAGTATCAGGCCAAAAGGGATCGTTAGATTGTCCTGTATATCATTGATATTGATGTTGTGTTGGACTACTGCCTATCCTCCAGATGGCATCCAAGCTGGCATCCAAGGGACAGAAAATGCACCACTATCCTTGGTGGTGACATGTTCCATGATTAGTTACCATCCCACTAAAAAAACCCAATAATATCTTTTATCCTATTGAGCTTGCCCAGTTTAAAACTCCAGGCACTGATTTTTTTAACAGCTTTCCTTCCCAGATTGAAGAGACTTATCCTACCTACTGTATTTTCTCCAGAGAGATGCTGATTCACTGTAATTAAATATATTTTCAAAATTCTAACATCTTTAATTACCTGAAGTAATGACTGCCCCTTCTGGTGCTTTGCCAGGAAATATTTCGTTTCTGTGTCTTTCGCCTGCACTTTTTCTTGTTCTCCCCTGTCTTCTGAAGATGCCTCTGGGTGGTGTTTCAATATCCATCTCACCAGCTCCACCTGCAGCGTTATCTTCCCACAATTCTGCTGGTTGGACCCCCATCCAGGCACACACCGTGTGTGGTGCTGGGTTCTCATGGTGAGCTGTGGTCCTTACATCCTCTCCTGGACACATCTCCCTTATATAGTATGAGTACGTTGTTCTCAGATGTATGAGACTTCTTTGCATTTGATTAAAATCTATTTTGGTGTAGTTCATCAAATAGTTCAGTGTGTATGATGTCCCAGACCTCATTGTTATTTCCTATCTTGCCAGCACTTGTCCTCTGCAGTCCAGGAGATCTGCAGATCTGTTATGGACCACAAAGAGCATTGTGTATGATGAAGCCATGCATCCTGTGTAGACCCCTGGTAGAAATACTCACATTGGATAGTAATCCCCAAGGATAATTCCAAAATGCTCCATTTGGCTTGCTCTCAATCCTGTTTAAATATTCTTTATTGGTATTTTGCACTGCTCAACCATACTTGGAAAGGCAGGTGAATGTCCTTACAAAAGTCTCTCAGGTGGCAATCACATAGCTACATTTATCAACTAAAGTTATAATCTTGTAGAAAAATGGAAGCCAAGACTCCTATGAAGCTGACAAGGCTAAGGCTATAGCAGGAAATGGAAAAGGTAAAGAATTTTCCAGAAGCAGGGTATCAAATACATAAAACTACAGTGAAATTCTGTTTGGACTCCGAGTCATCCCAGTTAAAGGCAAGCTGTATATATTGACTTGATGTTTTGGGTAAATACAGCTCTGAAGCCAGGCAGTGATGGTGAACATTTTATACTAACCATCAGAGTGGCCTTGGCACCTCATCATCATGGATAGGACAAGGAGAAATAGTAATATTAATAGTCATAGCAGGTAGACAATTTATAAAGGCTTATCTCCTAATACAGTTACACCGTTATTAGTATTTCGTAACATCACTTAGTGTCTGACACTTCCATTGCAGCATGCTATTGCATAATACTTCACATTTTTATAGCACGTTCCACCTGAGAACCTGACCCTCTACCAAGAAGAATGAGTCGAGCTCCGCAAAAGCGCCCCGAAGCAGACCTTGTGCTGGGCCCAACCTCAAGATGATGAAAAGGAATGACAGCAAGGATAAGGAGCACCCAAGGTCACGAAGAACCCATTCTGGAACAAAATTTCCTATTTCCTTGCTTTAAACTTTCACCACACGACCATTCCTCTCCAGAGTATAACACTAAAAAAAAAAAAAAAAGGGAAAAAGGCATTTTAGAGAAATAATTTCAATATTTTGCAGTGGAGATGCCCCCAGGGTGTTCACTTGTTGATGTGCTAGGGAAGACTTAGGTGTCATGCAGGAAAAGAAAAGCAGAGTTTACAAAGTCAGGCTCTGAGTAGTTAGGAAATGCTAGAATGAAGGTTCATGAGGAACTTGGTCCCTTTGCGTTATGGTATTTTTCCAAAGATGGTTCTCTCTCTGCGCTGAATAAGCCGAAATAACCGGAAAAAAAAATTTCATATGCAATCCTATGAAAAAATCACATGCAACGATATAATTAAAGAAGGTTTCAGGGTGGCGTAGCTGGTCTTGCTGTTGTCGGTGTGACTCTTGCTTCACTAGCTCCAGAAGTTAGAAAATGTGCAGTGAATGAGGCAGGGGCCTGCAGGCAATGGAATGCTGCCCTGGAGAAACTGATGCTGTCCCTGCCACTCTCATTTTTCATTTTCTCAGGGCCCAACGGGAGACATCTGGGTCTAAATTAGACAAGGGCTGAACATTTGCAGCTGCACTTAAAAATTGCTAGCTGGGATTTGAACGCATGGAAAAAAATCAGGCTCTGAGCTTCTAAAATTGGGCACACAAATTTAGGCAATACTTAATTCTGGGTTTAACATCCTTTCTTCAGGTCTCTCTGTCTTAGTTCCCTTTGCATAAAATCAAGGGAAGAGTAAACTCCAACCAGAGCTGGAGGGATACATTAATTAATATTGGTAAACAGTGATAGTATTGCAAAGAGACCGTCATAGTAAATCTCATGAGGAGATTAATAATTCAGTAGAGGATTTGAATAATTGTGCTAATAATGTGTAAGTAAGGCTTGAGCCTACTTTAAGTGGAATATGTGATTAGCGTGCCTCTTGGTGAGGTCTGTCCATCCTCCAGACAAAGTGGGGCAGGAGTGCTGTGGGAAAAAAGATGTCACTGTAGCATTAGGTGCAGTGTTATTAACTGTACACACAGGTGAGCAAAATGAGTTACTCTCCTAATTTTGGCTCTGCCTAACTTTTAAGAGGTTGAATAGCTTGCTAAAATCATTGGCATTCTTTTACTACATGCCTCTGCGTACTAAATTCTATGTATACTGATTTTTTTTCAGACTTATTTTGGGTGTAATTGACAAATACCCTTTCCCACAAAATCACAGAATGATCTGGGGTTGGAAGGGACCTCTGGAGATCATCTAGTCCAACCCCCTGCCAGAGCAGGTCCACCCAGAGCAGGTCCCACAGGAAGGTGTCCAGGCGGGTTTGGAATGTCTCCAGAGAAGGAGACTCCACCACCTCTCTGGACAGCCTCTTCCAGGGCTCTGCCACCCTCACAGGAAAGAAGTTCCTCCTCACGTTTAGGTGGAACTTCATGTGTAAAAGTTTGTGCCCATTTCCTCTTGTCCTATCCCAGGGCACCACTGAAAAAAGACTGACCCCATCCTCCTGGCACTCACCCTTGAAGTATTTATAGTCCTTGATCAGATCCCCCCTCAGCCTTCTCTTTTCCAGACTAAAAAGACCAAAGTCCCTCAGCCTTTCCTTGTAAGAGAGATGCTCCAGGCCCCTAAAGTTCCTGTGAACTTGCAATTTATATGAAGAGTACGGTGATACAGAAAGTAAGCCAGACTGCTCTTGGGACCAGACCAAAGCATCGTATATAGATAACCATCCCTTGGTTTTAATAAGTCCTTTTTGTGCTGCCTTCCTCTTCTCAGACTCATTTATTATGAAAATCACGTGTTTCCACTGCTGCTGAGAAGCTGGTATAGTTTCCATATCGGCACTCACCCTTGAAGTATTTATAGTCCTTGATCAGATCCCCCCTCAGCCTTCTCTTTTCCAGACTAAAAAGACCAAAGTCCCTCAGCCTTTCCTTGTAAGAGAGATGCTCCAGGCCCCTAAAGTTCCCGTGAAGTTGCAATTTATATGAAGAGTACGGTGATACAGAAAGTAAGCCAGACTGCTCTTGGGACCAGACCAAAGCATCGTATATAGATTACCATCCCCTGGTTTTAATAAGTCCTTTTTGTGCTGCCTTCCTCTTCTCAGACTCATTTATTATGAAAATCACATGTTTCCAGTGCTGCTGAGAAGCTGGTATAGTTTCCATATCGAATAATCTTCAGTCTCACTGTGGGAGCACACACAACATACACATTTCTTCCTTCAATGGCACAAGTGCTGCCGTCGTTTCGTCACAGAGCAATCAGCACAAGGTCCTTGTTCCCGTGAAGTTGCAATTTATATGAAGAGTACGGTGATACAGAAAGTAAGACAGACTGCTCTTGGGACCAGACCAAAGCATCGTGTATAGATAACCATCAGTAACACCCCTTTGTTTTTAATAAGTCCTTTTTGTGCTGCCTTCCTCTTCTCAGACTCATTTATTATGAAAATCACGTGTTTCCACTGCTGCTGAGAAGCTGGTATAGTTTCCATATTGAAAAATCTTCGGTCTCACCGTGGGACCACAGGCTCTTACACACAACATACACATTTCTGCCTTCAGTGACACAAGTGCTGCCGTCGTTTCGTCACAGAGCAATCAGCACAAGGTCCTTGACATCCCACCAGTGGGTTTGGGCAGCAGGAGGCAAGACAGGAATACATCTATTTTAAAGGGATTTTTGCTAACTGATAAATGGCTATTGTTTTGCAAAATGCACATGGCAGAGGGATGAAAAATCTTCGGTCTCACCGTGGGACCACAGGCTCTTACACACAACATACACATTTCTGCCTTCAGTGACACAAGTGCTGCCGTCGTTTCGTCACAGAGCAATCAGCACAAGGTCCTTGACATCCCACCAGTGGGTTTGGGTATAGATAACCATCAGTAACACCCCTTTGTTTTTAATAAGTCCTTTTTGTGCTGCCTTCCTCTTCTCAGACTCATTTATTATGAAAATCACGTGTTTCCACTGCTGCTGAGAAGCTGGTATAGTTTCCATATTGAAAAATCTTCGGTCTCACCGTGGGACCACAGGCTCTTACACACAACATACACATTTCTGCCTTCAGTGACACAAGTGCTGCCGTCGTTTCGTCACAGAGCAATCAGCACAAGGTCCTTGACATCCCACCAGTGGGTTTCGGCAGCAGGAGGCAAGACCGAAATGCATCTATTTTAAAGGGATTTTTGCTAACTGATAAATGGCTATTGTTTTGCAAAATGCACATGGCAGAGGGATGCTAACAGCTGCTAACAGCCACTGTGCTGCCATTCTTCCGCCCCAGGAAAGGTCCTTCTAAGGCTTACAAGCTTCATTTTGCCTCTCTCATGGCAGTTTAGAGATGCAGAAACCCTATCCCACTGTCAGGAAGCACCAATATAATAAGGCTGGAATTCTTTTCCTTGGTAGTCATCAACCTACCTCTCACCTCGCCCTTCAGCTGCTGCTGGAAAACCAGGCCCTGCAGACCTGTGGCCACGATAAATCATGGAGTAATATATTGATGGGAGGATGTGGCTCAATGAGACTCCGTGTTTCAGGTTTATCTTCTCTCTAGATGGTAAAATAATCCAAGCTGTGATCAATTCTTTTGGTGCCACCAGCCGGCTCTCTTCAACCGCTTCCAGGTATTGACAGCCATCATCTCATTTTGGAGCCAAACCTTGCAGACCAACTTTCACATCATTAGGAAATCCTGCCTGTACTTTTACTGGCTTACATCTACCCAAATAAGACCAAGACTTTTGCTTTTAAAAATCAGTTTTTAATCCGTATGCAAAATTACACAACGATAAAAACTGTTATCTAGTCCAATACCAAAACAGATACATAATACAGCCCAATTCTGATGCCAACTTGTAATGAAATACACTTTTATATTCATTATTTCTGGTCTAACTTCATACAATAGATTTTAATAGTTGTTTTGTTGTTTGTTTTTTTTACAGTATATGTTTCAATTTGGAGGGGAAGGACTTTTTCTTCTAGCTTCAGAGAACTTTTAAGGCAGTCAGCCAACATGGAAGGTGTATTTGGAAACTTTCCCTTTGTTCAATTAAGACAGCTGGGAGCAATCCAGATTCAATGCGATGCTTTCTTTAAGAAGCTCTCATCAAATTTATTATTCATTTTTTTTAGCCTGGCTTTCAAGTAAAACTGATGAGGATATTAAACCCTGAAAAAACCATTCAGATGAAGGGCTGACTTCATCTCTGAAAAAGCAAGAGAGCCAAGGTTAAAACTGTCACTACTAGGAGACCTCTATAATATTAAAGAGACACAATGAGAGCAAGCTAAAAATGGTATTTCAGGATTAACTCAATTTTTTTTTGTCTGTGTTTGCAGATTTTTTACAGAACCAACTCCTACTTATGGTAGGTGACTAATCTCATTGCAATGTAAAAACTTGCATAAGTAAGGCAAGGAGGACTTAGCCTTTACTGACTGTTAGCCCGCTGAATTAAATTATAGTTTATTTTATTAATTCTTTAAATACGTATACATTTATCTTAACAACCGCACTGATTCATATCAAAAGATATTTGGTCCTATCAATGACAGAATGAGTTGGATTTTAGAGGGAAATCAGTAAGAATAACTACCCAAATAATGTTAAACAAGGATCTATTGGCATGCTCTGAGCCATCACAAGTGAGCCAGAAAGCAAGCAAAGAAAATGAATGCAGCATTGAACTCCATTCCTTGGTCTTAAAGATTTTTAATCCAAAAAAAAGGGGAAAAAAAAGATTAGCAGCTCCCACACATTGGGCTGAATTCAAGGCTTAGAGTGGTAAATTGTTCCTTGATTGTTTTTTGATAGTAGAATTAATAATATGTCTAGCTCTGACTTCAGAAACTGTAGCAAGAATGCTGGCTAGGTGGTGATCAAATACCAGTTTCTTTTATTATAGAAACATGACATGGTAATTTGGAATTAAATATATACCTGTTAGTGTACCAAAATAAAAAGATTTGTCAGAAGGTAGAATAATATTTATTAAAGTTTACATCCTGGTAGTGAAAGCACTGCTTTTTTCAACTAAAGAACTAAATACAAAAAATATGTGTATACTTGTCAGCAATCAAATTCATCTTGAAGTCACAGAAGGTACTGAATCATAGAGAGAAATGTTAAATGTAGTGAAGACTATTTTCAGCTCTGCAAGATTATGCATTAGCTCTTTGTTGCAGGAGTATGTTGTGATGGATCTACGTCTGCCGCTTCTATGCAAGTTCAAGAATTGGGGAAGGGAAATCTAAGCATGTTCAGGATGTTCTCTTAGATTTAAACTCGAAAACTTTTATTCACAGCAAAGCATAACTCATTCCCTTCATAGTCCCACCGTCAGCGCTCACCTTCCACAAGGAGGGACTTTTCAGTAGATACGCCCAGTGATCGGCGTCTTTCCTCCCAGTTGCTTTCCTCGTGCTTACATTTAAGCAAATGAAATCCTCTTCACCTTCAAGGAAAGATTTTTTTTCCCAAGTTCATATGAGTTTAGAAAAGGCACCGAGGGCTACCATGAGGGCACACCTTCATATACTTCCCATGCATTGTGGTGCCTTCTTGTTTTCTGTGGTCTCTAAAATCCCCGTCGCATTATCTGTGCTTCTTTTGCACACTTGTGCACGTGCACACACTAAATGTTCTTCTGACACCACCATGAGCTAAAAGGCATTAGAGCTGCCAGTGGGTCTAAGTGCCACCAACTGGGTACAACAGCCCAGAGTGTTTTTTCTACATTTTGACGTTTCTTCTCCTAGATGAAGATCTTAGTGTTATATTCCCAGTATAATCAGTCAGATTGAAGTCGACTTGCTGAGGGAATGGGGTGGCAATATTAAGGTAAACCCCTTGTACCCATCCTACACAGCCACATGGACAGGGTGGGGATTAATTACCCTGTGGGGTGCCTGAGCAGGGCAAGGGGGGAGTCCCTGAAGCAGCTCTGCAGGCAGCTGAATAAATCACAGTAACTTTCTCCGCTCTACTATTACTGGGTCATGTAAGTAGCAGGAGATAAAAGGACGTGGCACAAATAGGTCAGAAACCCTCCTGACGGTCTCTTCCAGGGAAGCAGCCACTACTGCAGCCCGATGGAGGAGCAGATGTCCTGTTCCTCCTCCATCTGCGTCTGCAAAACAGAGGGATTTTCCTTTCCCTTCTCTTTCCCCCACCTCTCCCACTCAGTTTCAAGGAAAAATATGAAAGCCCGTTTACTCAGCATTTGTGGAGAGCTTTAATTTCGCCCCCTCCAAAATAATCTTTTCCTTTTAAAAGAGTACTGCGGGGAAGGATGATCTGAAGTATTTCCAGCAGCTCAGCAGGTCTCAGGTTTTGTGACCTTTGATGCAGCCTGGAGCCTTTATTACTGCTGAAGACCAGGTGTTCATCCTGCACTTCAGCAGTCTCTGAAATTGCCAGCTATAAGGGACCGGTTACACTCTTGAAATCCTTGGTGGAAGCACACAAAGACACTGGAGAGGTTCCAGCATGTTATATGGGCTCTCCAGAACGAATGCTTGTAAAGTGTCCTATCCCATCGTCTCCGCTTCGCATTGTTCCTTCAGGGAGAATAAGAGTGTTAACAGGGAAGTAAAGGCCACGGAGTTTTAATTATATTAGTGAAGCCGCGACTAAGATTCATCTTAGGTCACTTTAGATGTCCACACCATGGATATTTGTGTGTGAGCTCGTTACCTGGCTTCCCTTTATTGTCAAGGGAGAGAAATATGTGGGATTCATCTGAGCTTTATGAAGACATCTATTTAATGGTAAGACGGATCATATCTCAGAATTGCTACTTCTTGGCTAAAAAGCAGATAAATAGCTCAGATAGATGCCCACATTTAAACAAATGAATCACATTCCTAGAGATAGATCTCCATTTCTTCAACACTGTGATATTGCCAGAGCAATGTACTCTGCTGTAATGATGACAGGAGCATAAATGAGAACTAACCCCACATGTAACTTTGAAGAAGGTTATAGAATACAGAAGCAGCCAAAGACAAGGACATCACCCTTCTGAGTGAGAACTGGAGAGCAATGCTCCTGTGATGATCTTGTGCTTCCCCATTTACAAGTGTCTAGCTTTTTTTCATTTTTTAACCATTTTTGGTTTTTTTTTTCCCCCAAGTGATCATTTTTCTAAGAAAATTTTACATTTTTTACTCTTCTCAAGGCAATACTTACACTTTAGGTACTGTAAAAAGCAACAGGAAAGCATCCATGTTTAGGTAACCTCTCAAGAAACTATCCCCAAAGTATCCTCAACTGATCTCAAGCTGAGTATGACTCAACTCATCTTATTTAGGTCATTAAATGTTAAGTAGCTGGTTTTTCACTTGTCCCTCGAGTGGGTGCTAGAAGCGGGTTCACTGCAATTTAAATTATTGTTTTAAGAAGGAATTTTGCATCATAAAGAGAATGTCCTTGATTTTCCTGAAGACTTCTGTCTTCCTTAACCCCACCCTGTTTCAGAAGAATCACGTCATTCTTAAAGAGCCTTTGTGCAAGGTCTTACGCTGATTGTAATTCAGACCATTGACTGTGAATGAAGGCTGTAAGACCCAGGTTATTCTTTTACATCTGCATCAAAACCATACAGAAAGTCTGCCAAATTCTAACATTTTATGGAGGACTAATCCCATTCACCAGTACAGGTTGGGGGCTGACCTGCTGGAGAGCAGCTCTGAGGAAAAAGACCTGGGAGTCCTGGTGGACAGCAGGATGCCCATGAGCCATCAATGTGACCTTGTGGCCAAGAAGGCCATCCTGGGGTGCATCAAGAAGAGTGTGACCAGACAGGACAAGAGGGAACGGGCACAAGCTTGAACATAAGAAGTTCCATCCAAACATGAGGAGGAACTTCTTTCCTGTGAGGGTGGCAGAGCCCTGGAAGAGGCTGCCCAGAGAGCTGGTGGAGTCTCCTTCTCTGGAGACATTCAGAACCCGCCTGGACATGTTCCTGTGGGACCTGCTCTAGGTGACCCTGCTCTGGCAGGGGGTTGGACTAGATGATCTCCAGAGGTCCTTTCCAATGCCATATCATTCCATAATTCTGTGATTCTGTGATTTTATATACCTTCTTCTTACATTCCATGCCCTCATAAAGCATCTATATGAAAACTTTCTACAGGAATACTGGGCCAGAGCATGGCTGAATTGTAAAACAAGGCAATCAGACATTGAACCCCCAAGGTAACTTGTGCAGAGAATTGTAAGTGTGTGAAAGATCCCCAGACAACGTTGCCTGAATCTGATTTATTTGGGTAAAGAGGTGTTACCTCATGATCTTTTGTTGCCAATGCACAGTAGAAAAGAAAGTTTGAAGAGCTCTGGGCTTGTTTTTTCCTGGTTTGTGAGCCGGTGAGGCAGGAATAAACTTCTTTTGCTTCCTTCAGAATTTCTTCGAGGCAGTTCAATAACATTTCAGGGATGTCTGAGTGCAGTGAAGAACCAACACACTAAAAATCAGGGCACACAAAGGCATTCCTGTGTTGCCTCCTATCATCAAAACAGTCTGGGAATCTCTAACAGTTTGAATTAACTTTACAAACTGCTCTGGCATTTTAAATGAAGCCTTATCACATAATTTAGCTCTGGCTTCTCCAATAGAGCTGAGCGATGGTCTATTTGATGCATTGCAGTGCCCACTTAAACTCTTTGGTGCCTGTATAGGTTAGAAAAACCATGATGAAGGGCTGCAGCATCCCCATTAATGTCATCCGTACTTGAGATCAGCCATCTTTCCTGCTGAAGGGCAGGAAAGAGACAGCGTGCCATCCATATATTGTTTTTATGTCACTAGAAATACTTGTTCAGATAGATGCCCACATTTAAACAAATGAATCACATTCCTAGAGATAGATCTCCATTTCTTCAACACTGTGATATTGCCAGAGCAATGTACTCTGCTGTAATGATGACAGGAGCATAAATGAGAACTAACCCCACATGTAACTTTGAAGAAGGTTATAGAATACAGAAGCAGCCAAAGACAAGGACATCACCCTTCTGAGTGAGAACTGGAGAGCAATGCTTGTGCTTCCCCATTTACAAGTGTCTAGCTTTTTTTCATTTTTTAACCATTTTTGGTTTTTTTTTTCCCCCAAGTGATCATTTTTCTAAGAAAATTTTACATTTTTTACTCTTCTCAAGGCAATACTTACACTTTAGGTACTGTAAAAAGCAACAGGAAAGCATCCATGTTTAGGTAACCTCTCAAGAAACTATCCCCAAAGTATCCTCAACTGATCTCAAGCTGAGTATGACTCAACTCATCTTATTTAGGTCATTAAATGTTAAGTAGCTGGTTTTTCACTTGTCCCTCGAGTGGGTGCTAGAAGCGGGTTCACTGCAATTTAAATTATTGTTTTAAGAAGGAATTTTGCATCATAAAGAGAATGTCCTTGATTTTCCTGAAGACTTCTGTCTTCCTTAACCCCACCCTGTTTCAGAAGAATCACGTCATTCTTAAAGAGCCTTTGTGCAAGGTCTTACGCTGATTGTAATTCAGACCATTGACTGTGAATGAAGGCTGTAAGACCCAGGTTATTCTTTTACATCTGCATCAAAACCATACAGAAAGTCTGCCAAATTCTAACATTTTATGGAGGACTAATCCCATTCACCAGTACAGGTTGGGGGCTGACCTGCTGGAGAGCAGCTCTGAGGAAAAAGACCTGGGAGTCCTGGTGGACAGCAGGATGCCCATGAGCCATCAATGTGACCTTGTGGCCAAGAAGGCCATCCTGGGGTGCATCAAGAAGAGTGTGACCAGACAGGACAAGAGGGAACGGGCACAAGATTGAACATAAGAAGTTCCATCCAAACATGAGGAGGAACTTCTTTCCTGTGAGGGTGGCAGAGCCCTGGAAGAGGCTGCCCAGAGAGCTGGTGGAGTCTCCTTCTCTGGAGACATTCAGAACCCGCCTGGACATGTTCCTGTGGGACCTGCTCTAGGTGACCCTGCTCTGGCAGGGGGTTGGACTAGATGATCTCCAGAGGTCCTTTCCAATGCCATATCATTCCATAATTCTGTGATTCTGTGATTTTATATACCTTCTTCTTACATTCCATGCCCTCATAAAGCATCTATATGAAAACTTTCTACAGGAATACTGGGCCAGAGCATGGCTGAATTGTAAAACAAGGCAATCAGACATTGAACCCCCAAGGTAACTTGTGCAGAGAATTGTAAGTGTGTGAAAGATCCCCAGACAACGTTGCCTGAATCTGATTTATTTGGGTAAAGAGGTGTTACCTCATGATCTTTTGTTGCCAATGCACAGTAGAAAAGAAAGTTTGAAGAGCTCTGGGCTTGTTTTTTCCTGGTTTGTGAGCCGGTGAGGCAGGAATAAACTTCTTTTGCTTCCTTCAGAATTTCTTCGAGGCAGTTCAATAACATTTCAAGGATGTCTGAAGTGCAGTGAAGAACCAACACACCAAAAATCAGGGCACACAAAGGCATTCCTGTGTTGCCTCCTATCATCAAAACAGTCTGGGAATCTCTAACAGTTTGAATTAACTTTACAAACTGCTCTGGCATTTTAAATGAAGCCTTATCACATAATTTAGCTCTGGCTTCTCCAATAGAGCTGAGCGATGGTCTATTTGATGCATTGCAGTGCCCACTTAAACTCTTTGGTGCCTGTATAGGTTAGAAAAACCATGATGAAGGGCTGCAGCATCCCCATTAATGTCATCCGTACTTGAGATCAGCCATCTTTCCTGCTGAAGGGCAGGAAAGAGACAGCGTGCCATCCATATATTGTTTTTATGTCACTAGAAATACTTGTGGGATGATCCTGGTAGGTTTCCAGATCTTTTATGGGGCAGGAGTTACATGAAAGGGCTGCAGCAGACTGGAAATCCAGCCCCACTGTTCCGCGCGGTTTGCCAATGCAGATCATCAACAGCTACTTTTAATCTTCAAAAATGGGTGATTTAAATTAATAATGATGTTGACAAGATGCAATCTAAATGAGTTATTCCACTTCATTACATCTATTCCAAAGTCATCATTGGAGAGCAGAGTGACTATCAAGCATTCTGGATATCAAACTTTCATAATGTATTCGGTGAACTCTTCGACGTCGGTTCTGAGAGAGAAAGACCAGTTCATCCCTATCAAAAAATTAATTTCTTTAATGATGATACTACTATTAATGCACATAAAAAGCATACATTCCAGGTTTAAAGGAACGGTGTCCACATGATGTCCTTTTCAGGAGTAGTTATCAAGTAGCATTATAATCCCAGTGAAATTCAGTGTTAGTAAAAAGTGGTGTCTAATTCTGCATGTTATACAGAAAGGGCTGTTTATTCCTAAGAATAAAGAGACATAAATGCATATCATTAATTATTGAAAAGACATATAAATATATATATGTTAGCATGATGCAGTGGGTTAGCCTCCCTCCTCAGCAGTCCCGCTCAAACCCATCACGATGAAACACTCACAAATCTTGAGTGTTCTGCTCTTATCTTCCAAGTCTGACACTGTAAATGCAAAAAAAGAGATGCAAAATTGAAAAGACATATAAATATATATATGTTAGCATTATGCAGTGGGTTAGCCTCCCTCCTCAGCAGTCAAACTCATCACGATGAAACACTCACAAATCCTCAGCGTTCTGCCCTGATCTTCCAAGTCTGACACTGTAAATGCAAAAAAAGAGATGCAAAAGGATAAACTTCCATGTCCTCCACTGTTAAATTACAGCTCTAAGACTCATTAACTGCCATTTACACAGCTGAAAGCCACATATATGTATCCATGTGCTAATTCATACTGTTTGTATGCCAAAATATGAGTGGAGTATAAGAGGGCGTATGTATTTTCTATATGACATCCTTGCTGCGTCTTTTTGAATTGTTTTTTTTCACTCAGCAGCTTTTTCCTGCCCGTTTTTAAACTTACTGCCTAGAGATTTACTAGCAGAATTTGTTCACGTTGCAGAAAGATAGCCCTTTATTGGTTTTGCTCCTTGGGTCTCTAGCGCCGCAAACAGCTTATTATCGAAGGTCTCTAGCAGCGCCAGCAGTGGGGTAAGCACTTCCTCCACATAAAGAGAAAGCAGTCCCCGGGGGCAGTAATACTTACCTTCCACACAGTGCAGTCGGAAGGTTAAATTAGCATTTGTGAAGTACTTGGAGTTCTTTCAATGGAGGACGCCTTAGAAATGAAGGCTGAAGCAAAGCACATTGTGAAGCAAAAATGTCAACAATCACTGCTATTCAATAACGGCCATAATTTTTCTATTAGCAACACATGGAAATGAGACTCCTGCTACATCTGGATCAGTTATTATTTTAGACTGAAGTTTTCCATGTAGGCACTTAATTATATATCCAGGGACATGACTAAATAGCCCAATAAACATGGTCAGGTAGGCAATCCTTGTCCACATCGTGGTGTTGGTCCGTGTTTGCTTCTAGAGACTTGTCTCTCTTTCAAGCATAAGAATGAGCAACCTGGTCTAGTGGGAGGTGTCCCTGCCCAGGGCAGGGGGTTGGAACTCGATGATCCTTAAGCTCCCTTCCAACTCCAACCATTCTATTATAAAGTCATAAGTCTGACCAGGTCTTTCCCACAAAGCATCACCCTGGAAGTTCAAATATGTTGTTTACCTGCTATGACCCCTAATCCTTTTTTCAGAGTAAAAGCTTTCCAGCAAGTAATCTCATAGGATTTGCTTCTAGATATATGCACTTGACTCTATTAAAGTGTTGGTAACGATCCCAGTTTACCAAGCAATCCAAAATCAGAAAGGCTTAGTCCTTTATGTGGTTGCTACACAGCCAACGTTGTGCAAGAGCAATTAAATGTATGAGGCGTGAAAATCAAGAAGAAGGAGTCGACTGACTACGTCCCACCACTGAAAGGGCCCTTAGGTTGCCACTGGAGGCCAGTACAACCAAAAGTGTTCTCCTGTGGGTGGACAGATTTGGTTAAAGAGAAACTTCAAGCTTGGAAGAGTAGGAAGTGAGAACATATCAAACCATCCCAGTCACGCTACCCCTTCTAAAGCATAGCTGAAGAGGTTGGTCTTGCGTTAGCAGACTGAACTTTAAGCTCAGAGGCCTTAGGAAAATTAAAATGTGCACTGAAAATACCAGAACTATTAAAAGATTAGGGATTAAGTGTTGCTAAAAATATAGAAAAATATCACTGTGATATACATATCCGCATATATAAGTTTTAACATACATTCATGTATCTAATTGCCTAATACAGCTTCTTTTCAAGTGAACAAGGGTTGCATATGGTCAAAACATATTACAATTCATAATCTCCCTCTCCTATTATCTTATCTAGAAACAATAAGATTTCTCTAAGCCTGGAGAAAAGGAGGCTGAGGGGAGACCTTCTCGCTCTCTCCAACTCCCTGAAAGGAGGGTGTAGCCAGGGGGGGTCGGTCTCTTCTCCCAAGGAACAGGGGATGGGACAAGAGGAAATGGCCTCAAGTTGCACCAGGGGAGGTTCAGATTGGATATTCGGAAAAATTTTGACACAGAAAGGGTTAATAACAGCATTGGGATGGGCTGTCCAGGGAAGGGGTTGAGGCACCATAACTGCACTGGAATGGGCTGCCCAGGGAAGTGGTTGAGGCACCATCCCTGGTGGTATTTAAAAGATGGGTTGACACAGTGCTTAGTGACATGGTTTAGTGATGGGTTTTATGAGAGTTAGGTTGATGGTTGGACTGGATGACCTTAAAGGTCCCTTCCAGCATAGACAATTCTACGATTCTGTGATTCTATGACTCTATCTTTTTTTTTTTTTTTTTTGCTTAAAACTTATTTTACCTTCTGGGTTGAAAATTTTACTTTCATTTGACATGTACCTGACATCTATTTGAACCTCTGCTGAGCAAAGCTGTCACTGAAATTATAACTTTGGAAATTTCTTTGCAGACTTTGACAATCCTTTGCTGTTGGTTTACTGCACAGCTGTGGATTTCTGAGCACACGGGATGTGATTGAAAGCCCGGTCCTGAAGTTTGGATGGTACCACACCGATTCTGTGATTCTATGACTCTATCTTTTTTTTTTTTTTTTTTGCTTAAAACTTATTTTACCTTCTGGGTTGAAAATTTTACTTTCATTTGACATGTACCTGACATCTATTGAACCTCTGCCGAGCAAAGCTGTCACTGAAATTATAACTTTGGAAATTTCTTCGCAGACTTTGACAATCCTTCACTGTTGGTTTACTGCACAGCTGTGGATTTCTGAGCACACGGGATGTGATTGAAAGCCCGGTCCTGAAGTTTGGATGGTACCACACTTCCACTCATCGCAAGGAAAATCCATTGTACCGAACCCCAGCAACCTCCTCCTCGCAGCTCAGCTTCTTTCTACAATGCACTGAGAACTTATTTGGTTAAAACCTGCCTCTAGGATGTCAAAAAAGCTCAAATGAACAGTTCACGTTGCCTTCTTCCACTCATCGCAAGGAAACTCCATTATACTGAACCCCAGCAACCTCCTCCTCGCAGCTCAGCTTCTTTCTACAATGCACTGAGAACTTATTTGGTTAAAACCTGCCTCTAGGATGTCAAAAAAGCTCAAATGAACAGTTCACGTTGCCTGGCAGAGCTCATGAGCAGGAGGTAGGTCATCCTGGCCTTGACTGAAGGCCCACTGTCTTAATAGCTTTTGTGTAACATTCTCTGCCCATCAGCTCCTGCAGGTACTGGGCAACAAGTAAAATAAAAAGATGCTGTAAATGCACATAATTTACTGAAAATAATTCAGGACGTTAAAGATCATGCTTAATGGCAGATACCCTTCTACAGAAATGGACAATTTGCCACCTAGATTTGGTACCAAGAGCCAGACAGGTAGGTGACAGACCAGGCTTAGGCTTCAGGACAGCAGCTATTTACTGATTTGGCGCAGCAAAGACATGAAATTGCCTTCTCTTGACAGGTTATTCTTTTTGCAAGAGTACGAAGAAGCTTTCGCCTCTGCAGATTGTGGCTAAACTGCTTCTCAGCCCGTAGTCTCAGCCACTTGTGCTGCCTCCTGGTCCGGTGGGAGGTGTCCCTACCCAGGTGGTCTTCAAAGTCCCTTCCAACTCAAACCATTCCATGATTCTGTAATACCCCTACAGCAGCATAAGGCTTGCAGTGACAGAGCAGACAGAAGCTGGACAAGTGACAGTCAACGAAGCATCCCTGGCCACGACGGCCACAACCATCAATGATATTAAAATACAATAATTACAATTGTGCAATTATTGCAATTGTTAATATACCAGCAATTCACCACTGAGAGCAAAATGCTGTACGAATAACAAAATAACATGTCTTTTCTTTAAAAAAAAAAGTCAGTTTTACATGCACAGAAAAAGTGAATGACCTCAAAGCCGAGGTAGGTTAAAAGTCTGGTGCTTGTCCCATGGACTGCAATTTCTTCTTAAATATGGCACAAGGAGAAATGAAATTCGGACTTCATTTCATGCAGCATCTTTCCCTCTTTGAGGAGATGATGCAGCTGTGATTAATGCCTTCAGAGTCACTTTGTGTTTCAAAGACAGGACTGTCAATTAGCCAATGAGTAATAAATTCTAAAAGTCACTTAGTAGTAAATTATCTGTTTTTGTATATTCCTGCAAATCTGTTTCATGCTAATGTCTGTGAAGCTTAGCATGACTTCACCGAAATTCTTTGACAGATGTTCCCTTTCCTGCTATCAGCAGCTTCAACGGAATATTAATAAATATTTGTATTTAAGCTGACCTGCAGACTTTCTTAATTAATTCTCACATCTGTCTAGTATCAATATAAAACTGCTATTTCTACATTGAATATATTAGAATACACATTGCCTGCAGAAGCAGGTAGGTAGGTTTTGGTACGCAGGCTTGTTTAAAATAAATCTGTAGAATAAGGTTAGTGCTCAGTATAAAAGAGACGGTTAAAAAATATTAATTAAGCCTAGTTTGAGTCTGTTGTGTAGAAGTACAATATACTTTATAACTCCAGACTTTTGCATTGGAGGCACTACTAAGATTATAAAATTAATGACTAAAACCAATACCCAATAGAGAGGAGGTTCACGGGTACTGACTTTCATGATTACAGGACTTTTGTCCCACTTCTGATACGTGTGTCCATCTGTCCCATTTCTGGTCTATTAACCTCGATGTCATTGCCAGACCCAAGCCAAAAGCTACTCCAGCAGGAAAAGTTATCCTTGTAATGTGGATGACTGAGACCACTAGTGCATTGGACAGCAGAGATCTTTAAGATTATACAGATTTTAGGGTTGTCCTTGCTGGATAAGGACCATACTTGGTTGGTCTATACAGAGCAGCCCAACACGTGCCAATTTACCACCTAAATCTGCAATATTCTGCAGGACATTACCTTGGTGTGGCATGGTTTAGGGACCAGTAAAAGGGCCTGTTAGCTATTGTTTGTGTCATTTTCTCCCTCATATTAATTCTCTCCCTTATCTAAACTGTCTTTTTAATCTTTTCATTTCTTCATAAGCACAAAAAAGGCCTTTCCTATGGGATGCAGGACCTCCTACATCCTACTCACACCTTCGAGCCTGGCCCTTTACCATTGTGTGTCGTTACTCTCTTAGATTCATACACAGGAAAAGTAATTCAAGTGGTCCCCCGGAATTTAATGAGTAGTTTGCTTGGGATGTATGAGCACACGTCCTTCTTGGGCTGTCATTCACTTAAAACCATGGTTTAGTGATGGTTTTTATCAGAGTTGGGTTGATGGTGGGACTAGATGATCTTAAAAGCCCATTCCAACCAAGACAATTTTATGATTCTGTTGGGAAGATTGTCAGCCTGCTGTAAATTCACATGTGTGATTTTATCACAGTAACCAAAGGAACTACTGGACCAATTGCCATTAAGTAGGGTGAGTACAGAGGCTGAATGAGTTGTTATGGATGGAAACCACACAACACCAAGCAATGAGGTTATATTTAACAGCAAAAGCATAGAAACTCCTGGGTGTCATATGATTTGGGTATCTACTGGTGTTTTGCAACTTCTGCTGGATGTGCTGTAAGGGGAAGGTACTGCTACCTACCTGGCTCCATCAAGATAATAGGAAGTCAAGAGGGTCCTCCTCCTTTGAAAAGTCCTTTTCTCCCCCTTCCCAGAGCTAAAGGGATGTGTTCAGGACTCTGCTATCACTATGGTTACAGCCAGCATCTCCGGGAGATCTAAGAGCAAGAGGGAGAAGCAAAGCAGCAGTGCTGGGCATGAACAAGTAGGGTCTTAACCTCTGCCTGGGCTGTGAAGGCAGGAGGAAAGGGCACCAAAGCTGGCTGAAGAACTGGAAGATCCGAGAGTAAAAACCAGGAAACAAACAAACAAACAAAAAGCAGAAATACGGCGAGAAAGCCATAACTTAAAGTGCAGGAAATAGAGTCCTACATGTCTCAGTCCATCACCTGAGACACAGGCATCTGTGGTGCATAATTCCAGTGTGAGGTGAGATGAAGCATCCTCTACACATGCCTCATGGGTATCTGAAGGTGAGATTAACACAGACTGACTCTTTTTTTCTAGTTTCAAAATCAGTTAAGAATTGTCTTTGAGCATTTGTCTCAAAATGGCTGTTCAGCTCGTCATTAATCTGTCTTCTCTACTTCAGGGTCTTCATTATGTAGTTGAAAGCACAGTTATGAACAGTCAAGGAAAAAAACCCCACAATTTGGGTTATTCTTAACAGCAAGAACCCTTTCCAACTGCTTTTATGACCCTCGTCTAGACCTCCTGGTGCATCCCACCAGCCAAGCTGTGAACCTGGAATTCACAGGGCCACCACACCAGGTGACTTCTCAGGACCGAGTCCAAAACTACCATTATCAAATGGTAACCCCAAGCCCCTCTCCATTTAGGCCTGGGCAGATGCCTCCGTGGTCTCTCCTTATTAAAGTAGCTTCCTATTTTTCTGTGTGGCTTTTATTACAAACCTGACCTCCTGTTTTGTGGAGTTGTTGGGATTTTTATTTGGGGGGTGGTGGTTGGTTTGAAATCCAAAAGCAATACACCTTCAGTAGGTCACATCCCTCTACTCTGAATTTTAAGAGTATCGACGCTTTCTTCTTGTCTCATCTTCTTAAGGCATCTTAGGTTTTCAGAAAGACCATAATGCGTCAGAAATTCAGAGGAGGATGAGATTTGTCTGAAATACCTCTCGAACCTCTCAAGGTCAAGTGGTCCTGGTATTGTTCAATAAAATCTCTGTACACAGAGGTCAATGGAAGTTCATCCATTGGACTGTGGCAAGAAACCCCGAGGAGCCCCGTGTAGAGCGGTACCGACCAAACACGGTGCAGATGTAAATAAGACAAATTCTCATTGTCCTTTTTATTCATGGCACTGGTTATTTGTTGCTGAATATGCAAGTAAGGGCAGGTAAATTAGCATCTTAATAATGCTTCTGTAATTGCAATCATGCAGTGTGCTCCTTTGCATACTCCACGACCTGGCAACCTGCTGCTTATAACCAAAAGACTGGAGGACCTCTTTATTCTTTGCATTTAAATTCAGTTCACAATACATGCGTTTTTAAGGCAATAGTACAAATTGTCTAACTTATCTTTTGCTTAAATATTTTGACAGTATGAAAATATAAAATGAGCTGAGTATTTGGTGACACAGACAAGAACGTCCATGACACAACCTGCTGGTAAGAATATGGACTACTCCAGCAAGTACCCAGAGCTTCAGGTTAATCTTGGTTCAGAAGATGTACACTAGACATGAGTGAAAGGTTGCATCACCAATTAAATACTTTGCCTGGCATAGAGTGAGAAACGATCCTGCCTGTGGCAAGTAAAGCCGCTCTAAATTTCTGCTGGGTCAAACCAGGAAACTCCAAAACAGCTTGTGTATTTTTTTCTCTATAATATACCAGTTAAAAAGAAGCCTCCCATCTTTTGGAAAGTCAAGCCATTCAAAACCCCCATCAGTATTACCAAGAAGAGTTCAGAGTCACTTGTAACACCACTAATGGGACATGAAGTACCTGTAGATGCCCAGAGAAGCTGTGGCTGCCCCATCCCTGGAGGGGTTCAAGGCCAGGCTGGATGGGGCTTGGAGCAACCTGGTCTGGTGGGAGGTGTCCCTGCCCAGGGCAGGGGGGCTGGAGCTCAATGATCTTTAAGGTCCCTTCCAACTCTAACCATTCTATGATTCTAAAACATGAACTTTCGGTGCAACTCCAGCATTTATTCACTTGGTAATTCACTCATGACCAAGTAGAGCTGACACACACTGATGCTGTGGTTGTACAACCTTCTCACTGTTGGACTTTCGGTGCAACTCCAGCATTTATTCACTTGGTAATTCACTCATGACCAATTGGAGCTGACACGCACAGACGCTGTGGTTGTACAACCTTCTCACTGTTGGAATGTGAAAATCGCTTATGGGAACATTCAAAGTTCCCTGATGCTTATTGATAGCAATTAGTAACATAACGCTTTACGTCTTTTTTGAAATCCCTCTCTGTATTCAACCACTGCATCTGAGAAACCCAAATGTCTTGTCTGCTCTGTAGAAATGATGGAGATTTCACCAACATTGAAAGCCTGCAAATCCAAACACCTTTCTGCAGCGGACACAGGCACCATTTGAAGAGTCGTCTTGGAAGCCATTTTCCATAGAAACGGTAACTTCAACTTTTGAGCATTGTTTTAACAGGGTTCTCAAGCTTCCAGGCTACCTAGGACTTTTAAAATCTCGTGGTTGTTAGGTTAAAAAATAACAAAGTAGTAAAAAAGCTGCTGATTCATACTCTCACAGACGACAACCCCTCACCAGCGTTCTGCTCCTGGGGTAAGAAATGGAAAGGTGCCGTGTGTCTCTGGACACAACGCAACCCAACTATGGCTTCACAGGCACAAATCTTCCAGAACTGACCCTACATGCTGTTTCCCCGCCCCCCCCAACTAATTAATGACACGCACTGCCATCGCCTTCCAAAATTTGTTCTAAGGGCAGCAGGAAGTCATTGCTACCAGCGCCGGTTGGGTTAGAGGAGCTCCCCTGTCCCCCAACTTAAAATCACCTTCCTCCCAAACTAAGTTTCAGGAGGATTTGTGGCAATAGACGTGTGGCACAATTCTCAGTTCTCCGTCCCTTGCTCCGTTAGGCTTTAATTACACCATTAAATTGAGGCTGTGTTGTGACCAAGACCTTTAGGGCATCTTAGATCATGGAAAAAGAACCCTTCTGAGGGATGTATTTTGGATATTTTTGGGAAGAGCAATACCACCAAGTCACCTAGACCTTTAGGATACCTCAGATAACAGAAAGAGAACCCTTCTGAAGGATGTATTTTGGATATTCAGAAAGGGAACCCTTCTGAAGGATGTATTTTGGATATTTTTGGGAAGAGCAACACCACCTAGTCACCTAGACCTTTAGGGCACCTCAGATAATGGAAGGAGGACCCTTCTGGGGATGTGATCTTTAGGGTACCTCAGGTAACGGAAGAAGGACCCTTCTGGGGATGTGACCTTTAGGGTACCTCAGATAACGGAAAAATAACCCTTCTGAGGGAAGTATTTTGGATATTTTTGGGAAGAGCAACACCACCAAGTCACCAAGACCTTTAGGATACCTCAGATAATGGAAGGAGGACCCTTCTGGGGATGTGACCTTTAGGGTACCTCAGAACCCTTTTCCCTTCATGACCTCGGTGTGTGTGTATTTCAATATATGGAAAAGGAACACCACCAAGTCACCCAGACTTTTAGGGTACCTCGGATAACGGAAAGAGAACCCTTCTGGGGACGTATTTTGGATAATTTTGGGAAAAGCAACATCACCAAATCACCCAGACTTTTAGGGTACCTCAGCTAACAGAAAGGGAACCCTTCTGGGGATGTATTTGGGATATTTTTGGGAAGAGCAACACCACCAAGTCACCAAGACCTTTAGGGTACCTCAGATAATGGAAGGAGGACCCTTAAGGGGATGTGACCTTTAGGGTACCTCAGATAATGGAAAGGGAACCCTTCTGGGGATGTATTTTGGATATTTTTGGGAAGAGCAACACCACCAAGTCACCAAGACCTTTAGGGTACCTCAGATAACGGAAGGAGGACCCTTAAGGGGATGTGACCTTTAGGGTACCTCAGATAATGGAAAGGGAACCCTTCTGGGGATGTATTTTGGATATTTTTGGGAAGAGCAACACCACCAAGTCACCAAGACCTTTAGGGTACCTCAGATAATGGAAGGAGGACCCTTCTGGGGATGTGACCTTTAGGGTACCTCAGATAACGGAAAGGGAACCCTTCTGGGGATGTATTTTGGATACTTTTGGGAAAAGGAACACCACCAAGTCACCCAGACTTTTAGGGTACCTCGGATAACGGAAAGAGAACCCTTCTGGGGACGTATTTTGGATAATTTTGGGAAAAGCAACATCACCAAATCACCCAGACTTTTAGGGTACCTCAGCTAACAGAAAGGGAACCCTTCTGGGGATGTATTTGGGATATTTTTGGGAAGAGCAACACCACCAAGTCACCTAGACTTTTAGGGTACCTCAGATAACGGAAGGAGGACCCTTCTGGGAATGTGACCTTTAGGGTACCTCAGCTAACGGAAAGAGAACCCTTCTGAGGGATGTATTTTTGACATTTTAGGGAAGAGCAACACCCCCACAGCAAGGTTCTGGAGAGATCTATCCCCTGTGCTAGTTTTGGGGTCCCTCGGTGTGTTACTATTATAGGTGCTGCAGACGGGGGGGAGAAGCCTCAGTGGCTCCAGCTCCCCTCACATCCCCCAGGGCCTCCGGCAGGGCTCCCCCGGCGGGCTCCCCCCTCAGGGGGAGAAGCACCTTCGCGGGGGGGTGTCGGTGCGGACACCTTTAAGCGGGTGTCTCCTTTAAGAGGCGTGGAGGGGCGGAGGGGTGGAATACGACAGGGAAGGCTTTGGAAGGGGGGGGAAAGCAAGCAGAGGGGGGCTGTGCCCTACGGTACCGGGCCAGGCCCGGCCGTCCCGAGCCGGGGTATCAGGTGACTGCGCCGGTTCCCCGGGGCTCCGTCCCGCCCTCCGCACCGGGGTAGGGGAGGGAGAAGGGGGGGGCGGCGCTGCTGCGGCAGTTGGCGGGGATTAGGCTGCGGGAGGGAGCCGGGGAAGGCGGGGGGGGGGGATCGGCGGGTTAAAGCCACCGGGTGGGAAGAGGCGCAGCAGGGGCG
>NW_015094507.1:19134237-19203257 GCF_001431845.1 Calidris pugnax
GTGTAGCTCGGTGTGTGTGTGTGTGTGTCCGTGCGTGTGTCTGTGCCGTGTGTGTGTCCCCCCCCTCCATCCCCGCTCCAGCGATAAACCCGGAATTTCCCCTTCCCTTCTCCTGTTTTTTCTTTTTTTTTTTTTTTTTGGTGTTTTTTTTTTTTTTTTTTTTTTTTTTTTTTTTTTTTTTTTTTTTTTTTTGCGTTTTTGTGCGTGTGTTTTTAATTTTTTTTCTTTTCTTTTTTTTTGTTATTATTTTTTATTTTTTTTATTTTTTTTATTTTTTTTCCTCCCTTTTTTCCGCCTCTGCAGAGGAGCAGGCAGCAGCAGCAGCAGCAGCAGCCGCCGCAGGCGCGCCGAGAGCGAAGATGTCGGGTCAGACGCTGACGGATCGCATCGCAGCTGCTCAGTACAGCGTTACGGGATCGGCCGTAGCCAGGGCCGTCTGCAAGGCCACCACGCATGAAGTCATGGGGCCCAAGAAAAAACACCTGGACTGTGAGCATCCCTTTTTTTTATTTTATTTTTTATTTTGGGAGGGGTGGGGATGTCCCCGAGCCAAGACCCCGGGGCCGAGGAGGGTCCCTGTAGGGCTATTTTGGGGCGCCGTTCAGCCACACTTGCTGTCATCCAGCTTGCAAACCCTCGGGGCTTATGAGAAATCTCTAGGAGAGGATGAGTTATTATTGCATTTCTTCTCTTATTGCATAATACTGCTCTTTCGGCCATTTTTATTTCTTTTTTAACCCTTTTCCCTTCATGACCTCTTGCGTTTGCAGAGCCACACATGCAGGGGGTCGGGAAGAGGGGAGGGAATGGGACGCAGGGCGACATGGACACACGCTGGTCACTCCCTCCTTCAGTTGGGATTAAGCTGGGCCAAGCCATAAATGCTACGCCAGGAGTTGGCCGAGCCCTGGTAGGAGCATGGCCACCTCCACAGTGGACTTCTGGAGAGGTTTAGCTGGTGGCGTGCACCTAAATGGGGAGACAACTTGGAAAAGGGACAACCCTTGGAGAGTTTAATGGTGGTTCCTGGGGTCCCAAATATCAGAGAGTGATTTCATGAGGTGCCTGATGGTTTGCATCATGGTTCATGGAGGATGGCTCTAGCTGTGTCTCCCAAAGACTCATGGTCTATTCTGGACGGGCATTAGCGAGTTAACGCGTGAAACAAGGTTGAAGTCAAAACGTTTCTTAACAAACAATGAGCTAGTGATGTTTTGTCTTGACAATTTTATTTCTTGCCAACCCACTCAACTGTCAGTCCCTGCTTGGAGACACCAAGGAGTAGAACGGTGAAAGAATTTAATTGCAACGATGTTAATTGGCCTTGTTTCCCAGTAGTAACTCTGTTCAGGACTGAACTCGGTAGATCAACAGCAGGCTATGATATCTAAAATAAAGTGTTTTTCCTGTTTTTGGGGGGGTGGGGTAAGAAATGCTTTCAAGCCAAGATCAGCAGGTTTTATACCAGTTTCTTGGCTGCTGGTGGTCACCGAGTACAATTGTGTTGATGATCCAGTATTTCTTAGAAGGAGGTAGTATTATTTCTGGAAAATAATTCCAGATTTCAGTGCTAACGAGTTCATAGCTAACCCTTAAAGTGGCAAACAGCATGTTGGTCTTCCAGTACCTCTACATACTCTTGTATATATGTCTAAGGGATGCTGATGTAAGCACCGTTGCTTGAAGACTAACTTGAGTCTAAACAGTTATTTAAATAGATTGGCTGTCTTGATATCATGTATTCTCATTTTCTCGTATGTTTTAAAAAATCCTCTTGGTTATTGATGTCTCTCATGTTGCTGTTTGGTAGCTGTCGACACTTCTTAATCTGTAGGCTGTGTCTGGACAGTCCTACCCTATTTGTTACTAAAAGCTTTAGCTCGTGTTTAAAAGCATGCTGTGTCTGTGTGTGTGTATTTCAATATATTTATATACACACACGTGTGTGTGTGTCTGTGTCTCTCTCTATATATAAATAAAAGTACTCTCTGGAATAGGCAGGATTAAAATGAGGTAGAAATAATTGTACCACTGCTATATTAAGGTCTGGAAAGACTTTGAGTTTGGATTTTGGTGCTAATATTACTACTTCAGAAAATGAGCGTGGGAGAGAGAATTCTCGTAGAATTCCAAGCAATTTCATCCCCACCTGCCTGTAAGACGCATGAGAGGGAGAGAAATTATCATTTCCTGGGAAGATATGTCCCTGATCATTTTTTTCCTTCGATTTTCCAAGCTGTATATAACAGTTGAGAGTTTAACCAACTGGTATCATTAAAGATGTTGTCAGTGGGAGATATGCACAGGCAAAATTGTGGACTATAAATGAAAATGAAGTTCATGTTTTAGAAGAAAAAGATAATTCTCAGGCTCTTAAACCTGAGGCATCTCCTCAGGATGGTGAATTATTCGACGATTCCTTGAACTCTGACGTGTATCTTGTGAGCGAGTGTTGAAAGGGGCCTTAATATATTGTAATGAGCGAGTAAATTAAAAGTTCATCCTCTGAAATAGCGATGCCCCCATGCACGCAGGAGGCACTGTGAAGTGGTGGTAGATGTGAGCCACGTGGCTGACTGCATTTCAGTTTGGATAAGCAGCATTTGAAGGTGTGGAGAAGGGAAATGAGGGGTACAACTCACCGATGCCTTAACAGAAGTTTTAAATCAAGGTGTGAAGGATTTAGATGATTAAAACTTGAGGTACCAGGGAGAGATGGTTGGAGCAATGCTTTCTTGGAGCTTTTATAAATTGCTTTATTTGTAATGGTTGGAGCTGTAACTCTAGCATTGGCGTGGGGGTTTTGTGTCCTTGGGGAACTCCGTAATTTTATTTAGTGTCTTAGCGGCCAGGTGTCGTGTCATACAACCTGTCTTCTGCTGCCCTGCTCAGCAGATGGGCCTTGTAAATTAAATGGAAATCAACTATTTAACACGAATTAAATAGTCCTGTGAGGATGGGACGCAATGATGCCTGTCCTCGTATGTTTTCTGCAGAAGGTATACTAGTTCCAGAGGGTTAAAGAAAGATAATAGGTGGCAAGGTGTGGGATGTCTTGGTTTTTGTTTAGGTTTTTTTAGAGAGTGCTACTTAGAGGGAATTCAGTCTGAGGAATTAAAAGCATGATCTGGGGATGAGTAGGTGTGCGTGAGGAAGGGAGGAGGGAACAGAATGAATGTCTTCTGTGGCCAAAAACTGAGCTGCTCAGTGTTTACCTTCATGTGGTTCTCTGTGCTTGCATGGCTTGCAAGTGCAGGCTTCAGTATGGGCACCACACAGTGCGTCATGCTGCTGGAGCATCCCTCTGGTGAGGAAAGGCTGAGAGACCTAGGGCTGTTCAGCCTGGAGAAGGAAAGACTGAGAGGGGACCTCAGCAATGCTTAACATTATCTAAAAGGTGGGTGTCAAGAGGATGGGGCCAGATTCTTCTCAGTGGTGGCCAGTGACAGGACATGGGGCAGCGGGCACAAACTGGAAAGTAAGAAGTTCTATCTGAACATGAGGAAAAACGTGTTTTCTTTGAGGGTGACCAACCACTGGAAGAGGCTGCCCAGAGAGGTGTGGAGTCTCCTTCTCTTGTGTATTTCAAACTCAACTGGATGCGTTTCTGTGCAGCCTGTTGTGGGTGACCCTGCTTTGGCAGGGGGGTGGACTAGAGCATCTCCAGAGTTTCCTTCAAACCCTTGCGATTCTGTGATAGTGGCTGTCCTTTGGCATGGACTCTGGAAGCCCCATGGGTTTGTCATGTAAACAAGTACCAAGTACGATTAGGTTGCTGTCATCTACTCATTGCTAAGATTTACCATTTTCTTGAATTCTGGCTCTAGTAGAATTCAGGCACCTGTGGGAAGTTGTGCGAGATGGCAATAAGTGCGTTTCCCAAGTCCCCGTAGGGAGAAAAGGCATGTAGATCTAGGATGCTCTGATCACAGAATGATATGGGGTTGGAAGGGACCTCTGGAGATCATCCAGTCCAACCCCCTGCCAGAGCAGGTCCACCCAGAGCAGGTCCCACAGGAACGTGTCCAGGTGGGTTTGGAATGTCTCCAGAGATGGAGACTCCACCACCTCTCTGGGCAGCCGCTTCCAGGGCTCTGCCACCCTCACAGGAAAGAAGTTCCTCCTCAGGTTTAGGTGGAACTCCTTACGCTCAAGATTGTGCCCATTTCCTCTTGTCCTATCCCTGGGCACCACTGAAAAAAGACTTGCCCCATCTCCGACACCCCGTGATGGTTTGGAGCAAGCCATTGCAGTTGGCACATTAAGAGCTCTGACTCTTTTGGACTTACCAAACACCCCGTGATGGTTTGAGGCAAGCCATTGCAGTTGGCACGTTAAGAGCTCTGACTCTTTTGGACTTACCAAACTTGTCCTCTTGAAGTCATATCTCTGTGGTGGCTTTATGTCCCTCAGCTAACCATGTTGTGTTAGATAAATTACAGTTAGATACAGCAAGTGGGGAAAGTTTCTCCATGGAGAAGTGGGGATTAGAGGAGGAGCATTGCAGAGTGGGTGAACGACGTATAGGGACTATACTAAGGGTATATGAGCCTTGGTAATTAAACTGGGAGGGCAATCCTAGTGCACAGCACAGAAATTTCATTCTCAGAATTGTTCTGTGAGGTTGGTTAAGGCTTCACTAGGGGTTTAATTGTGTGGGGCAAGTAAAAGGCAGCTTCCAGCTTCAAATGGGGGTGACTCTGGTGGTATCAACAGGGAGAGGCTTTCAGGGATGGGAAATAACTTGACTTTCAAATGTTAAAACACAGGATAGATGAGGGAAAAATAGGTAGAACTGAATTCAGCTCTTTTTACAGGGGATCTCACTCAGAAACAGACCATCAAGTTTTCATTTAGGGAAGTGAATTGGAAACCAGCGAGGTTGTTGCATCTGCAGTTGGTTGTAACAAGTTCCTATTTCTGAAAATGATCAACATGGCTGGGAGTTTCCTTGGTTTATTTTGTTGAGTGAATTGCTTTGCAGTAGGAGGAAGTTGTGGAGTGTATATTCTAAAAGACCACATGGTGCCTCCTTACTTCTTCAAAATCATTCTCATAAGGTAGAAGACCCTTCCAGAGGCCTGATCGAAGAGCTGGGAGATATTCATAAAATCTAGAAACAAAGCAGATGAAGATCAGGACTCTCTTTCCTGTGGCTGTGGAGATGACCTGTGTCTCTGTAGAACCATCTTTACATCCCAAGTCTAATTTTGCATATTTATATGTGGCTGACAAAGGCTCTAAGAGGAAATTTATAGTTTCATTCCTGCTGGAAGCTGGACTGCAGGGCTGTTGTCTGCATTACAGACACTTCTGTTCCTGCAGTGTTTTGCCTTTCTCCTGCAAATTGTGAGGGATCACCTAACAAGTTTGTACCACTGTGGTCTCTAGTGTTGAAACAGAAGTGGCTGTTGACCAAAAGCAATGGGTTAAACGTTTTGCCTAGGGTCAATAAAGATAAAGTTGCGAGGTCCCACAGGTCAGTCTTACAAACCTCTGTCTCTCTCCTGAGCAATGTGCATGTCTCTAGTTTTTGTATATTCTAAAAGACCACATGGTGCCTCCTTACTTCTTCAAAATCATTCTCATAAGGTAGAAGACCCTTCCAGAGGCCTGATCGAAGAGCTGGGAGATATTCATAAAATCTAGAAACAAAGCAGATGAAGATCAGGACCCTCTTTCCTGTGGCTGTGGAGATGACCTGTGTCTCTGTAACACCATCTTTACATCCCAAGTCTAATTTTGCATATTTATATGTGGCTGACAAAGGCTCTAAGAGGAAATTTATAGTTTCATTCCTGCTGGAAGCTGGACTGCAGGGCTGTTGTCTGCATTACAGATGCTTCTCTTCCTGCAGTGTTTTGCCTTTCTCCTGCAAATTGTGAGGGATCACCTAACAAGTTTGTACCACTGTGGTCACTAGTGTTGAAACAGAAGTGGCTGTTGACCAAAAGCAACGAGTTAAAGGTTTTGCCTAGGCTTAATAAAGTTGCTAGGTCCCACAGGTCAGTCTAGAAACCTCTGTCTCACTCCTGAGCAATGTGCATGTCTCTAGTTTTTGGGAGAGGTGGGGGGGTCAGTGGAGCTACCTTGAGGCTTTGGTGACTGTTAAGGTTAACTGGGATACCTATTTCAGGAGTCGTTTGCTGTTGAAATGGTTTGGGGAGAGTTCCAAGTCAGTTGGCACTTGGGGCTCTTTCCCAGAGAGTGGTGCAGATGCCCGAGGACTGCATTGCCCTGCAGTCCAGGTGACGCTTTGTCTCTACGGCCGTGGAAGCTCCTTCAAGAAAATTGCCAAGAACGGAATCCCTATACAAATTGGGCTTAATCCTTCACACTTTACTAATGGGACTACTTTTGTATGTCTCAGCGTATCTTGTGTTGTGGTAAATTGTCACCGTTTTCACGTGCAAGAGAGCTGACTGTTTAAAAGTTAGCGTTGAGCATCAGCTGTGGTACAGTGTCTTGGTTTTTGCTGTCACAGCTGGGTTATATTTTAAATTGCGAACTCCTCCTTGTCACCCCGATGAATCTTTCACACCCAAAAAGAAAAAAAAATAATAAATCCAAGCAAGCAATTATTTTCTTTCATTTGTTGGATTGGTACGTTTATTTTTGTGCGTGTAAGGACGTGTCATCGGTTTGTGTTGAGTAGCCCTCCGTTTCGCTGGGCTTCTCCCATGTCCTTTCCCAAATCAGTATTGAAGGCTGGCTTCATTTGGAGATGTGTGGATCTCTAAATAGGAGCAGAAATGTCCGTCATGGGTAAGGGGAGCTAATAAGAAGGGGTTTTACCTCAGTTGGTCTTGAGTATTTCAATGGCCTTAACTTTAAATTCTTCCCCCCCACCCCATACTGTTTTTAAGATGTGTGTAGTACCATGAGAAGGTCTGCCCTTTTAATTAAGCTGAGACGTAGCTAACTAATTATTTTACAAAATAATATTTGAAGCTGGGTAGGAGTTTGGATTCATGTTAAGATACAAATGTTGAAACATGGGCAGGATCACTTGATCTTGTGCATCTGAACAACGTCTGTGTTTGAGTCTTCTTACGGTACCATGGCAAAGGAAAGGGAGGATGAGGAAACAGAAGAGAGGGCAGAGAGTGTAATATTAAACTTTCTTTTATCCAAACAGTGTAACTTGATAAAGCAAGATTGACTAGTTCTGCCCTCCCTCCCCTTGGCTTTTCCTCATCTGGAGGCACGTATTCTTCTTCTGTTTTCAATAGTCATCAAGATCGTTCTGTTAAACATGCTTTGTCAAGGTCATGGATGACAAATTCTAGGACAAGTCAGGTCTTTCTGCTGCACCGACTCCTGTTAGTAGACCTTGATAATGGAGTACCCGTGTCTGTCTTTGAGGCTCCTTGATCATGAGATGGTCAGTACGATAACAACCAGTCCATAGTTTTAATCACCTCCATTTAGTAGCTGAATGTTTCATAATGGTCTCATAGTGTTACTCCTTTAAGATCCTGGCTGGCAGCAACTGAACATCTTTTAAACAAGAAAAAACAATCTGCAGTTTGATTTCCTGTGGTTTGATTTGATCTGTGCCTCCCTCTGATTTCCCAGCCTGGCTCCTAAATCCTCCATCTCCTGTGTGTGTGTGTCTCACCTGGGCCTGTGCCACTAGTGAGGAATTCTGTGAAGTTTACAAAGAAGTGCTCTGTTGGTGTGGTCGGTTGATGCTTGTGTTTCGCTGGTCCATAAAAGACTATCGGAGGTGTTTAGAAGCAGATGACAGTCAGGATAATTCTGAAGGGATTAAAGCATTTTGGATGCAATTTGTCTTCCCTACTTCTTGCTGGATGGAAAAATTGGTAGCCAAAGAGGAAAATTTGCTGCCCTTTTAGTCCCCACTTCTGAAGAAACTCAGAAACTCTAGTATTTTTTTTGCCTATGGTCAAGATACTTGAGACTATTTTGCTCTTCCTATCCTACTTACCTTCCTCCTGGTACTGGATGTCCATGATGAAGTATTGGCTTCAGAGGTGGCCTCTGTGAGAAGAGACCAGGGCATGCTCTGTGCCAGACACAGTCCTCCACAATGGACCCACTGCAGGACACAGCTGAGCCCATCCACCAAGGTGGTGGCACCTCTAAGAGAAACTACTTAAGAGAGGCCAGAAAACAGTGGACAGACAGAGGAGAAGGAGGGGAAAAAGTGAGAAATGGTAGAATGAACACCAAGGTGGAGCAGGAGGGTACTCCATGGTGCTGGAGCAGGAGGTAGTCCATGATGCTGGAGCAGATATCCTCTGCAGCCTGTTCTCAGAGGACACAGCTGCAGCATCCCCCCTTGCTACCAAGACCTTGCCACGTGCACCCAATATACCCCCTGCCCCTGAAGAAAAGAGAGGGGGAGACCTTCCTCAGTCAGCTGTGGACATGAGGTATTGCTGAAGAAGATGGGTCCAGTGGTTCTGGGAGCGGGGAGATGACATTACATCCCTTCCCTTGGTCTTCCTATAATCTAAAGACGAGTCAGTGGTACCAAACAATATCATTAAGTTCACATGTCCTTTTTGGAGCTTCTTTTCAAGGCACAGATCAGGATGTGGGTAAGGATGGAAAACTGCGGGTTCTGGTGTCTCCCATGGGGAAATGCAGTAGCCTCACCAGTGAGTGTCTGGTGAAACTTCAACACAGGCCACGGTAGATGAGGAACAATATTCTGCCTGCCTTGCAGAGAGGGGTGTCAAATATCATGAAAGCTAAAAAAGCAAGGAATGAAGCAAGCTGGGAAATGAGGGTCTGAATCTCAGTGCAGAATGTCCAGTGTGCCCAAAGAACGGGTCATCTAGCACAGGGCTGAACCTGAACTCAAAACTACATAGTGTGGTAGGAGAAGCCTTCCTGGTAGCTTGGCGGTGATCGGTAGCACAGGGTTTGCAGCAGGACTTTTGTTGCCCTGAGTCAGCAGCACCAGTGAGACTGTAGTGTGAAGCGTCGTTGGTAAGATGATATCGGAGCGTCCCGCCCCATCAGACTCCGCGTGGTGGCTTGATTGTTCCTACTGGCCAAATTTTTGCTTGGATGAGAGCTTCGTGGCTTAAATAAAACCAGAATAAACCAGATGTTGGCAGTTGCTAGAAGGCAATCGGAATACTTGGCAGAGGCTAGCTTGTCACTTTACGGAGTATGGTTAAGTCTGCTTTTTCTGGAGTCTTGCAAACCACGTGCTAGACCCCTAAAACCATTTTTAACACTTTTAATCTTGCCATTTTCACTGAATTTCTGGCGGTGATCGGTAGCACAGGGTTTGCAGCAGGACTTTTGTTGCCCTGAGTCAGCAGTAACAAGCTGGGAAATGAGGATCTGAATCTCAGTGCAGGATGTCTAGTGTGCCCAAAGAATGGGTCATCTAGTACAGGGCTGAACCCTGAACTCAAACTACATGGTGTGGTAGGAGAAGCCTTCCTGGTAGCTTGGCGGTGATCGGTAGCACAGGGTTTGCAGCAGGACTTTTGTTGCCCTGAGTCAGCAGCACCAGTGAGACTGTAGTGTGAAGCGTCGTTGGTAAGATGATATCGGAGCGTCCCGCCCCATCAGACTCCGCGTGGTGGCTTGATTTTTCCTACTGGCCAAATTTTTGCTTGGATGAGAGCTTCGTGGCTTAAATAAAACCAGAATAAACCAGATGTTGGCAGTTGCTAGAAGGCAATCGGAATACTTGGCAGAGGCTAGCTTGTCACTTTACGGAGTATGGTTAAGTCTGCTTTTTCTGGAGTCTTGCAAACCACGTGCTAGACCCCTAAAACCATTTTTAACACTTTTAATCTTGCCATTTTCACTGAATTTCACTGAATTTTAGAGTTGGAAGGGACCATAGAGATCATCTAGTCCAACTCCCCTGCTGAAGCAGGATTGCCTAGAGCTAGAGCATGTTACTCAGGACTGCATCCAGGCGGGTCTTGAAAATCTCCAAGGACCATGTTTATTTCTGCAGAGCTGCTTGAAAACACTGAAAATCAATCCCAAACAAGTTTTGCAAGGGTGGGCTCAGAGGTATGTTCAAGAGTCGTAGCTGGTAGCCAGCGAGCTGCTTGTACTCATCAGAAGTTCTCCTCTTTGGGTTGTGGAACAGGTTTGCTGAAGCAGTTGAGAGTCGTAGCCCACTAGTAGAGGGAATATACCAGCAATCTGGACTGGTGCCACGGAAGGTATTGGACATCAGGCTTGAAGTGTCACTGTGAATGTAGGTGGAATACTAGAACAGTGTTTTCCAGGCTGCTGGCAAATGGTGCCTCCACCGGCTGCCTGAGCCTCTCAGCTTAGTCATAGGCACAGCACGGGAAGCAGCAGAGCACTGTGTTACCCCTGAATTCCGGACCAACCGAGTCTAAATACCCTTCTGTTCCTCCTCCCTGTCCAGGATAATGGGATCTCATGCTTCCTTTTCGATTGTATCTGTATCCCAACGTAGTTTAATGAAAGGGATCGGATGCTGAAAAGTCCCGGTGTCCTGCTAATGTGGTGTATTTCTGTAAGACGTGCTCTGGCCCCTGAGCTGAGCCGTTGGCTGCTTTCCTACAGCCTGTTTTTTCTGCCTATTAATAAAACTCAAAAGTGTTAGGATATTTCCCATAGAGGAGATTTTTGTGAGTACGTAGGCGTGATGGCCCTTGAAGGGCCACCAAGAAAGCACACCCTGCCCTCTCATACATACTGAAGACTGTGGGTTGCTGACAGGACGTGTCTGCAGCTTGTACCTGACTGGTGGCAATCAGCTCTTTTCTTGGTCATAAGCCAACGTTGCAAAATTACCACAGGTAGAAAGTAAGTTGGCAGGAACTCCTGTGTGGTAGTTGAGCCACACAGCTGAGCTCTAAAAAAAACACCAGTTGAGCCGTGTTGCTTTGCCAAGGTGGCTTTGCTTTCTCAAAGAAGGGATGAAAAAGAAAGCAATGTTCTTAGCTGCTTATTTCTAGGTATTTAAGAGATGAGATTGTGGCTGAGATGTGAGACACCGGTAAGGGTAAATTGAAGAGTTTGGTGTCCACTTGAGGTAAGATTGCTCTACCATATGTTTAAAGGACTGAAGAATGTGTCTTTTCAAGAAAACGTCTTAAATACTGCTGTCCTAAAGAGGTGGGGTGACACTGTGGCTTGACTGCTGACAGGGTAGTTGGTCACTTCAGGCTGACTCTTGGCTTGGCAGGAGTACGGATGACACAATGGCAGCGGGTCCTTCCATAGCAGATGGTCAGGGGTTGGTCCTGCAGAGCCTGGCAGGGCCGTAGTGCCTCTGGCATAGCTTTGCTGTATCTCTTAAGTCTCCCTGATAGTTTACAGAATGTTCTAAAATGGTCTTCCGTGGAAGTGAGAGGAAGACACGACTGCTCGAAGCATGAATAAAAGATGCTGACTTGTAAACTTGCATACATTTTAAGAATGTGGGCGATGGGTTTAGAGGAAGGTCCTCAAAATAAGGCAGCGATGGGTTATCTTGCCGGAGTGCAGGACTCCACTAGCTAGAGCATACATCTTTACACATCGTTGAAGAGCCCACGTAGACGCACTTCAGTGGGAGTTCAAACTGTTTTTGAAGGGTCTCTTCCTTTCACCTCTTGTTTCGGAGAGTGTAGGACTTGCATGAGAGGGGGAAGCCAGCTGGCCTGTTTCCTGGCTCTGAGGGCTGCTGTCTCTCATAATGTAGATGTCGAGTATAGATGCAAGCTTTAACATATCATTGTGTTGGTTCTTTACCAACCCAGGGGTTTTAAAACCTAACCTTTTCAAGTGGCAACTTGGGTTTGGATCTTGCTGCCTGGCTTTGGAATCCAAAGTACGCTTGGTGTGCCTGTAGCTCTTAATCTCAGTTTTATAGCTTCATCTAAACCTGTTTATAGGAGCTGTACATTCTGCTAAGGGGCAGCAAGCCAGAGGAAGTCAGTGTATCTAGCGTGCCAGTGTTTTGAAAACATGTAAATTTTACGAGTGATGTTTTGCTATTGGCATCTGAAACAGAATGCTGGTTTTGTATAGCCTGTGTCTTTCTGATCTGGTCTTTAATTCTAAGCCATTTAGAGGCTTTCTAGTTTGGCTAAGCTTGAGTTTAAACTTCAAATTGCTCTGCTACTTGTGAATGGCAAGAGCGTTAACAGGCAAAGCTTGCAGTGTTTGGAATCATAGAATTATGGAATCATAGAATTGTCGAGGTTGGAAGGGACCTTTAAGATCATCTAGTCCAACCATCAACCTAACTCTGATAAAAAAAAAAACACAACCAAACAACAAAACCATCACTAAACCATGTCGCTAAGCACTATGTAAACCCATCTTTTAAATATGAATAGGTGAGTTGAAAGAACCTTTTGTTTATCAGGAAGCTGGAAATTGCTTAAGCAGTACTATGAGCAGCTAACTTTCAGAACTCACCTCTGTAGCTTGCTTAGGAGTTTAATTGACATTTGTGGGTGCTCCAGTCTGATGATCTGACTCCGGGTGAAGCTTTCCCACCTGGATGCGAGTCTGTGTGATGTATTCCAGCGTCCCCACTCATCAGCATCTTGATGGGAGACTTCCACTGCCAGTGGCAAACATCTTCCAGAGCCATTGGTGACTTTGAACTGTTAGATAGCAACTTACTACTGTCAGGTTTTTAAAATTATAGTAGTCCTTAAGTGCATCTTCCATCTCTGAGGTGGATGTTTCATTGAATTTAACAGAGTTTATTTTGAAACATCAAGAAATCTGCAGTATATGAACAGCTGTTGAAGAGTTAAGTCTACTGGTAGCAGATGTTAGGGGTTTTTTCCCAAAAATCCTAAGACTTAAACTCACTGTGTTCATGTGGCAGAAGCAAAGGATTCTTGTCGAACCGGTGTAGTACAGGGGAATGAACATAAAGGAATTGTACGTTTGGTTTATTTTATTTATCTTTTTTTATCAGCCAGGAGAGAGTAAAGTTCCATCTAATTGTGAAGGATACCAGTTTGTGTAAAGAATAAAAAAAAATAATAAAAGAACAACAACGAGAAAAAGAAAAAAAGACCCCTAACAAAAAGAAACCCCACAAAAAATAATTAAAACACGCAACAAACTGTTCACATCTGAGGGAGCTGTCTGCTTTTAGGAACTTACGGTCTTTCTGTTGCATTACAGACACATAGATACAGGACAAAATGGATGGGAATGATTGTAGATGTGTTACAAAGTACTTGGCTGTTGAGTTGCCCGTGCTTCAGGTGCCCCTGGGAGGTCACACTGTTGCACTGACTGTATGGACAGGTTTGCAGGACATTTGGATTATTTTTCTTATGGATATTTCCATGTTTCCAACAGGACTGACTGCACAGTTGTGGGCATTTCATTCCTGGTGAAGAATTTCAACCCACCCTAAGCTCCTGGTGGCTTCTTGGCTTGACATGGGGTCTGTCCGTGTTCGGTTAATTTCAGGCTGACCCTGCTGAAGGTCCACTGACAAAATAGCTGGACTTCTAGGAGAACCTGGCTGAGACAGTAGGAAACCCCCAAACCATGGTCTGGATATTGAAAGTTGGACGTGTCAGCTGCTGAGCCTGCCTGCTCAACTGTCCTGTTTCCAGCATACATCGATTATTTTTCAGGCTGACCCTGCTGAAGGTCCACTGACAAAATAGCTGGACTTCTAGGAGAACCTGGCTGAGACAGTAGGAAACCCCCAAACCATGGTCTGGATATTGAAAGTTGGACGTGTCAGCTGCTGAGCCTGCCTGCTCAACTGTCCTGTTTCCAGCATACAGACTGTTAGCTAATTAACATGCCACTGAAGTTTACTTTCACGTTGTCTCATCCCTACCTTTTTTTTTCTTTTTTTAAAGTATTCCAAATGTTTCAGCTGCACTACTTAGGTGTTACCCATCAGACTGCTTCCAGTATATTTTCAGTCTCATGTGGATTTGTAGTGGGTTATGCATTGCTGTTCTGGGCAGGGTTGATAGGCTAGTGACAATTTCACTGCTACAGGTTTATTAAAAAAAAATGATTTCTTGAGGAAGGCAGATCATTTGAAGGTGGAAAGCACTAACATGGGGTTTGTTCTTCTCAGAATAAAAATGACAGCAGCACAGCAGCTCAAATAGCTCATGTTGGGTTGATTACCGCTTTCTGCCAGATGTGGTTGGAGTGTAAGATCAGCCCAACATGTAAAGGTTGATTAGAAACCATCCCAGTGCAGAGATTACAATAAGTGACCCCATGCTGCCGTGGCAAACATGAAATCCTTACTTTTCTAGGGCTGTTCCGAATAAAAGCCACAGTTGATCCTGTTACTGATATTCCAGAAAACAGTGAAGTGATGAGACTTACAGATTGATATAACCAACGGGTAATCTTAGGGGTTGTTCACCCTCATGGAAGGATAATCACAGTCCACAGCTGGAATTCTGGTATCCAGTTTCAGTAGTCAATTAACTAGATCTTATTGACTTTTATCCTTCTAAGCAATAATCTTGCAACACTATTGCCTTGTTCTGTTGTTTGCAGCAAGACCTAGGATGCAATGGGACTGTCGCTTTAATGCTTGCATGGATGGAGAGGACAATTCTAGCCCCTAGAGGAAATTGAATAAATGCTTTGAAGGCTTGGCAGAACATTGGCTGGTGGCCGCAGTTTCATATTTCTTCTCTAAATTAATGTGTATTTTGTTTAAGCGGTGCAGGTTTGAACTGCTGAAGGAAATGGCTTGTAGAATCACAAAGGGATATGGGGCTGGAAGGGACCTCTGGAGATCATCCAGTCCAACCCCACCCAGAGCAGGTTGCACAGCAACGTGTCCAGGCGGGTTTGGAATGTCTCCAGAGACAGAGACTCCACCACCTCTCTCTTCCAGGGCTCTGCCACCCTCACGGTGAAGTTCCTCCTCATGTTTAGATGGAACTTCTTATGTTCAAGTTTGTGCCCGTTCCCTCTTGTCCTGTCCCTGGGCACCACTGAAAAAAGCCTGGCCCCATCCTCCTGACACCTACCCTTGAAGTATTTATAGGTGTTGATTAGATTCCCCCTCAGTCTTCTCTTCTCTCAACTAAGAAGACCCAAGTCCCTCAGCCTCTCCTCATAAGAGAGATGCTCCAGGCCCCTCATCATCTTTGTAGCCCTGAATGAGAGAGAGAGTTCTCGTAGAATGAGAGCTGAGATTTGCCATGCAGGATTAAAGTTCCTTTTAATGCAAAGTTATTGATCAAATGCTCAACACAAATGCCACTTGCTATGTTAGTAGAGTTGTTTTCCATGTCTCTTCCTCCCCTAGAAATTGACATCTAAGATGCCATATTGCGGTAGGATGGGGAATAGCGTTTCTCCAAGACAGTTGCTCTTATATGTCCACCAAATGCAAATGGTATTTTGTATAGGTTAAACTACAAGAGCTGTGCAAAAAAGGTAGTGCAATGATGATGACTTGTGGCCCAGCTGCTAAATCAATAAAATAGAGAAGTGGCACATCTAGCTCCAGAATTATGTGGTGTTTCATATCGACATAGGCAGAACTGCTCAATTCTTGTCCTTGAGCAGAAAAATACACGTTTCTGCTGAGCTAGTTGTGGAGCAGGGTCTGGGTGGAGCGGGGATCTGGAATGGGGTCTGTGGGTGAGAGGAAAAGGTTGTTAGAGCAGTGATTTCTTGTCTTTTCCCTGCTTTGCTGAACTTGTATTCTTGCCCGAGACAAATTCTTTGGTATTCAAAGTGAGTGAATTTACAGAATCACAGAATTCAGTCAGTTTGAATACCAAAGATTTTGTCTCAGGTGAATTCTGTACAAATGAGGTTCAAACTGGGCCTCTTGCTGCTTTGGACAGGGGAAAGAGTCAATGCTTAATAACTAAGGCTTTTCCTACAGTGAAGCTGCCTGAAAAAGCTGTGGTGGCTGCAGTTGGGAGGGTACCAGGCAGGGTTCTTCAACCATGGGGCCTTTTCTCCTTCGCTTCATGTTCTGGCTTCGTGCATGTGAGACTAAAAACCTTTGCTTATTATGTTTGCATTAGGGAGTTTGTGTAGCCCATCTTCTGAGTGACAGCTCTATTGTTCCAGATACTTAATTCCTGAATAAAATTAAAGCTTTTATTTTTCTGAATAGCTGGATCATGGGTGTCAGTAAGGTCTCAGACTTTGCCCCTAAAATGTATTCATCACTAATTAATTAGCAGTCTTAAAACTTAAAAACTACTTAAAACCCCAGTGACTGCTGCTTAAACTTGAGCTTGGGCAGCTGGCCTGAATGTCATCTTTCAGTTGTACTACTCTCAAGGAGAGATCTTCAATGTAAACACTAAAGGTAATGCACATTCTTCTCCCCCAGAGGCGGTGGAGCTCTAAGTTGTGGGAGCTTCTCTTTTAAGTAATAAGTATTCATAGCTCATGGAACTTGAAGGAGTTGCTTATGGGAAGATTCTTTTTTAATATAGTATAATCACACTTTTCCCCCATTATTAGTACATAGGGAGACAGCTGCCTTGGTTGCACACTTTCAGATCCAGTAGAAGACCACCTGATAGTGGGCTTTTATCTTCCCCTTTCCAAGGGAGCTGCACCTGAACCTCTTGGGAGATAAAACCATATGTATAAATCATTAAGGATCAAAAGGGACACAAATCCAACAACACAACTGGTTTAATATTGCTAATGAGCTGGGGTGGTTTTTGCAGGTGACTTAAAACCAAGTATGTTGCCTTGATACCATGGGGAGGAGGGGGTACAAACCGCATGAAAGTGCATTGGAATAAAATCCACCAATGTGCATGGGCAGTAGACTTTTCAGCTTTTTTTTTTTTTTTTTCAAAGTAAGTATTTGGTGATAGAGAAAGTGGTGTGCTGTTGTACTTAAAAATGAGTACTGTGATAACAAGGTGGTTCTAAAGTTAATTAAACTCAGTTTGAGAAATTGGAGGAAGCGCCAAAAGAAATCTGCTGGTACTCAAAGTCATCTGCCCTATTTCTCCACAGACTCTTCATGTGATTGATAGGGAAGAAGAAACTCTTTTTCTCTTCTGCAAAACACTTAATGCTATGGGTAGCATGAGTATGCCTATGAGTAGGCAGAGAGGAAGAAATTGTATATAAAAGGTTGTCTTAGTGCAGGATGCAGTTGTGTGGTTCAAAGCCTGACTGCCATGACCTCTCAGACTTCAGGTTCTGCAGCAAATATTCGTCCTCACAAGAGGCTGAGATGTGTTTGGCAAGAAGGAGATCTGTGAAGTAAGGCTGGAGAGGGGAGGTAGCAGTCTCCCCAGTTATTTGTGGTCACGAGGACCATAGCTGTGTTAGTGGGAAAGTCTCTGTGGTACCTGGAGAGCACACGCTCTGTGGAAGGTCGTCTTTAGGTTTGTTGAGTTGGTGTAGGCATGAAAGGGCATGGGCAATGTCTGGAAGTTGCTGGACTTGGATAAAGGATGGGCTTGCTGGGGTCAAGATGAGATGTAGTAACTCTTGAGGTAGACTTCTGGGGAGGAAGGAGGAGACAGAGTTGCTGTTCTGCTTGGGGACATTATTACAAGCCAGGTTATGATGCGTGTTTGTGGAGATGGGACAAGCTGGGGGTGAAAAGTTTGGATGGTAAACTTTAATCCTGCAGATAAATTCCCAACTCTTGTTTGTGGAATTGCTTGATAGTCAGAGCCAACAACATTAAAACCATATCATGTTCTCATGAGCAATTGTTGTAGAGGCAGAAACCGGTAACTTTGTTCTGCTTTCCAGTACTCTTTTGTGGTCAGTCTTCTGTAGACCTGGAAGTTCAGTTCTTGCATTGGTTAGCACAATGATGTGATAGCTTCCTCATACAGTTCTGTGTCTTGCAAGGGAGGACTCGTACTGTTACTTGCCTATTTAACTCTTTTGGTGGAGGCTTGCAAACTCTTACTTCAAGCTGCTTCTTTCTGTTCTTGATTAGCCTGGATTTGGAACAATCCTACATTTATTTTCTATAGGTTCAAGGTATTATTTAAATACTTATAAGCAAAAAAAAACCCCAAAACCAAAAAACCAACTTGTGAAGACTATTACACCATTCAACATAATAGAGAGGAAGGTCTGTAAGGGGGTTACTATTGGAGAGATTTGGCAAAGTTTAGGACCTGAATATATGAGCACAGCTCAGATGCTGAGGCAGCTCGTGTGTTAATTCAGCTTGGAATGACAGCTGCTCTTATGTGGGCACCAATATCCCTCTGAACAGAGAAGTCTTGCCCTCTGCTGCTCTTCCTCTGCGTGCTGAAATGTAAATTGTGTAGAATTAACTTTGAACTGGGGAATCCCAGGTCTGTTTGTTAAGGAATTGAGTAAAAAAAGAAATCCCCCAAACAAAACAAGAAATAGCCCTGCCCAGATACAGAATACAATCTGAAAAGGTAAAGAAATAAGAGAGATTCTTTAAAGTGTTGTATAATCTCTCTCATTAAAAAAAAAAATAAAAAATCTCAAAACCAGGAAGTTGCTTTTAATGAGACTGAAGTAGTCTGAAATTCTGAAGACTTTGAAGTTTTCTTGCTGTTCTCTTTTTTGCCTTGTGATCTTAGTGAACACCAAAACTAGTCACATTTTTAAGTGATCTCTTTAAAAGGTCAGGAAGAGCTAAGGTGTCTTAATTTACTTCCATCTCCCTCACTGAACCCTCTACCGACCTTCCTCAATTTGGCAGGTTTGTCGTTTTATTAATGAAGGTGTTAATCATGCTCTAGCTTCTCTTCCCTAATTAAGTTGCAGGTGTCTTAAGACTGGATCAAAAAGTTGGCTAATCAAAAAGTTTATAGACTGGTATTTAGATTTAAGTCATGGTGTCAAAGAATTGATAACCATTTATTTCTATGTACATTGGTTTTGCATCTCAAAACTTAACTAGAAAAAGTATATTGAAATCCAAATTATAATTTAAACAAGGATCTCCAGACTGAGTAAGTGTTCAAAATAGCAGCTACCAACATGTGAAGAGAGGAAATGGGAGGAATAATGTACTGTGATTAATGTTATCTGGTTTGTATTAATGAATCCACCTGTGACTTGCTGGGAAGACTGAACTTCATCGTCTCTTTTGAAAACTGAATCCCTGTCCCAGCGGTAAATGTCTGGATCTGTATCTTTAGAAAATGTAGCTTCTAGATTTTGTTTTTCCTTGTATGCATTTTCTTTTCCCTTGTAACTATTCTTCCCTACCACACTGAAGTCAAATTAATTTTGCCAAGTCTTACTTTAAAATTTAGCTGCAGCTCAGAGGTTTTTTTTTTTTTGATGGTTACATATGCTTGTGAGTTGCTCCAGACACTGATGATTGCTGGTTAAACTGAGACTCTATGGGGAAAGAAACCCAGGAAGCTTCAATTCCTTAACTTCGTGGCATGACTTAATGGGAAACAGCTCTGAAAGAATGAATCCCCCATCTCCTCCTTTTCTCCCTCAGATGATGGGTGAAATCTTCATGTGGGGTTTGATTCTTTCCTGTGCACTGAAAGTAGTAGGGCTAAATTTAGTCACACCTCTCTGACCTGTTGGTACAAGATGATCAAGGAGAATTGTTGGTGCTCTGTGAGCTTGAACTGCTGTCATACAATAGCGTGGCTTTACCGCCTGTCATACTTTGTTTGCAGAACTGCCTTCTTCAGGGGTGGTATTACTGAGGTTATAAAAGTTGACTTTACATTTCAGAAGGTGTTCTGAAAAAAAACACAACCCCAAACCAACGCTCACAACCAAACCAAAAAAACACCCTGAAAACAAACACTTGCAAATCAACCTTGGTGAAGAGATCACATAACTTTTGTCTCATTACAGAAAATCATTCCACTGACATGAAACTGAAGACAACTTGCAGATTTTATGCCCAAACAAAAGGCAATTTTAAACACAATCACTGCAGTTCTCACAGGCTTCTGACTCTGAGCTATAGATTTCTGGGAGGAATAATGTACTGTGATTAATGTTATCTGGTTTGTATTAATGAATCCACCTGTGACTTGCTGGGAAGACTGAACTTCATCGTCTCTTTTGAAAACTGAATCCCTGTCCCAGCGGTAAATGTCTGGATCTGTATCTTTAGAAAATGTAGCTTCTAGATTTTGTTTTTCCTTGTATGCATTTTCTTTTCCCTTGTAACTATTCTTCCCTACCACACTGAAGTCAAATTAATTTTGCCAAGTCTTACTTTAAAATTTAGCTGCAGCTCAGAGGTTTTTTTTTTTTTGGTTACATATGCTTGTGAGTTGCTCCAGACACTGATGATTGCTGGTTAAACTGAGACTCTATGGTACTGGGGAAAGAAACCCAGGAAGCTTCAATTCCTTAACTTTGTGGCATGACTTAATGGGAAACAGCTCTGCGAGAATGAATCCCCCATCTCCTCTTTTTCTCCCTCAGATGATGGGTAAAATCTTCATGTGGGGCTTGATTCTTTCCTGTGCACTGAAAGCAGTAGGGCTACATTTAGTCACACCTCTCTGACTTGTTGGTACAAGATGATCAAGGAGAATTGTTGGTGCTCTGTGAGCTTGAACTGCTGTCATTCAATAGCGTGGCTTTATCTCCCATCATACTTTGTTTGCAGAACTGCCTTCTTCAGGGGTGGTATTACTGAGGTTATAAAAGTTGAGTTTACATTTCAGAAGGCGTTCTGCAAAAAAAAACCAACCCCAAACCAACGCTCACAACCAAACCAAAAAAACACCCTGAAAACAAACACTTGCAAATCAACCTTGGTGAAGAGATCACATAACTCTTGTCTTCTGTCTCATTGCAGAAAATCATTCCACTGACATGAAACTGAAGACAACTTGCAGGTTTTATGCCCAAACAAAAGGCAATTTTAAACACAATCACTGCAGTTCTCACAGGCTTCTGACTCTGAGCTATAGATTTCTTGTATCTTACATGAGTCTGTCTAACAGAACGTGGCATGACTTAATGGGAAACAGCTCTGAAAGAATGAATCCCCCATCTCCTCCTTTTCTCCCTCAGATGATGGGTGAAATCTTCATGTGGGGTTTGATTCTTTCCTGTGCACTGAAAGTAGTAGGGCTAAATTTAGTCACACCTCTCTGACCTGTTGGTACAAGATGATCAAGGAGAATTGTTGGTGCTCTGTGAGCTTGAACTGCTGTCATTCAATAGCGTGGCTTTATCTCCCATCATACTTTGTTTGCAGAACTGCCTTCTTCAGGGGTGGTATTACTGAGGTTATAAAAGTTGAGTTTACATTTCAGAAGGCGTTCTGCAAAAAAAAACCAACCCCAAACCAACGCTCACAACCAAACCAAAAAAACACCCTGAAAACAAACACTTGCAAATCAACCTTGGTGAAGAGATCACATAACTCTTGTCTTCTGTCTCATTGCAGAAAATCATTCCACTGACATGAAACTGAAGACAACTTGCAGGTTTTATGCCCAAACAAAAGGCAATTTTAAACACAATCACTGCAGTTCTCACAGGCTTCTGACTCTGAGCTATAGATTTCTTGTATCTTACATGAGTCTGTCTAACAGAATTAAAAAAAAAAACCAAAACATAAAAATCACTTGTTGCTGCCCTACTACTTATGATTTAAGTACTTTAATTTCATGTACCCTCCTCTGCAAGTCTGCACCTTCCTAACGTACAGGACACAAAGCTGTATTTTATTCTTGTTCCCTAAGACAGTCTGATGTCTTACTTCTTCTGTATAAGGTGCAGTTGCTTGCAGGAGACTATTATTCTTCAGTATGAACTAATGTCTATTTTTGCCTTCTTTCCTATTGTTGAGGAGGTCTTAATGCATGCCTGAATGTGCTCTTCTGCTGTCTAGGTCTGTAGAGGCTCTAGGAGCTGTGTTGTACCATGCTGATGAAATTCTAACCTCTGGGATGACTAGAGTATCTGTTTCTGGTGATACCTCCTTTTGCTGATGTGACTGGGTTCAGTGTGTTTGACGTGTTACCTGTAAGTGAAGAATTCAGTAATACTTACTCATCTAACCCAGAGTCAGTGAACCACCACAATTAACTTGAAAACCCCGTAGGGAGTAAAGTCACGGGATGTTGTGCACCCTGACTTCATCTGGGATGAATCGTAGAACAGCCCACGTTGGAAGAACCTCAAAAGAACACTTGGTCCTGTCTTTCCTGGGAGTCTAGATAAGATTATCCAGCACCCTGTCCAATTGCATCCTGAAAACCTCCAGTGATGGGGACTCTGCCACGTCCCTGGGGAAGTTGTTGCAGTGCATGATTGTTCTTGCTATAAAAAAATTCTTATATCAGCCTCTCTCAGTACAACTGGTTCCTGTTGTTCCTTGTGTTTTCCTTGTGAAGAGAGAGCCTCCATCTTCTTTGTAGCTGCCCTTGAAGTACTGGAATATTGTGATGAGGTCCCCCTGGGTCTTCTCTTCTCATGTTCACATGCTGCTTCCCTGCTCTCTCAGAACTGCTGCATGGCTCAATGACCATTAGAATCCTTTTTACACGTACATTTAATATATATAATATACATACGTACAATGCTGTGTACTTATGTTTACTAAAACAACACACAAAAATAGCAGGAATATTCCTTTCAGTAGCTTTTCCTTAAAAAAACTACAAAGTGTGGGGGTATTCATATATATATATATTTTTATATAGACATGCAATAAGAGAGAGAAATGACCCTATAAATAACCCTATAAAGACCTCTATGCCAAAAAATATCCCGTCTAAGCTGTGGCTCGGCTTTCATTTTTCAGGGGCCAGATGCAAAGGAAATATTGGATGAAATACGTAGGCTATGGAGAAGGAAAAATGTTGGGATGTAGCTCAGGGCAGAACTGTTGGAAAGCTAGTACTGCTGGACTAAAGAGTCAGACCAGTGTTAATGTCAGCATGTACTAAGAGAAATTCTTTTTTGTTTGGGTTTTTGTTTTGCTTTGGTTTGGTTTTGTTTTGTTTTTTAAGTATAGTAAACATTGAACTTGCTGTTTGTCACAACCATAACCTTCAGCCTGGTGGGCTGAGAGCTGGCCCACACCACAAACTCTTCCATCTCATTTGTGGCACCTGACACCTTCCTTGTCTCTCTCCGACAGACTTGATCCAAGCAACTAATGAAACGAACGTGAATATTCCTCAGATGGCCGATACACTTTTCGAGCGAGCAACCAATAGCAGCTGGGTGGTCGTATTCAAAGCCTTAGTTACCACACATCATCTAATGGTTCATGGCAATGAGGTAAGCGTGGTCAGCTTTTTCTCGAGAGCACGTTGGCACCCAGCAGACTTCAAGCCAAAAACCTGTGTAGGGCAAAGGCATCTCTTCTGAACCAGGAAGGACCTGAGAACAAAGGGCAGGGATGGTTCTTGATGAGGAGCAAACCTACCTTAACAACATCTTTAGAGGCATGAGGATCATCTGTCTCTTCATTTACAAAGCTGTAGCATAAGAGAAAGCAGCAGCCTGTTCCAGGACGCCGACAGTTTATGTGCTGTCTGGAAACTGAGTTATGCAAGATTAAAGACTACCTGGGGCTTTTTCACTAGAGTCAAAGCTGATGTTCTGGCACGTGTGTACTGCCGTCTGAATAGCTGCCCTCTCTGAATGAGCATTAAAATCTTTCTAGAATTGTAAATTCAGTTTGATAGCCTTTTTGGGTTGTGTTTTCCTTGCCCTTGCTTTTTATTGACCTGTGTAGACTGGTATGTCTGCGTAAAAACAAAAAGCATGCTTAAAGAGCTTCAGTATGACTGGGAAACAATTCCTCCCTGGCTGTATGTAAAGCTTTTTTTTCATGCAATGAACTCCAATGTCACAGCGTAAATTTTCACTCTTGTCCTATATTTGCATTCCAAGTTCTGGCCAATATTCTGATTTCCTTTCAGTAACTGTTTCAGGCTGTTAGTCCCTGTACTTGATGTGGGGCCTGCTTGTTATTAAAATGGGCCCTTGGCTTGGCTGAAGCTGGGGGCTGCTGGATTGAAAATCCTGGGACTATCCTGGATATGCAGCTTTGGTAGCAGATAAATCTTCTGCTTCCTCCAGCCTCTTTGATAATTAACCATTTTTATTGCTCCTTCCACAATCTGGTTTGTATTTTGCAGAGAATCTAATTTTATGTGTACGACAGGATATTTAGTAGAGATTCAGGCTAAATGTAATTAATCCAAATGGATGAAAAAGGTTTTGAGGAAGGTATTGCAGGCTGAGACAAAAATCTGGGTTTTCATGCGTGTGTGCTGGAACTAGACTGGTGATCTTCCTGCTAAGAGGTACAAAGCCTTCAGATAGAGCCTGTGATAAGAGAATAACTTTGTGTTGCAGAGATTTATTCAGTACCTGGCATCTAGAAACACATTGTTCAATCTCAGCAATTTTCTGGACAAAAGTGGATCTCACGGTAAGCCTACTCATGTCTTTAATCTTAACAAGATTCTAAATAAGATACTATTGTTAATTTGCTCCTTCGTTCATAAGATGTAAATAATACAAAAATGTGCTACCTTTTTATAAGTGCTTAATGAATACAGGAGCTCAAGTGAACTGCCGAGGGCACCAAAAGAGCTAGATGGTTTTGATCTGAGTAGTGAGTTTAGAAAGGTCTAGGCAGAAATTAAGGACTTTTGTCTAAAGCTTACAAAAATCTGTTTTTCTACTTTGACTCTGGAATTTTTAGTGAATTTTCCTGGTCCCTCACTTAAGAGAGGAAAAGCTTGTTTCATGATAGCTCTTCTAGAGAAGAGGGAAAACCTATCATTCTGCAGCTCTCAGAATATTTGTAGACTGTAGGCAGAATGCAGAAATGCTACAATAACGTGCAAGGTCGAAGCAATGCCATGTAACTCCATGTAACGTGGGGACGTGACACCAAGATTTGAGCATCTTTTAGAAAGGGTAACACGTGGCAAGAACAAAGCCAAACACTTCTTAAAACTCGGTTTGTCTAAGGAAAACATGCTATGTGTGTCTTGAGCATCTTTTAGAAAGGGTATCACGTGGCAAGAACAAAGCCAAACACATCTTAAAACTCTAAGGTTTGTCTAAGGAAAACATGCTATGTGTGTTCAGAGATACTGGTATTTGGCATCAATGAATTCTGTTAAATGCATGCTTTTGTGTTCTCTGCCACTTTCTTTAAACTTAAATTGTCGTTTCAGAGATAATACAATAGCGTGTCATAGATAATGAGGCATCAGAGTCGGTAGTGTTAAGCCTGAGTTGGCAGAGATACTTCATGTTGAGAGGTATTAAGGAAAAATACAGTCAGTGACTAAGTCAAGGTGTGTGGATTTTAATAAAGGTACCAAACGGAGACTTGTACTGAAGAGGAGGATATTTCTGCACAAATTTCTGTAGCGTAGAGGAAGAAACTTTGAAAGAAATACCTGAAGGGTAGGCTGTAATACGAACTGCTCAAAAGTCTTCTAGGCTTGAAGGTCACTCGAGTTTGAGGCTGCTTGTACAGTATCGTGTGCCTTGAAGATCTCTGGTGTAAGAGTTCAAAGACAACACTCATCCCTGTGAATGCCATCATCATTTCTTTGTTCCGATAAACCTAGTCAGGGGAATCTTGAAGGTCAATGTAAAAGCTAGAGGGACTGACATATATAAAATAGCAGAAGTGTTTCAGTTGAAATTGATCTTTCCCCTGTAAGTCACGTACCAATTAAGTATAAACTTTGTGTTAAATTGGCATTTTTCTCCCCTTAGTAGATGGGTAACTAATGTCACCCTCAAATAACATTACCACATAACTGTGTAGGAGCCACGAGCAGGTTCCCCCAGGAACCATGCCACTGGATGAATCTGTTGGAAGCAGAGGACAGATTTTTGGGTGCAGCACTACTGCTTTTTCTTCAGAAGCTGCAAGATGTCTTGTGATGCCTGTTCTGCATGTGGAGTTGTACAGTGCAACAGAGATCATGTAACCTTAGGATCTATTGACTGTATATTATCAGTATCAGACTGTATATTATCAGTATCAGACTGTATCATTATACAATTGACTGTATATTACTAAAGAACCTCTAAACAAGCATGGAAATTAAATGCAAAACGTGTAACTGTTTTTTGCAGGCTACGACATGTCCACCTTCATAAGGCGTTATAGTAGATACTTGAATGAAAAAGCGTTTTCCTACAGACAGATGGCATTTGACTTTGCAAGAGTGAAGAAAGGGTAAGCAAAGTTTAGATACGTAAAGGGATAGGATTGCCTGAACCATGGAAGTCTTATTTGTGGCATTACACTTAATTTTAGTATCTCAGTGACTTCACTCTTACTTTGTTTAGATGATGAAACACCAAAATGGTTGGATTTCCTATGTATTTGTAATTGGTTAAAAATTGCACAGGGAGGAGAGGAAAGACTGTGGGTAGGAGGGCAAATAATGATGACTAAAGTAAGGTGCCCTGCAGAACTGGGAGCTTTTAGAGCTAGGTGTTAAATCTGACTCTTAATAAATTCCGCTGCAGCGAGACTGTGTTTAGGATTCAGAAAAGAAAATGCTCTGAAACTATATTTAGGATATTTCGTTACTCTCCAGACCCTTTCCATAAGAAAGATGATTACAAAGGAAAACTGAAGCAAACACCTGAAGTTTTTTGGAGGTAACAGTTATAAACTGAATAGAATAAGGTTGTAAACTACTGGTTTTATTTCCCACAAGGACCATGTTTAAAAAAAAAAAAAGGTAACCCAGCCCAGAGTAGTATGTTGGTATTTATCACATAATTTTTCAGATCTCTGACTCCTCTCACTGGGACTTCAATGGCTCTAGATTCTCTCTTGAGGCACAGACAACATAGCAAGTGGCTTAACATGCACTGAAGGTGCCCCTTAGTGTGTAGTCAATTGAAGATGCTCCTGCTAATTTTGAGTTGCATACAGGATCCTTCTGGCAGTTGGGGTATATTTGGCAGCCTGGGATTCTGTGATGTTAATGCAGGCAGCACTCCCAGGCTTTCCTCTCCTGCCTCTCAAACTGTTGTGTAGCTGGATGCCATTCCCACAGTGGGGACCGCTCTTGAACCTGTCTGGAATAGCAATCATGGAGAAGTTTCTGACATGAAGACTAGTAGGCAATTGGATTGATATTTCAGGCAGGCTTTGATCCAGCAGGATGCTGTTGCATCTTAAGTTCCCTTCGTCACCTAGTGCCTTCAAACACTTCATCTTAAATAAACATAAGTTTGAGTTGCTGGGAATCCTTCTATTCCTGCCTTGCTTATACGTTCCTGGAAAGGCTTCCAATGTGTGTTATTTCTGGTGCTTGAAACGAGGTGCTGCCTCAGAGTATGGCATAAAATAAGTAAAAATGGTGGTATGTGTTCCCTGAGAGGAGATGCTGTACCTGTTGGTGGCTGGAACGGGGCAATACATCATGGTGGTTGTGCAGGTTTGTGATATTCAGAGATAAAAATGGGCACGTGTAAAGACTCCTGTAAAACTACGGGGGGCAATTATGTGTCCGTGACTGCTGCATCATCCTGTTGGAGTAATGGTTCAGGATGATAAGGGAGATCAAAGTCAGTGGAAGTGCTATGAAGGAGTAATGGAATTAATTAGTACCCAGGAAAAGGAAGGAAGGAAATAAGCTGAGGAAAGAAGCTCTAAGCAAAGATCGCCCTGATTTAACAGAGTTGGCACGCACATATTGTGGCACTTGAAGCGGGGAAAAAAAGCAGCCTATAGATTTTTTTTGGTCTTCACTGGCCACACACACGTCTTTAAAAAGTACCCATAGCAATCAGTTATCATTAGTTATTCATTACAAACTTGATGCAGGAAGATTATCAGCACTCTAAGTACTTCTGTGAGACTATTTCTTGCCAAGTTATTTAAACTCTGTATCTTTTTTTCCATGAAGAGAGCAATCTCTTGCATTCATCAATCTAACACAAAACCTTTCTTCACCTGCTGTCAGGGAGGGTGGCTGGATGAAGCATTTTTCACCTCAGCTCTCACAACGATGTGAGGAGCAGGAGAATCACACAGCGCCCCAAACATTTGAAACGGATTATAGCTGCTTTAAGCTTAAATTTAGACAACAAATCAATTTTGGGGGAGGCAGAGGGGAAACGCCGTGGCTTCTAATCTGTTTTCCCCCTCACAGAGCCGACGGTGTAATGAGAACAATGGCGCCTGAAAAGCTGCTGAAGAGCATGCCAATATTGCAGGAACAAATCGATGCACTACTTGAATTCGATGTACGTATTGAAGCTGACCCAGCTTTAAAGCTGGGCAGTGACTTATAAATGCTGCCTTGTAATGAACATGTTTCACCTTCTGGGTAATGCTTTACTGATCATCCCATTGTGTGGGCCAAAAAATTGCCTTTGCAATGTCCCACTGAGGTAGCGCGGGGAAGAATAGCCCTTTCCTATATGTATGAAATGTGCAGATTGCGCTTTTTTTTTATTTTATAGTGACGGTAGAGGAATGGTATGGGAAATGAGGGGCATTGAGGAATGCCAGCTCAGAGCTTGAGTTTCATCTTCTGCATCAGTGAGGGGAAAATACGGATAAAACAAGGAGACAGAACAATCTTTTTTCTGTCTCTTGGCAACCGACTTCTTTTGGGGGAGAGAGAAATAGCCATTAAAATACCACATGTACATAGTTTGGATTCCTCAAAATCTTCATCGGGTTACAGCTGTAAACTAAATTGGCTAAACTTTAATCTAGACTGTTCATAGACGTGTCTACAATATATTTATAATGTTATGGATGTTGGTGGGATTGTTTGTCTGCCTTAAGGATAAAAACAGGAGTCAATTGCTTTAGGAGGTACAGTGTAACCTTGCAAAGAGGTATTTGAAGGAATCAGTCTCGGAAGTTAGAATTACAGAATTGTTTGGGTTGGAAGGGACCCTTCAAGGTCATGTAGTCCAACCCCCCTGCAATGAGCAGGGACATCTTCAACAAGTTCTGTTCTTGATGGGCAGAAGGCCACACTCCCAGGCAGAAGGCAGAGCCAAGTACAGCTTTCAGAGGAAAGCTTTAAAAGTATGTATCTTGCTAATGTGTTTTTTGTTCTTAAATCACATAGGAATTGTGATAATGGTCTCAGAAGAGGAAGTATTTTTAATAAAAGAAAGATCTTTTAATAAACGAGCACTTATTTTCTGCCCGAGTTAATGTAAGAACTGGAAGATTCTTGACGCCATTAACACAGCTGTATTATCTACTTGATGACTGAGGTTTTGTTAAGCTCTGCTGCGAACTGACATCTTTTGTCCAGTTTCATTAAAGCTCTGTTAATAGCATCTCTGCCTTCCTCCCCTTTGTGATAGGTGAAGGAGTCAAGACTAAGATGTTTACTCTGCTTTAGTGGATTGTTTTGGAATGGTGTAGAAAGCAATCCTACATCTGCTAAGAGAAACCTTTGGTTTCTTTGTGTGAAAGCTTGTATTCAGTGCCTGATTCTATCTATAACACCATCAGATACCTGGTTTTTAACAAGCTAAAACTTTTGATTGCATTCAGCACATATGTCATAAGTAACTGATATTTTATTTGTAGGTTCATCCAAATGAACTGACAAACGGTGTCATAAATGCTGCATTCATGCTTCTGTTTAAAGATCTCATCAAACTTTTTGCTTGTTACAACGATGGGGTTATTAACTTACTAGGTAAGTGCCCTGGTGCCTATGTCTCCCATACCATGAGTGAGTGAAAAATGAGTTTCAGATCAGTGTCAGTTTTTTTACTTAACTTTCATTAAAACTACATTTTTCTTGACTGTTCTTTTCTGAAGTGGGAGAAAACTTTAACCTGTAATCTCTTACATTAGTGTCCATCTGAGACTGGATTGTCATATGCCCTTAAAATTGCATAGATTTCTACTTAAAGACACTGAGCATCTTTGTGCTTAAATAAATGCACAGTGCTGTGTGAGCTTGCGTAATATTTACTGCAAAGTTAGCGAAGGAACTTTCCCTCTTTGATTGCATTTTTAAGATGCCCAGGTTCTTCTGTTATAAATTCTATGTGGTAGCCTGATACGAGATAATATACTCCTGAATAAGACTCCTGTGAGCACTTCAGCTGGTCTATAAAGACAGCTCAGAACTGAGATTTTTTGGCCAGTGTGACTGACCCAAAACTCTGGCTGCCACTGGAACAGGAAGAAACTGAGAGGTTACAGACAATGAACAGGCAAAAAAGATGGTCCTGAGCTGTAAAGCTCAAACAATTATTTTTTTTTTTTTGCATCTACGTTGCAACACTTTGTGGTGGTTTCATAAAAGTAAGTCTTTTGACTAAGCTTATGGAGCAGGTACAAATGTGCTGGGCATAACAATTGGATTGAGATTTCACTGTCTGCTGCTGTTAAAAGCATGAGTTTACGTTGAAATATGTGGCAGTTGTGCTTGATAATGGACATGAACCAACTTAAGAGAGCTACTCAAGTGGAAAAGGGGTTGTTCTTTCAAGTGAAGACAACACGGGAGAGTACATATTAATATATGTTGAAGTGTCCTTAATTACTTTGACTTTTAAGTTTGGTGGCTGCTTCACCTGTTTGCTTTTTGTCTTTAAAAACCTGGTTTATGTCACACACAATGCTACCGCTGGTTGGGGTGCAGTTTTCCAGTCTGTATAATTCTTTAGCAGTTCAGCAAGCCCAACGTCTAAATTCTACACAGGACTAGGAATGCCACTAGCTTAGTGTTCAAGTAGAAAAAAGTTGACACAGTGCAATATTCTTTGAAACATGATTTTCCTGAAAACTAGAGTTGCTGATGAATGCAGAACTAACATAAGATATCTTAACTGAAATCTGCCAAATTATTTCTCTAGAGAAATTTTTTGAAATGAAAAAGGGACAATGTAAAGATGCTCTTGAAATCTACAAACGATTTCTTACTCGAATGACCAGAGTATCAGAGTTTCTTAAAGTTGCAGAGGTAAGTGACTTCCAGTCTTCTGGAGGCTGGCACTTAAGTACTTTGTGAATTTTTTAGCACCGGTATTAATTGCACTTGTTTAAGCATCTGACTCAGTGTGTATAAATGCGAGGCAGTATAGAAGTTCCTGGATCTGGTTGTCCTGCTCTTCTTGCAGTAGTTAAGCCCTGCTTAGGACTTTCACATGTCTCTGCTGTGCATCCAGCCTCAACTCTCCTGGTGCAGCGTAACAGATGACAGCACTTCAACCATATCAATATTTCTTGGAAATTCTGTAGTAAATGCATGCTTCTAGGACAGGGTTGAATGTTAGAGGAGGATAGAGCAAGGAATAGAGGAATAAAAACGTAATGATTTTATAAGTCTGCTTTTTAAGTCTTTGCAGCCAACTGTAAATTAACTGGAATGGGAGATTTTTCTAGTTCTGACCCTTGTTATCATCCTCTTATGTGGATAATACGAATATTACATGGTTAATTAACTCTTTTGCTGGGCTCTCATTTGCGGTAGTTGGCTCCTTGGCACAAGATGCACATTATCCATGTTTCACGCTTCATTATTACAGGCAGCGGTAATGAACCAAATAAAAAGTTTGTTTCTTTGCTAATTTACTCATCTATTTCTGGAGGAGCCTGCTAGACTCCTGGTTGGAACGGAATGTCTGATGTGAACGTTGAACTCGAGGGAGCGAAGTACTTTAGACACCTGTAGATCAACTTTGCAGGACAGGGGTTAGAGTGACTATACTTGAGGGTTAGTGGGAGCTTGTTCTTCTGCAAAAGCTAAACCAGCAGGCACTTTGAAGAGCCACAGTGAAGCAACAGGACAACTGATAGCAAAAAGAGGTCTAAATCTGCAGTCTTGTGTGTTTGAAATGCTAGGAGAGAAGGGCAGAACAACAAAGTGACTTGAGCTTTAGCATATGTTTTTTAAAGTGATGCCTTTTAGTATTTGCTCACTGGCTGAACTTCAGAGAACTTCCTTAGGATAGTCAGGTTGTCCACACCTGGACAGTGTGTGTTCAGCAGTTCACTAACCCTGTCCTTTGAGACAACAGGGTATGACCAGAAAGCCCTGCCTGACTTGCAATATGGAGTATGAACTTTACCAGGGTGGAACCAAAGTCCCCTTTTTTTAATGAATATTTAATTAAAAAAAATAATTAAAAAGGTGCTGCAGGTGGTTGAAGGCAGCTGCTGGAAAGATGGACCATCTCCACTTGCTACCTTCATAGTCTTTTTCTAAAGATAAAATACATTATAGGTTGAAGAGTATACCACAGTTTTCACAGTTTTAGTCAAAATTAGTGCCTGCTGCAGTGGAATAGCACAGTTACATTTTACCTCTTTTATATCCACAGCAAGTTGGAATTGACAAAGGCGATATCCCTGATCTTACACAGGTAAGCTTCTCTTGTAGTCTTTTTGGATCTGGGTAGTAACTGAAAGTTCTGTAATTAGGAAGCACACCAGGCATGTAAATGTTGGTAGGAAGTCACACCATTTTAAAGCCCTCCCAACTTGCAAATAAGAACGCCCAAAGCTATTTTTGAACACTGATACAACTAAAATAATGTCTCACGCGATGACTTCTGACATACAGTTGTAGGGTAGACTTGTTTTGCTCTTTGCATAGATTTTTGCAGCTTGTAGCTCAAGTTCAAATAATAAAACTGAATTTCAGCTAATAAGTAATATATAATTGTATATAATATCAACGGTATACCTAAATTCCTAAAGGAAGCCATGGCAGTAGTCAGTAGTATTTCCAGAAGGAGTTGGTTGTGTTGACGTTTGAGGTCTACACATACTCTGTAAACCCCAAAAAAGTGGTCACAGTAGTGAAATACAAGTTGATAGCTGTCATCATTGGACTTTCTAGTTTGACTGTGATGTTTTGGAGGCTGAGGAGGCATCTTGGCAGCTAAAGAGCTTGGCTCATTTTTATTTATTACCAATTCTTAAAGTATGGCCGCAAATAGCTACTGGGGAACCCACATAGAAGGTTCCACCATGATGGTGACTGATAGATTAGTCTAATGTTGAAGCAGTATCTCGAAGCAATGAAGCAATGCTCAATGTTGCAAATTGAATATCAGACAATACTTAATTTTCAGATTATTGCATCTGGATAGAAATTTTCTGAAGCTTCCTCCGTGAATTCTGTTTGATAGATGAGTTTCATATTACCTTGTGGACTTTAAAGAAACCTGTGAATAATGTATTGGAAAGCTCGTTGACGTGTGTAGAGGAAATAATGGCTTTTTTCTTTTGAAACAGAGCTTTCTGCTTTATGTTTCAGTAGGCACAACTCGTATCTTGTGCTGTAGCCTTTTAGAATACATAGAAGTCTGGATTTTATTATTGATTTTTTTTTTTGACAAAAGAGAGTCTTTGCTCATCTTTTTCTTGCTGCTGGAGAATTCTTGTAACTAAGTCACTTGTGTTTAACCAAATTCTGCCCAAATTAGTTGAAAATGAATAAATATGCTTGTAAAAGCAGCAGTGGTTAAGATGTTTCTGCATTGCATGTGTACATGGGACATATCTAAACTCAAGCCATCATTTAAGGATTTTTTTTGAGTATTTTAAATTTCTGCATGTGTTAAGTTACCTTACTGCTCAGTTTTAATACAAAAAATTAACATTTAGCTGATTTAGCCAGCCAGCTGGCTTTCAGCTTACTGCACATCAGAGCAGTGGATAGTCTCTTTTCAAGCATCACAAACTGACTTTTTTTGATGCCTACATATACCTTGAAATTAAAGACATTATTTATGAAAAACACCATAGGTATTGCTGTCAGGAATTGTGGTTGATCTGAAAGAGGCTGATAAAGAGAATTCCCCGTTTAAAGACTGTACCATTGAGGAACCGGTAACCCTGATGGAAATACTTGACTGTTATATGCTACTGTGTCTCTCAAGGGTTTCCTCCTTGTTTGTTGGTCTTGTAGGAGCCTACTTATCTGGACTCTATTTTTATATGGGAGTAGTTAAGCTCCCTGTCATTTTCATTTATGACTTTTCCTATCTACCTTTGTAACAGCAAGTGCATGCCTGGGAGCGTTGCCTGACCACAAAAAAGGTTGCTTAAAAAGTAAAACCTAAGATTGCGGAGGACTAAAAAAAGCTTAGTTTTTATAGATGTCTAAAAGAGTAATCTCTCTGAATTTTGAGTGAGCTGCTGGGCTCAGTAACCTGTGCCTGGCTACCGTGTTGAGAAGAAACAGCTATAAGATTTTTGTGGTGTTGGGAGTCTTGACCTGCAGGCTTTTGGGAGCATTGGAAAGGACTTCTAGTTTGGTTTGTTTAGGCTACAAATATCATCTAACCCTCTGATGGTGAAAGAGGTGTTGGAGATTTGACTAAAAGCAAAATCCAAAGGATGACCTTGAACCTATTACTCTTAAAATTAATTAACCCTGTGGGTGTCTGTGCTGTTGTTGGTGTTTGACACCGACTCAAAGCACGGTGAGCAGCACAACCTGGATTTGGGCTTCAGGCACTTTTTAGGAGAGGTAAATGGTTTCCCTCTGCAAATCTGGACACAGCGTCATCTTTCAAAAGCTGTCTCTGCCTGAATCCTTCTAGCATGGAAATCCACTGCTTTCACTGAGGGGTAAATAAAATAACAGCATGAGCATGCACGTGGTGGACTTCAGGGAAGATGGTGCTGGGTTTCAGAGTATCGTTAGGTCCAGTGCAGTGTATTTAGAGGTTTATCTTTCTCTTTTCTTTCAAGGCTCCCAGCAGTCTCATGGAGACCCTCGAGCAGCATCTAAACTCACTGGAAGGAAAAAAACCTGGCAACAAGTAGGTATATATGTTGTACCATCTCTCAAGGTGTAATGATAACAATGTGAGACTAGCTGGTGTTTAGGTTTGATTCCCCCAACCTCCTATTGCCACTTAGCTGGAAAACAAACTGTAGTAAGACTAGGCTTTTCCTTTCTCTTACAAAGTCATCTTAATTGCAACTTTTTTTTTTTTCTTACTGGGGAGGGTGGAGGGAAATGACACAGCAAACAGCTAGACATTTTCCAAAATTAAATCAAATTGACTATTGAAAACCCCTAGAACGAACTCGTTTTTCCCTGCTGCTGAGGCTTTTGTCATCAAAATGTATTCCAAAATTAAGTCAAATTAACTACTGACAACCCCTAGAAGGAACTTGTTTTTCCCTGCTGCTGAGGCTTTTGTCATCAAAATGTATTTGTTTTCTAATGGCTTTGCATCTTCTTACTAGATACTTGTCATGGCTAATTCTGTGAAGGATTAAGCTAAACCTGTGTTTTCTCTTTTACTGTTGCTTTCCTTGCAATTTAGCGAAGGGTAAGTACATACGTTTACTATCACTTGCATGCAGACATGGTTATGCTTTTTTTTAAGATGGCTTGAATGCTTAGAAATAGGTATCTTCTTTAAATTGTACCTAAACTGCTGCTCGCTTTTTGTATGTAATCATTAAGGTTTTTTTGGTCATTTCTGTCATAGCTCCAGATCTTCTAATCAGTTCTACAGCTCCTAAGACCTGCCCAATTTGAGTAACTTGTAGGTTGCATCCTAGTTCAATACAAGTGCAATTTTAACTTCAACTCCTCCTTTCATCTCCTGGATCAAAGCAGCTCTAAAAATATGTAGCAGTATTTTCATATCTTGTAATAATAAAAGTAAACAAATGCACTGACGTACATTTTAACTTACGATTAAGGCTCTGTCGCTAGCGTTAGTGTGATTTTTCTTGCATGTTGGAGAACTTTCAGCTTGGACTTGCTAACTTAACTGTTTCCAGACTTTTAAATACCATTATTTTAAAGTAACTCTCACTTTCTTTAAAAGAACAGTAGACTCTGAGAATTCACTGACATATCATCAGAAGGCTTATGTTGGAGAACTGCTTCCATATCGGTCTTACTCTGCTGCTGTTGCATGATTTTGTAATATGGCAACATCTTGCCCCAGTAACTCTTGTAGACTTTATTTAAAAGGCAAAATAATGCTGTGATAACAGTTAACTTAAAAGATTCATTTAAGGTTTGAAGTAAAAATTTGTATTCCTTGTCCAAAGTGGGATGTGAGTTTGAGAAATGGGGAAGTCATGCAATTGTAGAGAACTTCAGAAAGCTGTCATGCTTAGCTTTTGGCATTTTTGCAGGTGTTTTGATGACCAGAACCATAGTTTCCAAAAGTGTACTTATATGAAAACACCCTTTTTTCTTTTTTCCTTTTTTTTTTTCCAGATAGTCCAACCATTCCCCTCTGAGCAAGGTAAATACTGCAAATTGCTGTATTAGTTAATTATTGTTCAGGTGATATGCTTTAGAATATCTTAAGGCCATAAAGAGTTAAATTTCTGTCTCCTCATCTGCTTTTTAGGCCTCACTACCCAGGTCCTACCTGACTGAAAAAAAATGCATCTTCTAATGGCCTTGTAAATAATGGCCCCATAAAAGCACTTCATTGATCTGAAGGGCTGCGGTGCTTACACCAGTGCAGGGTGCTAAGCAGCTTTGCCAGGATTTGATGGCAAAGCTTTGTGAAAGCAAAAAAGATGCACATATCTTTGTCTCAACTCCTTTTTTTGTTTTCTTTCTTACTCGGTACTGTATCTCCTCCAAACTCTTCAATCCATTTGCAGCTTTTTTTTTTTTTTTCAATCTTCAATCCATTTTGCAGCTCTTCTAAAACCACATTCATGTGAAAAGCCAGGAAGAAAACTCTCATCCGATACACCTAGTTTCAGAATTGACCTTTATTAGTGAGTCTGCTCACCTTAATCTGAAGCAAGAGTTGCCAGTGAAAACGTCTTGGTTTGAGTGTCAGAGGAACTAATGAGCTTTATGGTGTCAGTAATAGTAGTTCCTGGTATCCCTGAAGCGTTGCCAGGTGCTGTAGGTCTGTGTCTTGTGTCTGGTAACGGGTGTCGTGCAGGAAAAACTCAATTAAAACCTCTGAATGTGGGGGAGACAGTTTGGTGGGTGATTATGGTGAAAGCTCTTGAATTTCTTTCCAAAAAGCCCTTTTTAAAAGAAACAAACAAAAAACTTCCTTGTCTAATACTGTAGCAGTTGGCAAGAACTACATGGTGGCTCAGAAAGTGGTCTTAAAACTTCAAGTAATCGCCTCTTTGCTGATTTACATGAAGAATTTGGACCACTCTAGCCTCAAACCCTAGTAAAGGCTTGAGGAGAGTCTAGAAAGCTTATATCCATCTCCTGCTAGAGTTGTGGTGATGGGATGGCAGTAGCAGAACTCAGAAGAAAGTAACTTCAAATTTGCCATTCTTTTTCTTGCTTGGAAGTAGTCAGAATGGCAATCAGGGCTAAGCATAGGACATGGTTTTGCTCTTAAACTCTCTCCAGGCTGAAGGTTCATACTTTTAACTTAGTTTCTAACCATTTCCCTTCTCCCATCGTTTCTGCGATTCGAGTGCTAAGGGTGCTGTTGTGGACTAACAGATAGTTCATTCTGTGGACAAAATGAAGGGTCTGACAGATGCAGAAACAAGCCCACAAAAATTCTTTGCTCCTCCCAGCTCCAGGATGGTCTTAAAACTGAGAGGAGGGAGTTTACTGAGGAGCAAACCATTTTCTTGGAACTTGCTGAGAATCCTTTGACACATAGGAACATAGTTACCCTATTTGGGATTTTAAAAGGCTGGTAAAGCAACTCTGGATCATTTGTTTGAGTTAGTTGCCTAGATGTTGGGTGAGTTTTCAAGCCAAGGGATGTTCAGAGCACCTGCAGTAGGCATTTCCTCTTGAGGCAGGCACTGTGAGGTGGAGTCACCTCAGAGTTTCCCAGCTCCACCACCTTCTGAAAACTCAGCTTAGTCTTCCTTAAATACTCTCAAAGGGGAGAACAGGTCATGATAATAAGATCTCTTGTCAAAATTGGATTTTTAAAGTATGTGAATCTGTGCATGAGTTGTTTGTGGAGAAATGCTGGTGTAGTGAACATGTATTTAAAATATTTCTCCAGTCTTCTCCGGCCACAACTGTTACATCTCCTAGTTCTACTCCAGCGAAAACTATCGATACATCTCCTCCAGTTGATCTTTTTGCAACTTCATCTACAGCTGCGCCAGTCAGGTAAGTTTTAAAAAAAATAAAATATTGGAATGATTGAGCTTGATGTAGATGCCAAAGTGACACTTGTAACAGGAGGGTTTTGCAAGATTTTGCTTACTTAGAATTGTCTAGGTTGGAGGGACCTTTAAGATCATCTAGTCCAACCAACTAAGACACCAACCAATGGTGTACATAAATAGTGAATTGGCTACATTATTCTACCAGCAGAGACCACAAATGAGCTCTAATAAAAAAAAAAAAAAAAAAGATCATCTGGTCCAACCATCTAAGACACCAACGGATGGTGTACATAAATAGTGAATTGGCTACATTATTCTACCAGCAGAGACCACAAATGAGCTCTAATAAAAAAAAAATAAATAAATTGTAGCTACTCTGATTTGCTTTCAGTGTAGTAGTGATGTTGTAGCATTTCCAACATGAACTTTTAATTGAATAGACTGAAGTAACGTGCAAATCTGAAGGAGTCTTTGCTGACCTTCAGTATTGTGCTTCTAAAACTGCTGAATTAAGATTCCTTTTTCTTGCTGTTCAAATTAGTTAATGAAGCACAAAAATAATGAACTTTTGGAGGTTAAAATGAAAAAATAAACATTTGACCAATGAGAAAATTTGAAGCTTGCTTTCAAGTCAAGGCTGGAACAAGCTGCTGCTGCTCATTGTAATGAGCAGAAATGAAAGAACTTGAGACATGCAAAAGCTCTAAGCTTGAACCAGGAGTCTGAAGACGTGACAAACTTCAGTTAAATGTCAGATGAAGTACTTCACTGAAAAAAGAGCTTTTATTATTTCAGTGTTCTAAATGAACAAGGCCTTGTTTCCTAAGCAAATATCCTAGAAGTTTCACCAACTCTTTTCTATTTAATGCCTGTTTATTGCCTGGAAAAGCAGGTTTCTTGCTTTCTGTCATGGCACACGGAAATAGTGAAGCAGAATGGAGCTGTTTTCAGTTGCAGCATTTATTTGCTCTGCTCTTAGGGAACCACCTGGCATTTTGGTTTTGGGTGGTTTTGTTTGTTTTTTTGTTTTATTTGTTTTTTTTTTTAAGGATTGTAAAAGTCTCATAGATCTGTTATGATGTCATTATCAAATAATGGAAGTAAGTCAAGGTCCCGTCATGGAGTGTAATGTTTTCTTGCCACTTACTGCAGTAGAGGTATTTATGGCCACTGCTCTTATCCTAAGGCCTGAAAAAAAAAAGTCTCTCTCGGTGTTTTCATCAGTCATCCAAACTAAGGGTAATTCCTACGTTCCAGCTATGATTTATTTTTTTAACTTTATTGAAATGGACAAATTCCTCCAGTATTTAATATCTCTCTTCCTTTCCTTGGCAGCTCTTCCAAACCATCCAGCGACCTTCTGGATCTGCAGCCAGATTTCGCCGGGGCAGGCGGGCAGGCGGCTCCAGCAGCCGCCGCCGGAGCCACTTCGTGGGGAGGTAGAGAAACCTCACTCTCAGCCTCAATTCTTGCAGTCTCCGTCTTTTTTGCCTGGCTGAACTGAAACCTGGCTCTTTTCCCTGCTAGCACAGGATGTTCCCAGCTCTCTCCCAGGCTTCTGCTGACCTGACAGCCAGGCATCCCTTCGCAGAGCAAGATCTTTCCAGGGATATGCATAAGAGTATAAGCTGCTTATAAGGGCCTGAGGGCAAAGCTGGGGGGGAGCCAGGATTATGGGACTGAAAGTAAGCAGGGAAGGGGGATGGCTGAAGGTGAACAGGTAGGGTAGGCACTTTAGAGCAGGAAAACTAGAACCGTTCCTGTGCTGGTTGGCAAAGTGAGGGCAGAAATCAGCTCTTGTGTTCATAAAGTGAAGCCCATAGGTCAGGAGGGGGAGGATCAGAGAGGTAATTCTTCCACTTTGCTCTGGTGAGACCTCAGCTGGAGTATTGTGTGCAGGTCGGGAGCCCTCAATATAAGAAGGACATGGACCTGATGGAGAGGGTCCAGAGGAGGGCCACGAGGATGATCAGGGGGATGGAGCACCTCTGCTACAAGGACAGGCTGAGGGAGCTGGGGTTGTTCAGCCTGCTTTCCAGGGATATGCATAAGAGTATAAGCTGCTTATAAGGGCCTGAGGGCAAAGCTGGGGGGGAGCCAGGATTATGGGACTGAAAGTAAGCAGGGAAGGGGGATGGCTGAAGGTGAACAGGTAGGGTAGGCACTTTAGAGCAGGAAAACTAGAACTGTTCCTGTGCTGGTTGGCAAAGCGAGGGCAGAAATCATCTCTTGTGTTCATAAAGCGAAGCCCATAGGTCAGGAGGGGGAGGATGAGAGAGGTAATACTTCCACTTCAGGTGGAAGAATTCAGGTCCAGAGAGGTAATTCTTCCACTTTGCTCTGGTGAGACCTCACCTGGAGTATTGTGTGCAGGTCTGGATCCCTCAATTTAAGAAGGACATGGACCTGATGGAGAGGGTCCAGAGGAGGGCCACGAGGATGATCAGGGGGATGGAGCACCTCTGCTACAAGGACAGGCTGAGGGAGCTGGGGTTGTTCAGCCTGAAGAAGAGGAGGCTCCAGGGAGACCTAATAGCGGCCTTCCAGTACCTGAAGGGAGCCTACAGGAAGGCTGGGGAGAACCTGTTTACAAAGGCCTGCAGTGATAGGATGAGGGGCAATGGCTTCAAGCTGGAGGGGAACAGCTTTAGACCGGAGATTAGGAGAGGGTTCTTCACTGTGAGGGTGGTGGAGCACTGGAACAGGTTGCCCAGGGAGGTGGTTGAGGCCCCTTCCCTGGAGATATTCAAGGTGAGGCTCGACGAGGCCCTGGGCAACCTGGTCTAGTTGGGGGTGTCCCTGCTGACTGCGGGGAGGCCAGACTAGATGACCTTTGGAGGTCCCTTCCGGCCTGGACAGCTCTATGACTCTGTGACTCTATGATCAAAAATAGCTTTTGAAACAAAAATACATCTAAAGCCAGCGGTGGCAAATCAGTTCTGCTGCAAGTGTGATTACCTCTAACAACCCTTAATGCATTTTTATTAAAATCTTACTTGTCTGCTTAGAATAATAACATGAAAATAGAAGTAGAGGGCTAACTGCCTTCACATGGGAATGCCTGACCAGCTCTGTGGTGAACTGAGCCTGTCGTTTCAGGCAGCACCAGCAGCTGGTGAGCTGAAGAGGACCCTGATAAACGTAGGCAATGTTCATTCCTGGCCTGCGACGGCAGGGAATTAGGCCAGTAAATGTGATTTAGCTTAATGCAGTTGTAAACCCACACTGCGGTGTAATCTTAAGAGCTCGTCACTTGTGTGGCAACTTAATGAACCCATCAGCCCTCTCACGGCAGGAACGCGACACTGAGTCATGCTGACTCTGCTCTGAATGCTAATAGTGCTGGGTACTGGTGGCTTCTGCATTCCCTATTTCTCTTCTTAGCTTCAGCTCATTAAAGATGATGTTATATCTCAGCCACTTCTTTATGACAGGAGAACTTTGGCTCTCATTTAGACCATGTTTTGCATATTCCTATTTAATCTGTTGAATTGAAACATTTATTATTTTTTTTTTGCAGAAGTGTCAGTTTTGTTAGCTGAAATGTAATCATGCCCAGAAAGCAAGACCAAAGAGTCATCTATGCTTGGATGCCTGAGACTAATTACTCTGTAGTTTTTGATTGCATCCTATTTGTCTTGCTTTGTCATTGCCAAGTACTGGAACACAAGCTTTTGAGGAGTTTGAAGGAGCTCAGGCTTCTCAGCTAACTTCTGAAAGCAGTTACTCATTTATGCAGAGTAAATGGCCAATAATATTGTAAAATAGTAATTCACATTGCAATTGAAAGCTGATTTGATGTGTTTTTTTGCTTTGCTCTTTTGGACAAAGCACCTGCAGTTTGGAACTTAGGTGTGTTGATTCTTCTGAATTACTGAAAACTTTTAAAATTGACTGGTTATGCTCCTAGTCCTCTTCTTCCACAATGGAAAAGGACAGCTAACTTTTTTTCCTGTGGCCAGGATTATTGCTAACCTTGTCACAAGTAGTTCAGTCTTACCTTTCAGAATAGCATTTTGGTAACTTGGTAAGCTTCAAGTTGGTCAGCTTTACCGCTGGCAAGAGCCCAGGTATGATGACCTGTTGCTGCACTGGAATTTTGCCTTTTTTTTTCCCCCCACCCTGTTTTTCAACCCTCTTAAATAATTGTCAAACACCATGCCAGACATGCACAAATTGAGAACTGGAATGGCTTTGTTGTGAAAATACTGAAATTTCTATTAATGGTAATGAGAAAACCTTTGAGTCTGTGTTAAGGGTTGCTTTGTTTTGTTTTAAATTACTTATTTAAACTAAATCTGCAGTCTGAAACCAGTAGTCATTATAAATTGTACAATATCATAGGTACTTCAGAGCTTTCTAATTAGTGCAGATGGGACAACATCAGGAATACTGCATCCAGTTCTGGGCTCTGCTGTTTAAGCCAGAGAGCTACCAGGACTCCAGGGATCAGAGTGAGGGGTAATAACAACAGGTTGCAGCTTCAGAGGCTGATTGGACATAAAGAAAAAATAATTTCCCTTGGAGGGTAGGGCAGTAGTGGAGCAGATCCCTGATGTGAGCAGTGGGGTCTCCATTCCTGCAGATTTTTCAAAACCTGACCAGACAAAGCCTTGACTGCCCTGATCTGGTGTTGGCCATAACATTGTTATGAGCCGGAGGCTGGACAAGATGACCTTCCTTCCACCTGGGACTTTTGGGAGGATGTATACCAGTGCCCCCCTGCTGTTTGGGCTTTTTCCTCATCTGCAAAACTCTTCTGGCCCACAGGAGGTTAAGGTGGGAACTCATGAGAAAGAGGTAGTAGGGGGAGGAAGCTGGAAGAAGAATTGCTGCAGTTCAGAATAGTTAGGAAAATGTGAATAGCAATTACTTTGAGATGCAGCATCAAACTGGCACTTTAAATGTCACATAAACCTCAGGGATTCATGTCACCAACAAACGGTCCTGCTTTCTCAGTCTTACTGGCAGTGTAGATTCTATTTATTCTGGCACGTACTGTATATTTGGTGTGATACACTGTATATTTAGTGGTATATACAGTACACTATAGCTTTTGTTGTATACCTAGTAGATTTCTGAATACAACATAAGTTATCTAGCAGATGAACTTGTGAAAATCTACACTTCTGTGCTAACAGGTAGGGTAATAAGTTGCCTGCAGTGTACCACGAGGTGGATGGATAGGCATTTGGCAGGCAAACTAGTCTGTAGCATTACAAAAAATACAGTGGGTCAAATCCTGCATCCTCATGAGGTCTGACTCTCGGATATAAAAGCAAATTGACTTGAATATCTGCTCTGAACTACCTTGTAGTGTGCCTTAGAACATGGATTTGCTATTAGTATTGTTCCTTTAATATTACAACACAATAAAGCATTGGTTTTAATCCTTTCCATATTAAGAGTAAGTGTAGATTTCCATGCTGGATGATTGCAATTTCACTGTATTGTGTTCTATAACATAACTGGATAACAAAAGGGCATTGAAAGAATAAGCTAATAGAGGGCCAAAGTTTGCCAACAGTTGTTTATTTCTAAGCCTAGCTGTGAGACGTCTACCTGGTGTGCAGTAATGAGATACCCGAGTGCTGCATTTTTAATAGGCTGTTAGGCTCTTTCAGAATGGTATTTTGACTCACCTCAGCTTGTGCAGTCAGTCTCCAGAAGAACTCTCTCCCAAGGAACCAATTACGAAAAGACTTACGTGTTAAAAAGGTCCTTCTTAACAAGTGTTGCAAAATAAAGGCAAACTTGCTCAAAGCATTTTGCTTCCTACCTACTGACCCACAGTAAAGCGTCTGGACTCCGTGCTTGCTCTTCAGTGTGGATCAGATGCAACTGATGACCCTGTTATATCTGCAGTGAATCCAGGAGCAGCACGGAGCTACCGCTTAGTAAATAGGAAGTTGCTGGCTCAGGCTACCCTAACTGCAGTATAAAAATGTAATGGGCCAAACTGATTAGTTTTCCCAGGTTTTTATAGCTTATAGTATATACACCTATAAATACTTAAAGGGTGGGTGTCAGGAGGATGGGGCCAGTCTTTTTTCAGTGGTGCTCAGTGACAGGACAAGAGGGAACAGGCACAAACATGAACATAAGAAGTTCCACCTGAACATGAGGAGGAACTTCTTTCCTGTGAGGGTGGCAGAGCCCTGGAAGAGGCTGCCCAGAGAGGTGGTGGAGTCTCTGTCTCTGGAGACATTCAAACCCCCCTGGACACGTTCCTGTACAACCTGCTCTGGGTGGACCTGCTCTGGCAGGGGAGTTGGACTAGATGATCTCCAGAGGTCCCTTCCGACCCTGTATCATTCTGTGATAGTTGGTTTTTGTGTAGGCAAGGCTTCCTCTGTCTTTGAGCTCAATCTGACTGATCTCAGAAGACATCAAATAGTAGGAAATTAAAGATTCTTCAACGGCTTCCAGAAAGAGTTGACTAAGGAACCAAGGTTGGAACAGAGCCAGCCTGCTTATGCTGTCAATTATTTATTTTCCTCATTGCAAGTGTTGAGAGGCGGTTGTGCTTGCTTGGTCACAAATGTAGGATCACAAATGCTTTCCTAGGTTGTTGTTTTGGGGTTTGTTTGTTTGTTTTTGATTTGTGGTTGGGGTTTTTTTTTGGCTAAATAGTTGTCTCAAGTAAAGAACCACGGTCTGTCTGCCTCAGAATACACTTGCAGCAGTAGAGATGCTGTACATTGTATCCTGAAGTAACTTAACACTGCATTTCATAAAATGATAGAGTTGTCTATGTTGGAAAGGACCTTTAAGATCATCTAGTCCAACCATCAACCTAACTCTGATAAAAACCATCACTAAGCACTATGTCAACCCATCTTTTAAATATGTCCAGGGATGGTGCCTCAACCACTTCCCTGGGCAGCCTATTCCAATGCTCAATAACACTTTCCGTGTAGAAATTTTTCCTAATATCCAATCTGAACCTCCCCTGGTGCAACTTGAAGCCATTTCCTCTTGTCCTACTCTGCTGGAGTAGCCTGGGTTTAGTGCCAGTTTTGTGAAGGGTTCTAGGGCTGGGAGGTGGATCACGACAGCTCACTTTGGCAGAACAGTAAGCTAAATTCTATCTACTTTCAATGGCTGTTACATTGATATTGACTGCTTTTTGACTGTGTTTGTCTAGAAAATACTTGCAACTAAGCAGAATTATCTTGGGATTCTCTTTGGTATCTGAGTGTGTTCTGCTAATAGCTCATTAATTTAAATAAGCTTTAACTATGCCTGTTGACTATACTTCCATGTGAGCACTGGGTTCATCAGGGGTCACTCTTCCCATGTATGCTTTTATGTGGTGAAAGTCTTCAATCTGTGAGCTGATAGGCCCAGAAACTTGAGTTTAAAATTTTCAGTGTTCTTGGGGGTTGTTAGTTTTTCATAAAATTCAGGGAAGTCTGCCTACTTCTGGTCTTACTCTCACACTGCTAAGCTAAATGCAAGAGAGAGCTAGCGTAGTGGTGAATTTGGCTTCTAAAGAAGCGGTTCTTGGCTTTATCCTTGGGTAGTGAAAGGTAGGAGACCTTCCTGCCAACCCTTACAGGCCAGTGGTTGGTTCTCTCTGTTACAGTTTAAGAGAGGAAAACCAGCTGTATAAAACAGAAGCGATAAATACTACCTTGTGTCTGAATATTTTGCTGGTCAGATATTAAGGAACTTAGCAGATATGTGAAACTTAGGCACTGCTTCTGTTTTGAAGAGAGTTGTTAAGCAGAATGAGCTTTGTCCTGTAATCATAACTTCTTGAACGTAGCAAAACCAAGCGCAGAAATTATGTTTAACCTAGACATGTCACTTAGAGAATGAACACGTGGCTAATGAACATCTTCAGTCTGGCAATTCTACTAATTGGTCTGTTTCTTTATTCTGCTGCCATTTTAATGGACAATCGCTAGACCTCTTGGGAGAGGGTGAGTAGTATTTTTGATTTCTAAGACTTTTGAACATTAAGACTCATTAAAAGCTCCAGCTTTCTGGAGCTTGAGTGATTGCGGTCTCTCTCCCCTTGACTTTTCTTGTTTGATCTCCATCGTCTGGTTGCGTGTAGATAATCTGGCCGCGCTTTCCGGCGTTACCTCTGAGCCGCAGATCTCAGATCCGTTTGCCCCAGAGCCTACTGCAACTCCTGCTGCAACTACTGATACTCCAACCACTACGGCCGCTGCCGCTACAACCACCACCGTTACTGCTGCCCCTGCTGAAGTGGATCTCTTTGGAGGTTAGTTGGGTTGCTTGGCAAGTTCCCTACCCCAGCTCGTACGGTGGATGAAGCAGGGTTGAGTTGGGCTATTCCAACAAGGCCGCTAAATTTAAGTGAACTCTGCCAGGGGTGCCTGCGTGTTGTGTCGGATGCTGGGTGGAACAGGAGATGTCAACTGTCCAACTGCCTCTTTCTTTGCTCTGCTTTTAGCTGGTAGACTGCATATATGTGGAAATGGCAGAGTGTATACACTTAAGACTGAGCTACCTTATGGTTGAACAGCTAAGAATGTTAGTTTTCAGGTCCAGGCTGGGGTAAGCAGGTATTCTTTCCACATTATTCAGTAACTACGCGCTATACTACAATTTCTGGGGAAAGCAGTTGTGCTTTCATAGTTATTGCACTGGAGAGGATGGACGTGGCAGCGCCCTGCCCTTTCATTACATGTCACGCTTGAGCTGTCTTGTGTTTCTTTTGGATCTTTCCTGTAAATATAGTATTGAGCCAGCTGAAATTACTATATTTCGTTACGAAAAGACTTACGTGTTAAAAAGGTCCTTCTTAACAAGTGTTGCAAAATAAAGGCAAACTTGCTCAAAGCATTTTGCTTCCTACCTACTGACCCACGGTAAAGCATCTGGACTCCGTGCTTGCTCTTCAGTGTGGATCAGATGCACCTGATGACCCTGTTATATCTGCAGTGAATCCAGGAGCAGCACGGAGCTACCGCTTAGTAAATAGGAAGTTGCTGAGCTCAGGCTACTCTGACTGCAGTATAAAAATGTAATGGGCCAAAGTGGTTAGTTTTCCCAGGTTTTTATAGCTTATAGTGCTCAGGCTACCCTAACTGCAGTATAAAAATGTAATGGGCCAAACTGATTAGTTTTCCCAGGTTTTTATAGCTTATAGTATATACACCTATAAATACTTAAAGGGTGGGTGTCAGGAGGATGGGGCCAGTCTTTTTTCAGTGGTGCTCAGTGACAGGACAAGAGGGAACAGGCACAAACATGAACATAAGAAGTTCCACCTGAACATGAGGAGGAACTTCTTTCCTGTGAGGGTGGCAGAGCCCTGGAAGAGGCTGCCCAGAGAGGTGGTGGAGTCTCTGTCTCTGGAGACATTCAAACCCCCCTGGACACGTTCCTGTACAACCTGCTCTGGGTGGACCTGCTCTGGCAGGGGAGTTGGACTAGATGATCTCCAGAGGTCCCTTCCGACCCTGTATCATTCTGTGATAGTTGGTTTTTGTGTAGGCAAGGCTTCCTCTGTCTTTGAGCTCAATCTGACTGATCTCAGAAGACATCAAATAGTAGGAAATTAAAGATTCTTCAACGGCTTCCAGAAAGAGTTGACTAAGGAACCAAGGTTGGAACAGAGCCAGCCTGCTTATGCTGTCAATTATTTATTTTCCTCATTGCAAGTGTTGAGAGGCGGTTGTGCTTGCTTGGTCACAAATGTAGGATCACAAATGCTTTCCTAGGTTGTTGTTTTGGGGTTTGTTTGTTTGTTTTTGATTTGTGGTTGGGGTTTTTTTTTGGCTAAATAGTTGTCTCAAGTAAAGAACCACGGTCTGTCTGCCTCAGAATACACTTGCAGCAGTAGAGATGCTGTACATTGTATCCTGAAGTAACTTAACACTGCATTTCATAAAATGATAGAGTTGTCTATGTTGGAAAGGACCTTTAAGATCATCTAGTCCAACCATCAACCTAACTCTGATAAAAACCATCACTAAGCACTATGTCAACCCATCTTTTAAATATGTCCAGGGATGGTGCCTCAACCACTTCCCTGGGCAGCCTATTCCAATGCTCAATAACACTTTCCGTGTAGAAATTTTTCCTAATATCCAATCTGAACCTCCCCTGGTGCAACTTGAAGCCATTTCCTCTTGTCCTACTCTGCTGGAGTAGCCTGGGTTTAGTGCCAGTTTTGTGAAGGGTTCTAGGGCTGGGAGGTGGATCACGACAGCTCACTTTGGCAGAACAGTAAGCTAAATTCTATCTACTTTCAATGGCTGTTACATTGATATTGACTGCTTTTTGACTGTGTTTGTCTAGAAAATACTTGCAACTAAGCAGAATTATCTTGGGATTCTCTTTGGTATCTGAGTGTGTTCTGCTAATAGCTCATTAATTTAAATAAGCTTTAACTATGCCTGTTGACTATACTTCCATGTGAGCACTGGGTTCATCAGGGGTCACTCTTCCCATGTATGCTTTTATGTGGTGAAAGTCTTCAATCTGTGAGCTGATAGGCCCAGAAACTTGAGTTTAAAATTTTCAGTGTTCTTGGGGGTTGTTAGTTTTTCATAAAATTCAGGGAAGTCTGCCTACTTCTGGTCTTACTCTCACACTGCTAAGCTAAATGCAAGAGAGAGCTAGCGTAGTGGTGAATTTGGCTTCTAAAGAAGCGGTTCTTGGCTTTATCCTTGGGTAGTGAAAGGTAGGAGACCTTCCTGCCAACCCTTACAGGCCAGTGGTTGGTTCTCTCTGTTACAGTTTAAGAGAGGAAAACCAGCTGTATAAAACAGAAGCGATAAATACTACCTTGTGTCTGAATATTTTGCTGGTCAGATATTAAGGAACTTAGCAGATATGTGAAACTTAGGCACTGCTTCTGTTTTGAAGAGAGTTGTTAAGCAGAATGAGCTTTGTCCTGTAATCATAACTTCTTGGACGTTGCAAAACCAAGCGCAGAAATTATGTTTAACCTAGACATGTCACTTAGAGAATGAACACGTGGCTAATGAACATCTTCAGTCTGGCAATTCTACTAATTGGTCTGTTTCTTTATTCTGCTGCCATTTTAATGGACAATCGCTAGACCTCTTGGGAGAGGGTGAGTAGTGTTTTTGATTTCTAAGACTTTTGAACGTTAAGACTCATTAAAAGCTCCAGCTTTCTGGAGCTTGAGTGATTGCGGTCTCTCTCCCCTTGACTTTTCTTGTTTGATCTCCATCGTCTGGTTGCGTGTAGATAATCTGGCCGCGCTTTCCGGCGTTACCTCTGAGCCGCAGATCTCAGATCCGTTTGCCCCAGAGCCTACTGCAACTCCTGCTGCAACTACTGATACTCCAACCACTACGGCCGCTGCCGCTACAACCACCACCGTTACTGCTGCCCCTGCTGAAGTGGATCTCTTTGGAGGTTAGTTGGGTTGCTTGGCAAGTTCCCTACCCCAGCTCGTACGGTGGATGAAGCAGGGTTGAGTTGGGCTATTCCAACAAGGCCGCTAAATTTAAGTGAACTCTGCCAGGGGTGCCTGCGTGTTGTGTCGGATGCTGGGTGGAACAGGAGATGTCAACTGTCCAACTGCCTCTTTCTTTGCTCTGCTTTTAGCTGGTAGACTGCATATATGTGGAAATGGCAGAGTGTATACACTTAAGACTGAGCTACCTTATGGTTGAACAGCTAAGAATGTTAGTTTTCAGGTCCAGGCTGGGGTAAGCAGGTATTCTTTCCACATTATTCAGTAACTACGCGCTATACTACAATTTCTGGGGAAAGCAGTTGTGCTTTCATAGTTATTGCACTGGAGAGGATGGACGTGCCCTTTCATTACATGTCACGCTTGAGCTGTCTTGTGTTTCTTTTGGATCTTTCCTGTAAATATAGTATTGAGCCAGCTGAAATTACTATATTTCGGTATTCTTGAGTCTGGGTTTTATTTCGCATAGCATTAGCTGTAAACTAAAGTGGCAATGCACATATCCCAACTATACAACTAACGTATAAGAAACATATTCTTATAGTTTAGTTACGCTCTTTCAGTCTCTAATGTTAGCATCTAACCTCTTCAATAAGGATAAATTGCCACCTGGATGTTGTCAGCTTTCCTGTCACTCTCATGGAGCAGGAGGCTTCGCAACAGCATGTCAGAAATTATTGTTTCTTTTCAGCACTGCAGCAGCCTGGGTTCATGGAGAAATGTTCTGATTTACAAACTACGTACATAGCATGTTTGAGATGACCTGACCGCTGTATTTTTTCTAGTTGTCTCTTCCAGTGATAATGCACTTGGCCAGTGGATGTCAGGAATCAGCAATAACTTACTTGCTATCAAAACTGAATTCCAGTATATTCTCTTTGGGGGTGTGTTCATCTATTGCTTCTAGTCACAGGGGTGCTGGATCGGTCTCACACATCAACAGTTTGACTACAAAGGTATTTCCTAAAGACTGAAAGTTCTCAGAAGTTTTGTCTAGGACTGACTTCAACAGATACCTCCAAGATATCCCCAGTAAAGCTGCTGAGAAGCTCTAAGAAAGGAGTACAGCTGCCACCTGCTACTTAATCCCTCCTTTTACAAAGATAAATAATAGTCCAAGTGCCACAGGATCAGGCAGTTCAGAAGCAGTTATTTTAAAATAGTCATGGGCAGCGGTTTTGGACACCAGCAGGAACAAGAGAGAGTTGATGTTGGTTACTCTCAGAATCTCGTTGCAGAAGCCAAGACCCGAGGTCCCTAACACCCCTGCAGATGCATAGCATGTGAAATTTCTGGTGTGTAGATGTTGGGGTCGAGCCAGTCTTGGATACAGCACTTTCAAATTGCATTATTAATTTAGCATAGATATATGACTTTAAAAAAAAAAATAGTTAAATGGGTAGAAATCACTGTAAACTTGCAGCAGGATTAGAAAAACATCTGCCCTTGCCTGTTCTTCCAGTGCTACAGCAGTAAGATGTACCCTTCTTTTTTTTTTTTTCTACCTTTTTTTCCAATGTTCTGTGCCTGGAAAAATGGCTGCTACCAAATCATGTGTCTACTTCCACATTTATAAAGCATCAAAGAGCTGGATGCTTTTAGTTTCTAAAGATTTAACTGCTCATTAGATTACTTGGTGGCACGTGTTAAGAAGTGGAGTTGCCTCCATCCTTCACTGCGGAAAGAATTTTACTTTTGCAGTCTCCAGACTTCATGACTCGATCTTTTCGTTTATAGAAAGTGTTGAGAGGCGGTTGTGCTTGCTTGGTCACAAATGTAGGATCACAAATGCTTTCCTAGGTTGTTGTTTTGGGGTTTGTTTGTTTGTTTTTGATTTGTGGTTGGGGTTTTTTTTTGGCTAAATAGTTGTCTCAAGTAAAGAACCACGGTCTGTCTGCCTCAGAATACACTTGCAGCAGTAGAGATGCTGTACATTGTATCCTGAAGTAACTTAACACTGCATTTCATAAAATGATAGAGTTGTCTATGTTGGAAAGGACCTTTAAGATCATCTAGTCCAACCATCAACCTAACTCTGATAAAAACCATCACTAAGCACTATGTCAACCCATCTTTTAAATATGTCCAGGGATGGTGCCTCAACCACTTCCCTGGGCAGCCTATTCCAATGCTCAATAACACTTTCCGTGTAGAAATTTTTCCTAATATCCAATCTGAACCTCCCCTGGTGCAACTTGAAGCCATTTCCTCTTGTCCTACTCTGCTGGAGTAGCCTGGGTTTAGTGCCAGTTTTGTGAAGGGTTCTAGGGCTGGGAGGTGGATCACGACAGCTCACTTTGGCAGAACAGTAAGCTAAATTCTATCTACTTTCAATGGCTGTTACATTGATATTGACTGCTTTTTGACTGTGTTTGTCTAGAAAATACTTGCAACTAAGCAGAATTATCTTGGGATTCTCTTTGGTATCTGAGTGTGTTCTGCTAATAGCTCATTAATTTAAATAAGCTTTAACTATGCCTGTTGACTATACTTCCATGTGAGCACTGGGTTCATCAGGGGTCACTCTTCCCATGTATGCTTTTATGTGGTGAAAGTCTTCAATCTGTGAGCTGATAGGCCCAGAAACTTGAGTTTAAAATTTTCAGTGTTCTTGGGGGTTGTTAGTTTTTCATAAAATTCAGGGAAGTCTGCCTACTTCTGGTCTTACTCTCACACTGCTAAGCTAAATGCAAGAGAGAGCTAGCGTAGTGGTGAATTTGGCTTCTAAAGAAGCGGTTCTTGGCTTTATCCTTGGGTAGTGAAAGGTAGGAGACCTTCCTGCCAACCCTTACAGGCCAGTGGTTGGTTCTCTCTGTTACAGTTTAAGAGAGGAAAACCAGCTGTATAAAACAGAAGCGATAAATACTACCTTGTGTCTGAATATTTTGCTGGTCAGATATTAAGGAACTTAGCAGATATGTGAAACTTAGGCACTGCTTCTGTTTTGAAGAGAGTTGTTAAGCAGAATGAGCTTTGTCCTGTAATCATAACTTCTTGGACGTTGCAAAACCAAGCGCAGAAATTATGTTTAACCTAGACATGTCACTTAGAGAATGAACACGTGGCTAATGAACATCTTCAGTCTGGCAATTCTACTAATTGGTCTGTTTCTTTATTCTGCTGCCATTTTAATGGACAATCGCTAGACCTCTTGGGAGAGGGTGAGTAGTGTTTTTGATTTCTAAGACTTTTGAACGTTAAGACTCATTAAAAGCTCCAGCTTTCTGGAGCTTGAGTGATTGCGGTCTCTCTCCCCTTGACTTTTCTTGTTTGATCTCCATCGTCTGGTTGCGTGTAGATAATCTGGCCGCGCTTTCCGGCGTTACCTCTGAGCCGCAGATCTCAGATCCGTTTGCCCCAGAGCCTACTGCAACTCCTGCTGCAACTACTGATACTCCAACCACTACGGCCGCTGCCGCTACAACCACCACCGTTACTGCTGCCCCTGCTGAAGTGGATCTCTTTGGAGGTTAGTTGGGTTGCTTGGCAAGTTCCCTACCCCAGCTCGTACGGTGGATGAAGCAGGGTTGAGTTGGGCTATTCCAACAAGGCCGCTAAATTTAAGTGAACTCTGCCAGGGGTGCCTGCGTGTTGTGTCGGATGCTGGGTGGAACAGGAGATGTCAACTGTCCAACTGCCTCTTTCTTTGCTCTGCTTTTAGCTGGTAGACTGCATATATGTGGAAATGGCAGAGTGTATACACTTAAGACTGAGCTACCTTATGGTTGAACAGCTAAGAATGTTAGTTTTCAGGTCCAGGCTGGGGTAAGCAGGTATTCTTTCCACATTATTCAGTAACTACGCGCTATACTACAATTTCTGGGGAAAGCAGTTGTGCTTTCATAGTTATTGCACTGGAGAGGATGGACGTGCCCTTTCATTACATGTCACGCTTGAGCTGTCTTGTGTTTCTTTTGGATCTTTCCTGTAAATATAGTATTGAGCCAGCTGAAATTACTATATTTCAGTATTCTTGAGTCTGGGTTTTATTTCGCATAGCATTAGCTGTAAACTAAAGTGGCAATGCACATATCCCAACTATACAACTAACGTATAAGAAACATATTCTTATAGTTTAGTTACGCTCTTTCAGTCTCTAATGTTAGCATCTAACCTCTTCAATAAGGATAAATTGCCACCTGGATGTTGTCAGCTTTCCTGTCACTCTCATGGAGCAGGAGGCTTCGCAACAGCATGTCAGAAATTATTGTTTCTTTTCAGCACTGCAGCAGCCTGGGTTCATGGAGAAATGTTCTGATTTACAAACTACGTACATAGCATGTTTGAGATGACCTGACCGCTGTATTTTTTCTAGTTGTCTCTTCCAGTGATAATGCACTTGGCCAGTGGATGTCAGGAATCAGCAATAACTTACTTGCTATCAAAACTGAATTCCAGTATATTCTCTTTGGGGGTGTGTTCATCTATTGCTTCTAGTCACAGGGGTGCTGGATCGGTCTCACACATCAACAGTTTGACTACAAAGGTATTTCCTAAAGACTGAAAGTTCTCAGAAGTTTTGTCTAGGACTGACTTCAACAGATACCTCCAAGATATCCCCAGTAAAGCTGCTGAGAAGCTCTAAGAAAGGAGTACAGCTGCCACCTGCTACTTAATCCCTCCTTTTACAAAGATAAATAATAGTCCAAGTGCCACAGGATCAGGCAGTTCAGAAGCAGTTATTTTAAAATAGTCATGGGCAGCGGTTTTGGACACCAGCAGGAACAAGAGAGAGTTGATGTTGGTTACTCTCAGAATCTCGTTGCAGAAGCCAAGACCCGAGGTCCCTAACACCCCTGCAGATGCATAGCATGTGAAATTTCTGGTGTGTAGATGTTGGGGTCGAGCCAGTCTTGGATACAGCACTTTCAAATTGCATTATTAATTTAGCATAGATATATGACTTTAAAAAAAAAAATAGTTAAATGGGTAGAAATCACTGTAAACTTGCAGCAGGATTAGAAAAACATCTGCCCTTGCCTGTTCTTCCAGTGCTACAGCAGTAAGATGTACCCTTCTTTTTTTTTTTTTCTACCTTTTTTTCCAATGTTCTGTGCCTGGAAAAATGGCTGCTACCAAATCATGTGTCTACTTCCACATTTATAAAGCATCAAAGAGCTGGATGCTTTTAGTTTCTAAAGATTTAACTGCTCATTAGATTACTTGGTGGCACGTGTTAAGAAGTGGAGTTGCCTCCATCCTTCACTGCGGAAAGAATTTTACTTTTGCAGTCTCCAGACTTCATGACTCGATCTTTTCGTTTATAGAGAATGTATTTTGTTGCCCAAATACTATAAAACTCCAGTGGATCGTGTATTAAATGGATACTGACTCTTTCCTAGGACACATCAGGGAGAAGCAAGGTTTTATTACTTACAACAGCATCAAGTTCTGGAATTGAAAACCTCTAATTCTCACGAAGAAAAATATCTCTAGACACACTCAGCAGTGAAGATACTTCTGCAGTGCCTTCAAAGCACCCACACCCTTGCCCCATTTAAGATCGTGGAGTCCATATTGAACCTCCATCTCTCTACTTATGGGGTTTTTTGTTTCTTTTTTGCTTTCTTTCTGAAGCCTCTGCTGTGTTTGATGTCCCATACTAACATTCCTTGTTGCTTGAAGACTATGATAGAGTGCAAGAAGCTGCAGTTTTTGGGCAGACACTGCTGCTCTCTAGCTTTGGTGGTGCAAGGCAGCCTGACACTTAATAAGTAGGTGTTTGACCTTTGAGGTCTGCTGGAGATACAGTCTTCAGGGTCACCTTAACTTTTTGCAGCTTGCCAGTTCTCAGTTGCTTTACACAGTTCCTTGGCAGCAAGCTGTGATGGGGAAGGTGCAGGAGGAGTGATCTCTGGAGAAAGAATGTGAAGAGTCTGCAGGGAGCAGCTGGGTAGGAAAAAGAAGACAAAATCTGCAGGAAAAAGGTGGCCAAGTGGATGGAAGAAGCAGAAGAGGCTTTGCAGGAATTGACAGATGGCTGTTACTCTCTTGCACTACGTCGCTGGTACTTCAGCTGATAGGAGAAACTTGCTGCCCGTGGTTGAGCTTTGTCTTCAGGAGGAAAAGCAGCTCTGCATTATGTCTTCATCTCTAATGTGGTCTTAGAAACTGGATGTGAAATGCAGGGTTGATCCAGCAGAGCTTTTTGGAAGAACTCAATCTGATTAATGGGCAAGCTTTCAGTTACCTTAGCCAATTTGAATTACTCCTTATCTTTTCTCTAAGATAAACAAGAGAAGGCTGTTCTCAAAGTCCATCTGGAATCATTCCTGAGAGGAAGAAATAAAAAGGTAGAAGAAAGGCGAAATGTCTTGAAATGCTTTGCATTTCCATTATATATTTCCATCTTGTCCATAATAGAATTTGGACAATTTGTGCTCTTGCATTACATTCTTTATAAGATATCTGGAGTCTATACTTTCATGCTGGGAAGTAATTATAAGTATTGTTGACCAACTTCTGTTCTGTTGGCTGACAAGCTGGTATGGTTAGAAGTATGTTCTTTAGAAAAAGCCAAGGGTGACCCTCCATCTGAAAGCTGACCCTGTAGAGCAAAACCCAACACACGTGACCATACACATAGTGTATTCTCAAGTGGTACAATTCAAAACTCTTCAGTCCAGTTCTGTGTTGAATTTGGTGTACGTACAATACTGTGATGTTTGACTAATTACTATTTCTTTACTCGGACAACTGCCATCCAGTTTTGTTGTTGAGCCCGGTTACCTGAAAAATAGAATTGTATTTGAAATGGCTTATTAGCAGGCCTGTTTTTGCTACTAACTCATTTTGATTCTATTGTACAAGACTAATTGGCTTTCATCTCTTCTGTTGACGTTTCAATGCATGTTCTTCTGAGCTTTTTAGATTAACTGGCACAAACTTGTTTTTAAAATGGTTGTGTGCATTTTAAAATTGACATTCAAGTTAAAGCATGTTAAGCTTTTTCCTGTACTAGTTTAACAGTGCAATTGCAGTATTCCCCAACAGTTTGTTTTTTTTTAACTTGCTGACTTTGTAGCAGTAGAAAAATAGCCTTTATGAGCATCTTGAAGTATTTAATCTTAATTGCGCAGTCTTTTTTGTGAAGAAAGTGCTTGCCTATGAGGATAGTCCAAATGGCACTGTCCATTAGGGCTACTTCATGGAACTAAGAGCTACAGATGGTGGTCTAAGCCCAGGAATAATGCTGTAAAAGTTCAGAGCTTAAAATTTAAAGTTATACTTAGCAAGTGGCCAACAAAAAAAAAAAAAGAAGCAGTCAAAGAAAATTCATGAGCAAGTTGTTCCAAAAGACCAAACAGTTGTTTTCCCTGACTTGACTGGTTGGCCTTAGAGGTGATTCTCAAAGAAAGAGAGGCAAACCATGGCTGGCCAGTAGTTAAGATGAGCATTCTTGATCTGTCAGAAGCAAGCTTAGTAAATATAACCTGTGCATCGGGTTACGGCTTCAGAAAGATCCGATTGGGATACTGTTAAGAAACAAGTAAGTCCAATTTCTCAGATGTTGCATGCCTGATTTGGCTCAAAAGCTGGAAATGGTAGATGCAGATCTCTGCCAGTGTAATTGGGTTGTTATTTATAACAGTTGCTTCAAAGGACTATGCAAGTAAATTTACAGTTGCAGATGAATGATGTGTATTATGGGCTTTGAGCATGCAAGTTTTGATATCTTTATTAACACCAACTTACTGCCATACCTCTGCTCTTTCTTCATTAGTTAATTTTGGGTAGTACATGAGTGCGCTGCTCTGAACCCTTATACAATGAGAATAATGCCACCTTTTACACTCTACTGTATTTCTTGTGGGTATTTCTTCTTTCCTGAGAAGCTCCATCTTCAAACCCTGTCTAGACCATGCTCGTGTGGGGTTGGGGGAGACGAAGCGTTTTGCGCTGCATGACTTGTCTTGCTGTCGGAATAACAACATTCATGTTGTATAAGGGGATCTACCTGTGCAATTTAACTTGGTTCTTTTACTATATTTTTTCTTCTCTTTATCCTTTTTTTTTTTTTTTCCCCTTTTCATTTCTGTTCTTAAACTGCACCCAAGATGCCTTTGCAGCTTCTCCTGGGGAAGCCCCTGCAGCAGCTGAAGGGGCAGCAGCACCAGCTACCCCAACCCCTGTAGCCGCAGCTCTTGATGCATGTTCAGGAAATGGTGGGTTTTATGTCATTAGATAGTCTCTTGTTTTGCTGTTTCGTTGGTTTTGTTTTACTTTATTTTATTTTTTGTTTAAACTACATGGCAGTGTGTTTTTCTGAAATTTTTATAGTGTTTGCGATTGGTCAAAGCAAACCTTAGACTGAAGAGCATGCTTAACAAAACTGCCTGTTCCCGAGACCCAGTAACTTTGTGCTTATTTGGTGGTGCAAATAACCAAACTTTGTGCTTGTTTGGTGATGCTCATAACCAGTTCTGGCAGTCCTGAGTTCTGTAAGCAGTCACCTGCTAAGCTGGATGTTCTTTTGTCGTATTCCTGTCCTTTCTTGGCCTTGTCAAACAACAGCCTTTGAAAGTTCTCCCCTTCAGTAACTCGACTGCTCGGCCTTTCGGAGGGTCTGTTTTGGAAAAAACATAACTAACGTGTCTGGATAAGTAGGCTGGGTGTTGGAGTGACCTCCTCGGTGGGCGCGCGTGTGTTTGCAAGAACGTGCATTGCCTGTAGTTGCTTTGTTCTTGACTTCCTCCCTCGCCGGTCCTAAGTATGCATACACATGTATTTCCCCTCTCCTTTTTACAAGACCCCTTTGCCCCATCCGAAGGTAGTGCAGAGGCTGCTCCTGAGCTGGACCTCTTTGCTATGAAGCCAACAGAGACCGCTGTTCCTGTAGTTACCCCTACAACTAGCGCAGCCACTCCAGTTCCTGCAACAACTCCTTCTCCAGCTGCTGCTGTTGCTGCTGCCGCTGCTACCGCTACTACGGCTACTGCCACCACCACCACCACCGCCACCACCACTTCTGCTACCGCCACCACCTCCGCTCCTCCCGCCCTAGATATCTTTGGTGGTAATTTTTTGTTTTTAACTCTTTGATTCCGGCGGATTGGTCTGTCAGGAGTTTAAACGGAACGAGCGATGATGTCGTTGTTGCGTGCATGCTGTGTGCTGGGCTCTCACACCAGAGAGCCCCTTAACTCCAAGTAACGATGTGCAAAACTTGAAAGTTCTGCTTCCAGTCCTGCCTTTCAAAAATGAGTTAAAGACATCTTGTGTTCTTGGCCTTAGATTTATTTGAGTCTGGTCCCGATGTACCTGCAGCACCCAAACCAGATGCTACTCCTAGCATAGATCTCTTTGGTACAGGTAAAGAGAGAATTCTTCCAGTACCCTGCTGCTTTGATGCTGTGTAATGGTGTAAACTGACTCGGATCATACTTAACTTCTTGGTTTTTCTTTCATTACTGGAAGATGCTTTTTCATCGCCGCCGCAAGGAGCTTCTCCTGTGCCTGAGAGTTCTCTCACCGCCGATCTCTTATCTGGTGAGTGCTTGTCTTCACAGACCATCCTACAGGCTTCTAGGGTTTTGTTTTTGTTTTTCCCTCAAGAGTTAAAAAAAAAAAAAAAAGACATTGCAAATGTACGTCTTTAAGCCGAAATACGAAGTTACTAAATTGTGGGTTTGACACTTTGCTCACAAGATTAGCAGCTGCTGAAGATGCAAGCCATGAAGTGGCTGACACTGAAGTTGAGTAAGTAATGTAGTTTTTGAGAGAGTAAATCCTCCTCTAAGCATAAGAAAATTCTTAATAAGCAATGCTTTCTGTAAGGTACTACGGTTTTCAGTTGCTGTGTGAGAAATGTAACTCTTTCTGTTTGCAGTTCTGAAGGTTGTTACCTGAATTTACCGACCCTGTGGTTCTAACTGGTGGAGCCCACGTGGCTTTGAAATATTTAGCTATCATTGTTGCCTTGCTGATACTAAATATTATTTATCCTATGCTTACTGCAGTGGATGCATTTGCAGCCCCCTCTCCTCTACCCACTGCCTCTCCGGCAAAGGTGGATTCTTCAGGTGTGATTGACCTATTTGGTGGTGGGTATTTTTCTTTCCTCACCACTTCAGAGTTGAATCACTTCATCTCAATTACCTTTGCGCTTGGCTAAAGCCGCGGTTTCCCCTTCTCACAGCTTTTCTGTGTAGCCTCATGGCTAATTCTAGCATGTCTAACCTTCTTCGTGTTGCCCAATAACGAACTGCAAATAAGCTGTCGGTGTGGCCATTCTGTCCTCATGACACTTGCCATTCTGTCTCCTGTCAGTGCATGTGTGACACCTCCTCAGAGGTCCCAGTGAAAGCCTGGTGTCTGCTGTTTTCTTCTTTGCAACCCTCCACGTTCACGTTGTTTTCTCCTCTCGGTTCCGTTTCTCAAAGCAGCTGAAGTTTTGAGGGTGGCTTGTCTCAGAGTGGATATTCGAATCCCAGGATCTTTGTTGGATTTGACAAGGTGGAAATTAGGATGGGCACAAGCCAACTCTAGGGGTGTTGTAGAACAGGAATGCTGCTCAGAAATCGTGGATTTTCAAGCATCAGTGACATATCCCTCTAGAAAGACTTAATGTGAGTCAGCAAATTCTGGCTGGAATTTCTCCAGTCTGTCATCAAATGCATTCATCTCCAGAGGGCTTAACCCTCTCACCTGTAATACTCTGGTTTGTATGGATTTTCTGAGGCCCAATTAAAGGACTCACGAACCTCACTGATTTAATATTGATCTCATCTTCAGCGCTATGCTTCCCTATAGAAAACCAGATTTCTTTGAAGTGCTGGTTTGTTGCACCTCCTTTTTTCCACCTGAGCTTTGCGTCTGGGGTACTGCTCTGCAATAAAGATGGCCAAGCACATTCATTTGCTTCTGATGTATTAAGTGGTTATCCTTTTGTCATCTTTTGTTTAAGATAGGTGATGGATCGGTGCATTTAATATTCAACTCTTTCCCTTTCTCTTGATGCTGTCTGGAATTCCCTTTAGATGCTTTTGGAAGTAGTGCTTCTGAACCCCAGCCCGCAACCCAGGCTGCTTCTAGTTCCTCAGCTTCTGCAGACCTACTTGCTGGTAATAAAGAACTTCTAAAAAACTTGTTATTTTAAAGCAAAACTGAGAAAAGGTCTTCAAAATCTTTTATGTTCCTGGGGTGTAAGTGGGCTATTGTAGTGGAATAAAATCCTCTTTCACAAGATTTCTTAGTACTTTAGATGTCTTAAATTAAAACTGCCATGATTTATAATGCTTAAGTTAAGCACTGTTGCAGGCTCTGCTACTTATTCCTTACTGCTAATTCATCTTTGTTTCCTGGTTGATTTAATTGAGGCAGGTTACACACCGAAATGTTAAGAGCTTGAATGAATGACGTGGTAGCTGTCTTGCATTTAGCCACGAAGAGGCTGGGGGGAATGAGAGAGAGCTTTTCTGAGCACAAAGGCATAGAAGTGATAAAGACCCTCTCCTCCTACTGGGTGGGATGAAGTCTCTGCTGGCACGGAACGTGGCATCACTGTGACACCTATTGCAAAAGTTGAATAAATATCATTTTAGTCTGCATGCTGCAGATAGGCAGCTTCAGCTGAATCCTGTTTGAACTACTCTCCAAAATTCCTGCTGTAGCGATTGTGGTAAACAGTGATGACTTGCCCCCATCCCAGTTTGAAGTTTGTAGAGAATCAGATCTCAGAAGAGGACGTTTTTGCTAGTACCTGCTCTAAGTGTGGGCATCACCTAGTTGTGCAGCAAGAAGGTAGAAGTAGTCTAGAGAATAACAACATTTATGTCCATTCTCAATTGGTTCCAGTGCTATTTTAGGTAGCAAGCCAGCTACTTAAAGTGGGATATAATGTATAAATGCATGCTAAAGCTTTAGTACAGGCAGCTTCAAGATTTTAAGGTAGAAGATGACCTTTTCATAAAATCATAGAATGGTTGGAGTTGGAAGGGACCTTCAAGATCATTGAGTTCTAACCCCTCTGCCATGGGTAGGGACACCTCCCACTAGACCAGGTTGCTCAAAGCCTCACCCAGCCTGGTTTTGTTTTAATGTTGCCTCAATAGGTCTTTGTATTAGTTATCCTAAGCATAGCTTGATACTGGAGATCAGGCTTTAACTAGTAGATTCTGAAATGTAGCAGTCATTTGCAGTTCTGTGCGGTATCAAGGGACTGGGTGCAAAGATGTTGTTGGGAAGAAGCTAATCCTGCTTATGCAAACATTACAGTACAAAATATTTTATGTCCTTATCTGTAACTAAGCTTAAATTCCAGTAGGAATTGTCGTCCAGATGGCTTAAAATTCAGCAGTATGTTCTCTGAATCTGATGAGTCACATTAAATCAAAACCTAAATTATCAAAGAGATGTCATAAGTCTAAATACTCAAGCAGACCTGAAGCAGTTGGAGTGAATAGAATTGTTTTTTTCCTTAAGTATATTCAAAAGGGCTCCAGGTAGATTGGAAGCTCTATTTGGCAGATACAGAGAGTCTGTAAACATCACAACATATTGCTAAGCATTTGTTCACCCTAGATAATGGCAGATGTATGGCCTGCAGTGTAATCCATTTTTGAATTTAAGATTGTCCAGATTTCACGTGGTGGCTGAAGGCTTGTCCTTCATGGTTTATGAGTGTTTGGTTTGTACTAAGTGTTTATATGCATAATGTGATGAGTATACTTACTTTATGTAATAGTCTCAAGAGTTCTGCTGTCAAATAAGTTGCTAGTCTCTTCTTGGCCTTTCTGAAATGTGCATCTGCCTGATGTGTAAATAACTCTGATGCCGGCATAAATTTGTCCTGTTCTTCCAACATTTGTTAGGTGTTCAGTCTTTTTTTTTTTCTCTGAGAGAGCAAAGTTTTTGGGGAGAGAATCTGAGATCTCACAGTACCATTTGATATAACTGGTGCTCAATTTGAGCACAAGTTCTTTACATTGATCACTGGCCTCCAAGTTAAATGTCTGGCAGATGCTTGATTTCATAGCTGGGAAGTGTGTGGTTGTCACTGTAAGACGTTTGCATATGTGCTGTAATTGATATACCTTGTGACCATGGAAAACAACAAGTGGTTAGAAAGTCTCCAGAATTGTCTTTATTTTGCTGTTTTTAGAAAGCTGACCTCCCCACTGAGCTGGTAACTAATGAATGGTGAAGGAAGGAATTAGTTGACTACATAAACAAGAATGGTACTAACTATCTGAGTAAAAACACAGAAAGTAGTGATAAAGGTTTAATGTTAATAGGTGATCTCTTCTAAATCAATATGCAGTATTTGGTACTTAATTTCAACAATATGACTGCTGGAGTAGCATGCTTAATTTCTCAGATTTCACCCACATGAAGAGATCTTTATTTACTTTGGGTGAGAATAGGTCTCTACAAATTATAACGTTCTCTACAAATTGGAAAAAAGCTATCTAAAGGAGGAAATTGAAATGAGTAAATGTTCTAGCTTCTGTCCACAGAAAGCAATGATTAGCTGGACAAAGAAGGGCAATAGACTGTAAAGTAGGATGTTCCCTGAATGAAAAGAAACTAAAGGCAGTGGTAGAGCGCTGGCTCGCTGCTGTCTTGTACCTGGCTCTGGCAAAATAATATGCTTTCTATTCTGATATAGTGGGAAAAATACAGCCTGCAGGTTGTACAGAGTGCTGTTCCCACTGGATTTGTTTAGTCATGGTTAGAGCACTGAGCTCAGGTCTTCCTGTACAAGAGCAGCCAGGAAAAAACAAGACTGAGAGACTGCAGATGTCTTACAGAGGCCTTGGACATCACTGTGAAGAAGAGATTGAATAGGAGATTCTATAAACCATACAAATGGCATGTAGGCTAAAGAAAATTGAGAAGGTGTCGTATATCTGGTCTTGTTCTGACGGAGTCTTTGCATATTTAATCAGTTACCAGAGTCTGTAGATAATACAAATAAGCTTAAATTGCAAGGGAGTTCAAATTATATAGTGGGCAAGGGAAGGGTTTTAAGAATAGTCAAGCATGAGTGCATTGCTTGTAGGCAGGAGAATCTCCATGAGTAGGGTTTATTTATTTTATAAATATGGGTTTATAATATATAGCTTAACCTCAATCTTGGAGATTCTCCAGCCTACAAGCAGTTGACTTGTGGATGCTATTGATCCTGCTTTGGTGTGAGAGCGTGTGAGGGGGCAGCAGCTTGAAGTTATCTTGACGAGGGAGACCAAGATGGTTTAAAGTGACGAGAGAGGCTAAACTGGATTAGTAAAATACTGCCCTATGAGTTGAGATTCCAAAGTAGCTGATGGCTGATCATATGCTTTTCTCAGGTTAGTCCTCTGTTTATCTATTTTGTGAACCAATTCTCATGTGTTGCATCCTGCCTGTGGGATTACTCACCTGGTACTAGAAGAATTGTGTTCTCTACTCTGTTGGTCTGCCTCTGCAGAAATCTAAATAACAAACATTGACGTTTTTATTGGCAACTCTCCCAAAAGCTTAAATTCCCTGGCATACCAAGGGTACTTGTGTAGTACTGAGTTATTTACGATGGTCTAGAAAAATTGTCTCTATCATTCTGCCTTCTATAGATTGAGTTTTTGTTAAATACAGCTTAACAAGACTGACTGTAATGTCCACACCTCTCTTATGTGGCTTTTTCAAGGCTTTGGAGGTTCTTTTATCGCTCCCTCTCCGTCACCATCCCCAGTCACCCCCGCTCAAACCAGCCTTCTACAGCCGAACTTTGATGCAGCTTTTGGGACAACAGCTCCAACGACTGGCAGCTCGTTTGATGCATCAGGTGAGCCACAGGGTTTCTTCCTGTGCATTTTCTGATGTGTTTATGTGTTAGATGACTTAATGACACTATATTTAGGCTTCGAGTCCAAGTGATATCAGTGATTTCCCTATTCCTTCTCATACTGGAAGAACTCAGGGTGGTGTTTAGGCTGGTGTGCGCTCAAGAGCTCTCCGTTTTTTATTCTACTACGTCAGTGAAAATCAAATGACTGTGAACATCATCCTTGCATGTGCTTGATTGCATGAATCAGGAATTATGCAAGGGAAACACTGTTCTCTAAATCAAGTATATAGGCGAGTCATCTTTGCTGCTGTTGAAGCTGTTCTTGAGCTTGCATGGCAGCTGAAGGTACACAAAACGGAGACCGAGGTCGTGTTCTTTGCCTGACTAAGCTTAAACTTTCATCACTGCTATCATTTTGTTTGTATCTCTTCCATTCTATATTTTCCATGCTGGGTCCTTGCTACAAACTTAAAATTGGTGAGTTCTGCAACTGGTCAAGGGGGAAAAAAAAAAAAAAAGGTTGAAGTAGTACTGCTGTTTGGTGATTTGGTTGCTTGCCAGTGCACATGCTACCCCTTCCTGTTGACTTAGCATGTACCTCAAATACAGATCAGAAGATAGAACACTGGCATGAGATATACCAGGCTGTTTGGCTTCAAGGGATCCAAAAAAATGGAACTTCTGAGTTAGATGACTTGGACTAAGGAGGGTAGCTCTGTCAGTGTGGATGGTTCTGGTTCCTTCTGATCTCATAAGATGTTAGTAGGTTTTCCCAACTCCCTGCTGCTTGCAAGTGAATAGTAACATCTTGAGACTTTCAATCCTGTTGCTGTAAGATGTCGAGGTATAAGGCTGCCTTTGCCCCAGTAATTCTGACTGGTGTTTGCTGCAAGATGTTCATTTTAAAAGCCTTTAAATGAATATCTCCTGACAAATGTGTGTGTGTCTGACATCTCTCTAAGGATGGCTGTAAGAAACAGTGTCATGTGGAAGTGGTGCTGTATCTATGTAGATTCAACTCTCCAATGGAAGTCCTTTTGGGCATGTTCTCTCATGGTAGTTCTCATTGGTGTAGCTCTTTCAGGATTACTGTACATTCAATGTCTAATAGAACGACATGCATGCCCTCGTTGGCATTACTTTTAATGTCAAACTGTGTTTTGGTAAGACTTGTGACGTGGTTGTCTGTGCTATACTTGTTGGAGCAACGGTGAAGGAATTTTTTACGGTGTCTGCTGTTTCTAACGCACTTTCCCTTCGCTTCCAGTGTTTGACGGCCTAGGTGATCTTCTTATGCCAACTATGGTTCCTTCTGGCCAGTCTATAGCACCTGCAGCCACACCAACAGTCCCTGCTTCAGCAGCAAGCAAAGGCCTCGGAAGCGATCTTGACTCGTCTCTTGCAAACCTAGTAGGCAGTAAGTGAGAAATTTTGGTTCCAAGTGGTGTGACGTACGACTGCGTTCCTCTTCTGTGGAGCCAAATGAAGTGTGGGATGAATTGTGCGCAACAGCCAGGAACAGACCTTCTCTCAGGGAACATTCCAAAACATGTTCTTGAAATCCTAAACAGAAAAGTATTCCCTTTCTTGTAGCAGGAAATGGCTAGGGCCTTTATAACTAGAGATCAGTAGCCCCAGAACTCAAAAAAACCCACCATCCTTAGGTGTCAGCAGGACTCTTTATCACTTGAAACGTCTTCTGCAAGTCATTTGGTATGTCCAAGTTTGGGGGAGAGATTAGTCAAACTACAATTTGTGACTTACAGGACCTTTACTGGTCATGTGCAAAGACTATTCTTTAAAACTTCTTCCAAAGAGTAATTAAGGAAACTACTTGGAGTTCCCATGAGCGATAGGCAGATAAAACAGTCCCAAACTTCCAGGTGACATTCAGATTTATGTGTATGTGAAAAATAGCTTTTTATTTAAATATGTATAATGAGAAACACGAACTAGTGTTGTCATGTATGGTAAATAGTTCTGTTGCTCTTAAATAAGCATTTTGTAGACCCACATATATTGTTACTTTGGTCTATTTGTGGAGCAAAAGTGGCTTCCTCAAGCATAAGGCATCTGCCAGGTTCCTCAGAAGTTTGTCATGAAGGAAGGGAGCGATGTGGCCAGGATTCTGATGCTGTCTAAATAAAGACAGCCAAGTCTTTATTACTCTGTATAAGTCCCTGTGCAATGAAATGTGAGCTGTTCCTTCGACATGCTTTAACTTATTAAACACATGACTTTTCTTTTTTCTTTACAATTTTCAGATCTTGGAATTTCTGGTACCACTTCAAAAAAGTAAGTTCAACTTTATTTACAAAAAAAGTAATTTTTGACTCTGCTGTATAGTCTTCTGTCTATTTCAGTGTTTATTAAGAATCAATGAATTGGCCATGTGCCTGTTCCCCCCTCCCAAAAAAAAATCATTTCAGAAAAATTTTGGAAAAATTATTCTATTCTATACAGATTCACTGAATAATTAAGGTTAAATGTTCCTGACTTGGCTTTTAAACTTGCTCGCTTTAACCTGAGTCTTAGAAAAAAAATTCTGTAAATTACTGTCTTTATATTGGATAGCTGATTTCCAAACAACTTTAAATGAACAAATAGTCCAGATAATAAGTTGTATAGCTCTCCTCAGTAATCTAGGCTAATATGTAATAGTTTTGTTATCTTTTTACAGACGCTGGATGTGCTTATCGTGTAGGCATTGGAATACTTGTAAAATAGAAAAGAAGTTCATTCCATGCAGTGAAAAGCTTCTTTTTGCAAGAAGAAATATTTACAGCATTGCATTTATTTTTGAATGTACCTTCTTAATCTAGCTGATTGCTTACTTCTGTGCTGAGTCTTACTCTGTGTGCAAGACCGGTTTATGATGTGTGTACTTCAAAAGGTGTTGTGCCTCTGTGGAGACAAAAGGAGGGATATGCATAAACACATCATGAGGTCTATCCCCAAAACTCAGCTTCCTTCAATCTCCTTCATTCGAATGGTGTATCTCATCCTGAATAGAGCGGCCTCTATCAAAGCCTGGTTTTGCAACAGCCCTTTTGTTCTATGAATGATTTGTTTCTCTTGTATCTATCAACTTTTTTCAGAACTGAATGCTTTCCTCCTTCAGCTGTCCGAGCAAGAGTTCCAGCAATGAAATGACCTTTCAAAGACTTCTAGCAGGCAGCTCTACTGCCTGGCCCCAGTAGAATAGGCAGTAGCAGTCCCTCTTCCTACTTTGCAAGGGTATATGCAATAATATGTTACCTTCAGTCAATACTAAGTAAAGCTTCTTTTAATTCTCACCACAAAGGCCATAACCATGTAACTGACTTCAGTATAGAGTGTAGTGGTATCTACCACTAACAACCCTTGAAACCGAGTGGCACTAGAAGTTTATCTTTCTATTAATATCTTAAACTGCATACACCATAAACTAATGTAGCTGCAAGCTTAACATTAATATATACTGCAGTTGGTTTTCATTTTCACTGTATGTGAATAATAGCTCTGCCTGTCTCCTTCTCTATTAGGGGAGACCTTCAGTGGAATGCTGGAGAGAAGAAGTTAACAGGAGGAGCCAACTGGCAGCCAAAAGTAGCACCTGCAACATGGTCAACTGGTGGTGTCCCAAGTGGTCCATTGGTAGGTGGTTGATCTGTCAGTACTACTGGTATTGAAACGTCAATATTTTACAAGACTTTGCAAGTAGGCCCCACTCCTGTCTACTTCAGCTAAACAGTTTGTTTCTGTATAAGTGAGTGTTTCAAATCACATTTCTGAGACCAAATTTACAGCTGGCATACATAAATCATTGAGTTCAGGTCAATGAAAATACACGAGTGCATGTATCAAGGTGTTACTATACACCTGCACTTAACATCAATGGAAATTTCCAAGTGTGTGCTTAGCCAAAGAGGCTTTTCAAGCACCAGGCCCAGGTAGATTGCCCAAAAGACAATGGTATTGATCCAACACTGAAGTACTGGAAAGAGAGAAAATAAATAGGTTTTCCTTGAGCTTTCCTGAATGAAATAGTTCAAAAGACTACAGAGTATTGAGACTGATGGGGTGATTGATACCAGATTAGAAGTGGGTGGTTCTTTAGTAAAGCAGTCTGTTGGAACAGTAAAGATGGCTCTGTAAAATGTATCAGGAGGGACTAATTTTGAGAGAAGAGGGTTGAATTGAGCTAAAAATCTAAATTTGGCACAAGAGCAGCTTGATCACGAGTAAGCTACGAGAGTAATCAAAGCTGCAGGGGGCATAAAACAGTGTCTGTTTGGAAAAAAGTTGGGTTGGGAAGGGAAGAAAGGGACTGCCACGGGGGAGCAGGACCAGTTCAGTTCCCTGCTGCCACAGCCAGGTGCTAATGTGACTCTAAGCACATTCCAGCTTGTTCCTTAACCTTATGGAAGGTAGAAGAATTCCCTGGACTTGGTACTTCATTGAATGTATCAGTTGTAACGTCAGCTTTTTTTCTTAATAGAAAGGCTGGGCAATACTGTACCGTGTAAGTGAATATTTGGTTTTTTATCTCTTATTGTACTTAACTTACTAAACACAAAGGTACTAACAGCACCTCACCTGCACTACAGTTACTACTGCTGCCTTAAAACCAGCTAGAAGCGACCTAACACGGCTGTTCTTGGACTGTCTGTCCAGCAGAAAATTCTCAGGCAATGTGTTGAATCTGGTAGTAGTGATTAACCATTTCTGTGCTGTAAGCTTGGAAATAATGGCTTCAAACTAATGGCCTCCAACCGCCTTTGCTTTACTTGGGCGTGAACTATCTGATCACTTGTACTACCTGAAATTTCATAACATCAGCCTGCTCTTGTAGTGGTTTTACCATCTGGTAAGTAACTGGCCTTTCTGGAAAGCTGGGTGGTTTTGATAGCATTTCATGAAAC
>NW_015094507.1:19203434-19207094 GCF_001431845.1 Calidris pugnax
TAATATGCTTTCTATTCTGATATAGTGGGAAAAATACAGCCTGCAAGTTGTACAGAGTGCTGTTCCCACTGGATTTGTTTAGTCATGGTTAGAGCACTGAGCTCAGGTCTTCCTGTACAAGAGCAGCCAGGAAAAAACAAGACTGAGAGACTGCAGATGTCTTACAGAGGCCTTGGACATCACTGTGAAGAAGAGATTGAATAGGAGATTCTATAAACCATACAAATGGCATGTAGGCTAAAGAAAATTGAGAAGGTGTCGTATATCTGGTCTTGTTCTGACGGAGTCTTTGCATATTTAATCAGTTACCAGAGTCTGTAGATAATACAAATAAGCTTAAATTGCAAGGGAGTTCAAATTATATAGTGGGCAAGGGAAGGGTTTTAAGAATAGTCAAGCATGAGTGCGTTACTTGTAGGCTGGAGAATCTCCATGAGTAGGGTTTATTTATTTTATAAATATGGGTTTATAATATATAGCTTAACCTCGATCATGGAGATTCTCCAGCCCACAAGCAGTTCACTTGTGGATGCTATTGATTCTGCTTTGGTGTGAGAGTGTGTGAGGGGGCAGCAGCTTGAAGTTATCTTGACGAGGGAGACCAAGATGGTTTAAAGTGACGAGAGAGGCTAAACTGGATTAGTAAAATACTGCCCTATGAGTTGAGATTCCAAAGTAGCTGATGGCTGATCATATGCTTTTCTCAGGTTAGTCCTCTGTTTATCTATTTTGTGAACCAATTCTCATGTGTTGCATCCTGCCTGTGGGATTACTCACCTGGTACTAGAAGAATTGTGTTCTCTACTCTGTTGGTCTGCCTCTGCAGAAATCTAAATAACAAACATTGACGTTTTTATTGGCAACTCTCCCAAAAGCTTAAATTCCCTGGCATACCAAGGGTACTTGTGTAGTACTGAGTTATTTACGATGGTCTAGAAAAATTGTCTCTATCATTCTGCCTTCTATAGATTGAAATACAGCTTAACAAGACTGACTGTAATGTCCACACCTCTCTTATGTGACTTTTTCAAGGCTTTGGAGGTTCTTTTATCGCTCCCTCTCCATCACCATCCCCAGTCACTCCCGCTCAAACCAGCCTTCTACAGCCGAACTTTGATGCAGCTTTTGGGACAACAGCTCCAACGACTGGCAGCTCGTTTGATGCATCAGGTGAGCCACAGGGTTTCTTCCTGTGCATTTTCTGATGTGTTTATGTGTTAGATGACTTAATGACACCATATTTAGGCTTCGAGTCCAAGTGATATCAGTGATTTCCCTATTCCTTCTCATACTGGAAGAACTCAGGGTGGTGTTTAGGCTGGTGTGCCCTCAAGAGCTCTCCGTTTTTTATTCTACTACGTCAGTGAAAATCAAATGACTGTGAACATCATCCTTGCATGTGCTTGATTGCATGAATCAGGAATTATGCAAGGGAAACACTGTTCTGTAAATCAAGTATACAGGCGAGTCATCTTTGCTGCTGTTGAAGCTGTTCTTGAGCTTGCATGGCAGCTGAAGGTACACAAAACGGAGACCGAGGTCATGTTCTTTGCCTGACTAAGCTTAAACTTTCATCACTGCTATCATTTTGTTTGTATCTCTTCCATTCTATATTTTCCATGCTGGGTCCTTGCTACAAACTTAAAATTGGTGAGTTCTGCAACTGGTCAAGGGGGAAAAAAAAAAAAAAAGGTTGAAGTAGTACTGCTGTTTGGTGATTTGGTTGCTTGCCAGTGCACATGCTACCCCTTCCTGTTGACTTAGCATGTACCTCAAATACAGATCAGAAGATAGAACACTGGCATGAGATATACCAGGCTGTTTGGCTTCAAGGGATCCAAAAAAATTGAACTTCTGAGTTAGTCAGACTAAGGAGGGTAGCTCTGTCAGTGTGGATGGTTCTGGTTCCTTCTGATCTCATAAGATGTTAGAAGGCTTTCCCAACTCCCTGCTGCTTGCAAGTGAATAGTAGCATCTTGAGACTTTCAATCCTGTTGCCGTAAGATGTCGAGGTACAAGGCTGCCTTTGCCCCAGTAATTCTGACTGGTGTTTGCTGCAAGATGTTCATTTTAAAAGCCTTTAAATGAATATCTCCTGACAAATGTGTGTGTGTCTGACATCTCTCTAAGGATGGCTGTAAGAAACAGTGTCATGTGGAAGTGGTGCTGTATCTATGTAGATTCAACTCTCCAATGGAAGTCCTTTTGGGCATGTTCTCTCATGGTAGTTCTCATTGGTGTAGCTCTTTCAGGATTACTGTACATTCAGTGTCTAGTAGAACGACATGCATGCCCTCGTTGGCATTACTTTTAATGTCAAACTGTGTTTTGGTAAGACTTGTGACGTGGTTGTCTGTGCTATACTTGTTGGAGCAACAACGAAGGAATTTTTTATGGTGTCTGCTGTTTCTAACGCACTTTCCCTTTGCTTCCAGTGTTTGACGGCCTAGGTGATCTTCTTATGCCAACTATGGTTCCTTCTGGTCAGTCCATAGCACCTGCAGCCACACCAACAGTCCCTGCTTCAGCAGCAAGCAAAGGCCTCGGAAGTGATCTTGACTCGTCTCTTGCAAACCTAGTAGGCAGTAAGTGAGAAATTTTGGTTCCAAGTGGTGTGACGTACGACTGCGTTCCTCTTCTGTGGAGCCAAATGAAGTGTGGGATGAATTGTGTGCAACAGCCAGGAACAGACCTTCTCTCAGTGAACATTCCAAAACATGTTCTTGAAATCCTAAACAGAAAAGTATTCCCTTTCTTGTAGCAGGAAATGGCTAGGGCCTTTATAACTAGAGATCAGTAGCCCCAGAACTCAAAAAAAACCACCATCCTTAGGTGTCAGCAGGACTCTTTATCACTTGAAACGTCTTCTGCAAGTCATTTGGTATGTCCAAGTTTGGGGGAGAGATTAGTCAAACTACGATTTGTGACTTACAGGACCTTTACTGGTCATGTGCAAAGAGTATTCTTTAAAACTTCTTCCAAAGGGTAATTAAGGAAACTACACATGGAGTTCCCATGAGCAGATAAAACAGTCCCAAACTTCCAGGTGACATTCAGATTTACTTGTATGTGAAAAATAGCTTTTTATTTAAGTATGTGTAATGAGAAACACAAACTAGTGTTGTCATGTACGGTAAATAGTTTCGGTGCTCTTAAATAAGCGTTTTGTAGACCCACATATATTGTTACTTTGGTCTGTTTATGGAGCAAAAGTGGCTTTCCCAAGCATAAGGCATCTGCCAGGTTCCTCAGAAGTTTATCCTGAAGGAAGGGAACGATGTGGCCAGGATTCTGATGCTGTCTAAATAAAGACAGCCAAGTCTTTATTACGTTGTATAAGTCCCTGTGCAATGAAATGTGAGCTGTGACTTCTACATGCTTTAACTTATTAAACACATGACTTTTCTTTTTTCTTTACAATTTTCAGATCTTGGAATTTCTGGTACCACTTCAAAAAAGTAAGTTCAACTTCGTTTACAAAAAAAAATAATTTTTGACTCTGCTGTATAGTCTTCCATCTATTTCAGTGTTTATTAAAAATCAATGAATTGGCCATGTGCCTGTTCCCCCACTCCCAAAAAAAATCATTTCAGAAAAATTCTGGAAAAAGTATTCTATTCTATACAGATTAACTGAATAATTAAGGTTAAATGTTCCTGA
>NW_015094508.1:0-37942 GCF_001431845.1 Calidris pugnax
AGGAATTCTGTATAAATTTTTGATATTATCGTAGAAAAAGAAAAGTTGTATACTCATGCATATTGGTTCAATTACAGTCACGTGCATCCTTGCATGTATACTGATCCATTTTGTGTGATTCTCAGAGGAACACATGTAATATTGCCCCACCTATTTGTTACTTACTGTAACAAGCTCTAGGGAAGCACAAAGGAATGACATCTTGGTCAGTAGAAAATTCAGAAAGATGTATGAAAATGCGTATCTTTACAAGAGAGTATGGACCACATTTTTTCTTGAACTAGGATACACTCCCGATAAGGCATCTACTCAAAGCCTAAATTTAAATGTCCCCCAAATGTAAGTGGGTTATCCTGTATAATCCATGTAATTCCCTGTCTGAAGCACTAAATTAACTTGGTTTTCCTTCATTCTGTAATCTTATGAAACATGCCTTCTAAAAGGGACTAAAGTGAATAGCTTCGAAAGTTCCTAGAAAAAAATGATTCTTACTAAGGATAGAAGAAGATACCAAAAATGTAGGAATCTGAGGTACAGTCTTTATATAGTTGACAGTCACAAATCAAACCACTTGTATACTCGTGCTAACCATGCCTAAACAATAATACTAGGTGCAGCTGGCGGTATATTTAGGCAGAGGTTACTATATAAAAATTACTCCTGGCATCTGGAATCTTTATTGAACCAGGTTTTTCACATGGGCTCATGGCTGCCGCAGAACAACCTTCTTCAGCTGATTTGAGTCTGGCTGCCACAGATCCTTCCTTCTGTCTGCACTACCAGCATCACAGGGAACTGGTTCTGGGAGCTGCTGACACTGGAGACTTCCTTCTTTGGAGAGTTAGTTTTCCTCTGAATTAGCTCCCTGAACAAGCTCCCCAAGTAGTGCTGGTACAAGAAAGGCATCAGAGATGTGTTGAGGGGGCTGGAGAGAGGATGTGACTTAGTGGTACAAACTGCTGTGGAACAACACCTGAGTCTGGAGAACTGAGATCAAAGTGACTGAAAGGCTACTTTACACTTGCCTGTAAGTACCCTCCCTGAAGTTCAGGGTGCCTGCGCAGACATAACTGCAGGCTGTTTCACAATTTGAAGCACTGGATGGCTAGGCTTGCTAAAGATATTCCTGCCCCTCTGCCATGGCCTCTTGCTCTCCTAGGCTTTCTGGTACAGCTATTTCTGCATCCATGTTACAAACTTAGTTGTGGAACTGATTTGCTCTAAAGTGAAGAAGCAGCATGGACAAGTCAACCCAGTATTCATGGTGATCTTTTGGTACCATGAAGCCATGTCCTAAAGGTAACCCCTACCGGTGGGATACAGCTGAGGATACAGCTGAAGCATACATTCCCATTGCCGGTCTTTGGAAGAGTGCTCTTCAGAGAGCTGTAAATAGAATGTGTATTTCCTTGATTTAGATTGTGGTGTCAAACCAAAGTGAGGGGTGACCTCATTGCAGTCTACAACTTCCTCAAGGTGGGTGGCAGAACAGGAGCTGCTGATCTCCTCTCTCTGGTATCTGGCAACAGAACACAAGGAAATGGAATGAAGCTGCATCAGGGGAAGTTCAGATTGGACAAATGGAAAAGGTTCTTCATTTAGAGGCTGTCAGAGTTCAGGGAGCATCTGGACGATGCTTTTAGTCTTGGTTTAGCTTTAGGTAGTCTTGCAAGGAGCAGGGATTTGAACTCTATGATCCCCGTGGGTGTCTTCCAACTTGAGATATTCTATGATTCTTTAATTTCTATAAAATATTTCAAGATCTGAAAATATGTTCAGCATTTAGAAGAAGAAGGATTGGATTTACATTCAAATCTGATTTGAAATTACCTTTGGGTCATAATGCAAACTTTTAAAGTTGCTTTTTGAAAACTCTGCAAAGTTTTGCTCTGTTATTTCTTCATAAAGACCAGCTTCCTGCTTAGTTGCTTTGATCATGGTTCTTTTCTTAACACAACTGGAAGTAGATTCTTCACTTGTATCACGGAATCACAGAATTGTCAGAGTTGGAAGGGACCTCTAGAGACCACCTGGTCCAACTCCCCTGCCAAAGCAGGATTGCCTAGAGCACAACACTTAGGATTGCATCCAGCAAGGTCTTCAAAATCTCCAGAGAAGGGGACTCCACAACCTCCCTGGGCAGCCTGTTCCAGTGCTCTGTCACCCACACCATAAATAAGTTTTTCCTCATATTTGAATGGAACTTCCTGTGTTCCAGTTTGTGCTCATTGCCCCTCGTCCTATCGCTGGAAACCACTGAAAAGAGTCCGGCTCCATCGTCCTTCAGCCCACCCTTTAGATACTTATAAGCATTAATTAGGTCTTACCTCAAGCCTTCTCTTTTCCAGGCTAAGGAGTACCAGCTCTCTCAGCCTTTTCTCAGCATCAACTTATAGAAAATAATTTTTTTCTCTTTTATGTAAGCGCAGAGCAATGTCCCTTCATATTATTATCAGGTCCTTCTTTGCCAAAGGACTTACCTGCTAATGACAGGTAATCTACTGCATTAATCTATTGAATTGTTGAATTTGCAACAGCCATGCAGTGCTAAGAGGCCATGCGATTTCCAAAACTGCTGTTATGTAGACAAGAGAAGGATCTTAAAACTTGTCATCCTGTGAGCTTCATAGAGGCCATGTAAGAAGAGTTTTGGTCAGCAGACAAAGATGATCCAATTTTATCTGCTCTAAATAGTTGATTGAAAAGTGAACCAAGGATGTATACTATTAGTGGTTAAATTGAGGTGGATTAAAATAAATAATCCTTGTAAGATTAATTTATTTTTTTTTCCTGAAACATAACCAGATAGCATTGATCTTCTTGTTTACATGCAGTGCATTTGGAGGCAGAGAAGAAAAATGAAAATGCAGAATCAAAGAATCACAGAATGGTAGGGGTTAGAAGGGACCTTTGGAGATTTCACTGAATTTCACTGAATTTTAGAGTTGGAAGGGACCATAGAGATCATCTAGTCCAACTCCCCTGCTGAAGCAGGATTGCCTAGAGCTAGAGCATGTTACTCAGGACTGCATCCAGGCGGGTCTTGAAAATCTCCAAGGAACCTCCCTGGGCAGCCTGTTCCAGGGCTCATAACTGGGAGTGTGAGGGAGGCTGCTGAGGGTTCCGGTTGCCTCTCTGAGGGAGGACCAGGCTCCATTCCCCCCTTTCCATTAAGTCCCCTTTCTCTGCCTGGTGACAGGGCAGGAGGGGATCATCTACTTTTATTAGTGCCTCATCATGCTGCCTTTGTCCCAGGGTACGGCTCCACCAATCTCTTTAGCTTTCGTATTCTCTAATGCTTCTTAACCTTTCCACTTCTTCACGCAGTTCTACCACCTGTCTGAGCAGGTCATTTATCTGCTCACATCTCACACAACAGGTGTCCCTGGGTCCCTGTGGTACTGCAGCCAGGCTCAGGCATTCGGTGCAGCTAGGGCCCTGAACGGCTGCATCTTTGCGGGGGAGCTCGGTCTGAGTTCCCACATTTTTCTTCACAGGGCCTTTGGGGCGTTCGGTTGCCATTTCCTCTCTTGAGTCTGAGCAGACCATTCACCCTCAGACCCTCCCTTTTTGTCCCGCGCACAAGTCCCCGCTCCGCCCCCTCACTCTGCCGCTCTCCGCGCGCTCTGTCCAATAGCTGAGGGCCACGTCCCTCACGCTCTGCGCACGTGCACCTGCGCGCTCATATACCCGCCTTTCTGCTTACGCGCGCCCGGCACGCGCTCGGAGCCCGTTGCGGCTATGGCCGCTTATAAATGTGCCGCGGCTCGCCCGGTCCGCCCCCAGCTACGTCAGCCTCTCGGCTCCCCCGCGAGATTCCCGACTGGTTTCGGGTCTCTCCGCTCTCCCTCGGCTTCCCGTCTCCGGGAAACCCCCTCTCCGTCTCAGTCTAGGTCAAATTTAAAGCTGCAGCGCTCGTCGCTGTCGCTCTCCGCGTGGTCTACTCCATCTACTCCAACCCCCCTGCCAAAGCAGGTTCATCTAGGGCAGGTTGGACAGGAGTGCATCCAGGCAGGTTTTGATTGCCTCTGGAAAAGGGGACTCTACCACCTCTCTGGGCAGCCTGTTCCAGTGCTCTGCCACCCTCAAAGTAGTTTGTCCTCATGTTGAGGTGGAATTTCCTGTGTTCCAGCTTGCGCCCATTACCCCTTGTCCTGTCACCAGGCACCACTGAGAAGGTTCTGACCCCATCCTCTTGACATTTGCCCTTTAGATAATTATAAACATTGAGGAGGTCCCCTCCCAGTCTTCCCTTCTCCAGGCTAAATGGACCCAGGTTTCTCAGCCTTTCCTCTTAAGAGAGGTGCTCCAGTCCCTTGACCGTCTTTGTAGCCCTCCGCTGGACTCTCTCCAGCAGTTCCCTGTTTTCTTGAGCTGGGGGGCCCAGAACTGGACACAGTACTCCAGATGTGGCCTCACCACGGCAGAGCAGAAGGGGAGGATGAGCTCCCTTGAACTGCTGGCCACGCTCTTTTTCAGGCACCCCAGGAGACCATTGGCCTTCTTGGCCACAAGGGCACATTGCTACCTCATGGTCAACTTGTTGTCCACCAGGACTCCAGTGTTTCTCTCGACAGAGCTGCTCTCCAGCAGGTCAGCCCCTAACTTGTACTGATGTATGGGGTTATTTGTTCATAAGTGCAGCACCCTACACTTGCCCTTGCTGAATTTCTTCGGGTTCCTCACTGCCCAACTCTCCAGCCTGTCCAGGCCTTGCTGAGTTGCAGCACAGCCTTCTGGTGTGTCAGTTACTCCTCCCAGTTTTGTAGCATCAGCAAACTTGCTGAGGGGACACTCTGTACCCTCATCCAGGTCACTGATGAATATATTGATCAAGACCGGACCCAGTACACCGCTAGTTACAGGCCTCCAACTGGACTCAGATAAGTCATTGTAGAGTCGAATGTTTCATCCTTTTACCAAATATTGGACAAAGTTAGATGTTTGAGTGTATTGGATGGCACGCATCACACCAGCAGCTCAAATACAAGAGTAATGCCTAGGAAATAAGCCTCTATTAATAAATACCTCAGATTGATGCTGCTCGAAGTGGCAAGCAAGGGCATACGACAGCAGCCCCTTCAGGCGTAGGTGCAGGGACATCTCCTGACCAAAAGTGTTACTGCAGGTCTTAAACTGCCACTTAATTCCGACCGTTTTGAGGGGAGCTATGTTTCTTACGGGTGGGTATCAAGCAACTAGTGTGTGAAGTTGGTGGAGATGTGCTGTGGTTTTGGCTGAATCTGTTAAGGATTCCTATTGAGAAAGAACAGAGTTAAGAATCACTGCTTTTTGAGTGTTATCTCACCTGTGATAGCTTTAGTGAATCTTCATTTTATGAATGTAACCCACGTTCAAGTGTTGAGAGACCCATGATCAGCTTTGGCTCTGACTCTTCTTGCTTATCCGGGCTGGAGAGACACACAGCATTTGCCAGTCATGTAGTTTTATTCCTTTTCAGTATCTTTCACCTTAAATGTAAATGCTAGGTGAATTACATGGTTATATAGTAAAGGCTTTGATGAACACAGATACTTTGCAGAGATTGGACACATGCAGAGGAAAAGTATAAATCTGGAATTCAAACCCCAGTAGTCTGTGTTTTTTTCCCATTCTTGGTAGTCTATTGGGAGAGTGGAAACATGATATGGCACGATTATGATGCAAAGGACACCTCTGCATACATGCAAACTCTTACTTTTCTGTTCCCATGCACCCCTGACGTTAAGTCTTATCTTACTACTCAAGAAATTCTCTACTGCTAGTAGACCTGACCACAGTAAGTTTTGTGGAAAGCATCTTGATTTTAGCTGTAATTAGTCCTTATTTTTCTGAATTTCAACATAGAATCATATAATGACAGAATGGTTTAAGTTGGAAAGGCCTTTAAAGATCATCTAGTCCAACCCCGCTGCCATAGGCAGTGACATCTTCCACTAGATCAGGTTGCTCGAAGCCTGAGCCTGACATTCTACACCTCCAGGGATGGGGGCATTCACAACTCCCCTGGGCAGCCTGTTCCAGTGCCTCACCACCTCATCGTAAAAAAATCCCCAAGTTCTTCTCTGGTCAATCCATTCATCACCCATTCATCACTGATATTGAGGATTTCCCTGACCCAGGTGCAAAGGCAAAAAAATCAAAACCAGAAAAACTATGCATCCAAAGCAAAGGAACACATCCATGTTGAAAAAAGCATGAGAAATTTTCTTAATGGAAACAGGCTGAGAAATTTGTGAAAAATTAAAATAAACAAATACAGCCTTAGCTCACATATGCAATGCCTGAGATTTCTGAGATACAGGCAAAAGTGTGTAGAGCTATTAATATACAAATGAACACGTCTATTTTTAGAAAGAGAGGTTTCTGTCATGTTTTTGAGCAATCAAAGCAATGTAGCTCTCTGTGTGTGAGAAATTTGTTGCCAATTGCAGCCCTGATCTAGGGTATGACAGAAAAACCAGTGGATGTTGTGCACATGAAATGCTGTTCTGTGATGCACCCAGCACAACTGAGGGAAAATTGTGAGTGGGAGAAAGGTAAATCACACATATCATATCCCTTGCACCTAATAAATCCATGTCCAAACTTGTCTGCAGAAAAATTCTTAAAACATTCTTGATAAATTGGTGGCTTGTATTCCTGCTGACAAACCTTACAAACAATTAAATTCAGCCAGATCTCTGCACAGTTCCTTTGGGTTTCAGAATTTGGAAGGTATTTTGGAATCCCAGAGCAAACAGTGCCAAATTCCTTATAGTATTTAATGGAAAAGAAATCCCTATTTTCAGGGGACAATTTTGTCTCCTTTAGTTTCCTTTATTTGCAGGACTTTTAGACATAATTACGGGATATTAGTTAAGTAGTAGTTCGCTATGAGGTTGTGGATTCGGGATGTGATAGAGGATGGACACTCCTGCTGAAATCAAGAGGGTCGTCTTCTGTGAAGACAGCTGGGTAAAATGCTTCCACCTGCTGCTACTGGAGCTATGGAAGTTTTCCACTGCATTGTCTGAGCTCTGTATCAGTGAACCCTTTGATTTATGCAGAAAACATCTAGTCCTATACATGTAGTTGAAAAGAACTCTCTGCTCTGGTTCATTTCTCTTCCTTTGTGTACAGCCCTGCTCTCCCATACGCATATTTTTAGTCCTGTCCACCTCATCCTTCTGCTGTAACTTCCTATGACTTGGAATCATCTGTTAACAATTTGCAAGTATCTGTTTCATGTCAAGGCATGTGAAAACAAAATGAGGAGAACAGTTGTCTTCAATACTGACTCACTCCATCAGCAGCCAGAATGTCCTTATGTAAATGAGATAAGATACTTCAGAAAACAATCGCTGCGGAAAGACTGAAAAACACTAATTGGCTGGTATAACGTAAGTATACCTGTAATGAGACAGCTATACCTGTCATTACTGTACTTAACAAAACGCAAGAGGGATTTCCTTCCCCTGGAAATGCTGGCAGTTTGTTGTCCTAGGAGTTCAAGGATTTCTGGAGTCAGGACAAAGATTTTTATTAACTGCCTGGAGGTGCCACAGACAGGCTGAATGGCAGGTTGTAGGTGTACAAATGTCACAATCTGGACAGTCATTACCATTTAGTCTCATCATGTAAAGCTATTACTGATTTGCCCTTAATATTTAGGATAGAAGTTTGTTTTCCTCAAAGTAATGGTTGGAGAACATGACAGTCTTCTGATAATTTAATTGCTTGTTGAGGTAAATAATACAGAAAAGTTCATTACAGAAATATCTGAGAGCTGTTTTCTGCTACTATATGAGGCCTCCAAGTGTCCAAAAAGATAATGCTGTTTTCTAAATTTCTGTGAGTTCACATATGTCCTAAGTGTTTTCACACAGGCTCAGAAACATAGCTACATAACCTCTGTTTTACTTTAACTTACTGTCTTTTCCTATCTATCTGCTGTATTTTGAGTGATGTCTAAGCAATCCGTGATGAGTGCTTTTTATAGGATTAAAGCTGGACTCCTTCATTACAGACTATAAATATATCTCAAAAGAAAGACTGCAAAGACAGAAATGTTTTGCAAACAAAATACTGTATTTGATCATTATCAGCTTGTAACTGTGTGGCCCTGTAATAAAGCACTGCCTTTGCCCATAATAGGCCATAAGCCTTGTACTGAGTTTCCAGCTGCTACTAGGAAAGTTAACTCCACCCCGGCCAAAACTGGGACACTGTGACAGCAGTTTCTCCAGTTGATGGGTTTTCTATGGCTAAATTATTTTTCTTCTGTCTCTGCAGGGTACAATGATAGTTTTAAACAGGCAATAATAACAAGCAGATACGCTCTGTAGAATGGTATTTATGACTCTAATATGATGGGGTAATGTAGAGAAATGCAGGCCTGGTACACCACCTTGAGAAGCCTTGAGAAGTGGAGACACAGGAAACAGTGGACATAGGCCAATAAGAGACAGAGCATGAGGTTGGCACTGGAGACCTCACAGCTACAAACAACTCACCAGTGGCCAGTTAGAGAAATGGAGGCCTGGAGCTGGACACAATCGCTTTTAGGGCCAGCAAAGAAGACAAAGAAACTATCTAACAATATATGTGGAAGGACCTGTGTAGAGTAAACTCAGAGGTAAAGTGGAGCTGCAGACTAGTGAAAGAAAGGTGTAAAAGTGTGTTAGCAAGCACACAAAAATAACTCCAAGTGGACCCTAGAGGGAGGAAGAAGAAACCGTCAACATGAACACCGTATTCCTCCTGGCGAAGGACTTCAGATGCTGGTGACTCACTGTAACACCCTCGCCTGCACCCCAATGAGACCACTGACTTGGGGTCTGGGGAAGGAGGGGATGAGGGTGAACACAACACTGGGAGAACGGTAGAAATAAGAAGTGTGTGAGGAACAATTTTAACTGTATTATTATTATTGAAACTTTTCAGCATAGGCTGTTCTGCAATAATTACATCTGGATTAATAACAATTCTTGAATGAGGTTGTTAAAATCTCAATTATGCTAACAATAACTTTTCTACTTTATAAATAAGATGTGTTTCATCGTTGCCATAAATAAAGTTTTGAGTGTAACAAGCTTGTTGTACAGACAGTAAATTTCTACCTCAAGAACATACATTTCCTAGGGAACTTAAGAGTTTCAGGACTACTCTTGTTAAGGATAAGAGTTAATTTGCCTTACTCAGCATCTGGGAGGAATAATGCATTGGACTGTTTAATAAAGGTAGGAATGACACGACAAAATTGATACTGTTATATGGCTCTTTGCAAAACATAAGACATCATTTAAATCTAAATAAAGAATCACAGCTGTACATGTTTGGTTTGTAAAACCTCATGCATTTGCAACTTCAACTATAAGGCAAACAATTAAAGCTAACAACATTTCACGCTACATATTTCAACCTGTATCTAGTTAAAAATAAAAAAATTTGCCCCTCAAATGTTTTTGATGGTATTCATTTTTGAGGCAGAATGTCCAACTCTATTGCGTAAGTATTCTAGTCTTCATTGGCTAAGTACCTGATGCCTTTTTTAAAAAAAAAAACATGATTAATGGGGTGTCTTGTTTAAAAAAACCTAACATCAAAACCTAATTCATGTTGGGATCCAGATCTCTAGTCTAGCCTGTGGCCCAAAGCCGGGTCAGACTGAGTTGCTCGGGGCTTTACCCAGTTGGGTCTTAAACACCTCGAAGGGCTGAGACTACTACTACTACTTTGGCTCCACCACCTGAGTCCGTGAGTCCTGCCGCACACCTCAGCAAAGAGCCTGTCCCTGCCTTCTTGCTAGGTGTTAGAGGTGTCAGGGGGCTGCTACGTGGTACCGCTGAACCCTTCCCCTCTCCAGGCTGAGCAAGGGTGGTTGCCTCAGCCCCTGGTAGTGCCCCTTCTCCAGTCCCTGGACCATCTTGATCCCTTCCTGATAAACCCGCTCCAACTAATCAATGTCTGTCATCTACTGGAGAGCCCAAAACTGGCCACAGTATCCAGATGTGGTCTAAGGAGTGCCTAATAAAGGGAATAATTGCTTCTCCTGAGGTAATGGCTACCCTCCTGTCAGTATAGCCCAGGATGTCACTGGCCTTCATTGCTGCCAGGGCATGCGCCGGGTTGCGCTTAGCTTGCTCCCCACCAGTGCCTCTCGGAGCTGCAACCTCTCTAGTCAGTCCTCTCCTGCAAGTAGCTACTGTGTCCTGGGTGCAGGACTTTCCATCTGCCTCTGTTGATTTTTTTTCGGTTTCTGTTTGGTCTGTTTCCCTGCCAGATGCTGCTGAACTGCAGCCCTGCCCCTGGGCCTGTCCACTAAGGTCTCATGGTTTGGTGCTACCTGCAAAGTTGACATGGGTGCACTCTGTCTCCTCCCCAGTGTTATCTACAGACACTAAACGGGACAAGGTCTCAGGGCAGACCCTGACAAACTACACTCCTTAACAGCTTCTTGGTAGGGTACAAAACTTAACAGCTATACTTTCACCTTGATTCCAGACAGTTTTTCACCCATCTAATTGTCCACCCATCCACCCAGATGAGGTGCAAACATTATGTGGGAGACCATGTCAGAAGCCCTACCAAAGTCAGTCTAATACTATAACTTCTTTCCCATGTAAGCAACCATTTTGGTATAACATATAACAATTGGGAAGTAGCTATCTGACAGTACTAAAGGAATTCTGTATCAATCTCAAAAGAGAGCATTCAGGCCTCCAAGGAGAAGACACGGCAGTAACTCTTCTGACAATTTAAGTCTTAACAAGCCTCTTTAAACATTTCTTATGCTTGAAAAATGCTGAGAAATCCAAAACTCTGTATTGGAAAGAACATTTGGACTTGCTAGAAACAAGATTTTGATTACTGTTGAGTCACCATGAGGGCAACTTCAATAAGTTCACTGAACAAGAGTGAGGATCTTAACTTATACCTATATGCTACATGTGTGAATGAGGCATCTGGTGTGTAAGCAGAAAAGGGTTAATTCAGAATACAATGCAAATTGTATTTATTAAACATTGATCACTAAGTCTGAATGAAGATAATCAAATGTCATGTTCCAAACATCAAAACAATGATGGCAGAAGAAATCATGTGCATTTTTTTAAATATAGAGTATCTGAGTAAAAAACTGTGTACAAAGTAATGAACCAATGATCTATTTCAGTATTATAAATCCTGCCACAATTTCTTTTTCCACTTCTGAATATGTCACAACTATTGCACAAAGCCAGTAGGACAAGGTTTGTACTCTGGCAAAGAAAGTCAAGGAGAGGGGAACAACCATTTATTTTACTATAATTTTTATACTATGAATACCCACTTTTGTTCTGCAAAGGCCATAGGTTAGTAAGAGCATGTTTGCGTGTGAGAGAAGTGCCTTTCTATCCCTTCCACCCCTTCTTTGTGTATCCTTTATGAAGTTCAGGCAGGTTTCTAAGTAGTCTTCGACAGTGGGATTACTTTAGCAGTTGTTTGTGGAGTTTTTTCTGAGCTGCTCAACAGTGCCTGCAGGGAAGCTGGACCTCAGGTTCCCTCCTTAACAGTCAGAGAAATTATTTCTGCTTTTTGTACATGGTGGCTTTGGAGATAAGGGTTAGCAACCTCTCTGACAAATCCAGTTATTTGTTGCATATTTATTTAATACAATACCTTCCATTTTCCCACAGATTTATTGTAGGAACGCTCAGATGTTGCCTATGCATTTTGTGGACTTCCACCTTTCAGAAGCCTGTGAAGCATGGAGCTGAAAACGAACAGCATGGCTTCTAACATTTAAATGGCCTTTGTCGACAAATTTTATTTAAGACTCTGGTGCTTTGGCAGAGTGAGATGTTGCCCTGGGAACATTCCTAAGGCCCTGAATGTTTCACTAGTTATGTCCTACTGCATTCTAGAATAAAGGTATCACTGGGTTCAATTACCGAGGTTCACATTGCTCAGTGGAGTAAGATTTATGCTCATGCTAACATTTCTGTGCCAAGCCAGTGCCTCCCTACTTAATTGTTAGGGAGATTTATTTTGTTGACCGGGCAGGTTTTGGGCTATATTCCCATTTTCCTACTGTTGTTAAGTACCGCATACCCATTTGAATGTTTTCCTCCTGCTGTTGCAAATCTCTTCTAAAACCACTCCAATTAAACAAGGTTTTAAAATGGAAAGCTGAATTTCATTAATGTTTTGTTTTAAGTTCTGCTTTCTTTGAGATCACTTGTTCACCACAGCCCTTCCAGCTCACAGCTGGCTGAGATCCACTAGCATCTTCAGAACCTTTAGCAGGAAGGCTCACTTCTACTGGTGCGGACATGACAGTGAACACTCAGCAAGTGGTACAACCTCCTGCTTTGATGAAAACCCCGTGTTCTGCTGTAGCTGAGAATCACTGAACTGTATCTGTGGGAAAGGACCTCTGGATGTGGTTTGCCTGCTCCAAAACAAGGCCAACCTGCTGCAGTTCCCATTCATGTATCCGAAAAAAAAGCTCAGCTTTTAAAAAATGTAGCTGCCTACTGTGAGAAATGGGCTCAGTTTTGCTTCAGCTAATTGATATATTTTTTGTTAGTGTGTCTGTATTGACGGAGGAGGCTTGGTGATAGTGGAGTCTCATCCATTGTACCGAACTAATCCTTAGAAATGCCCAGGGGTTGTCCAGGGATCCTGGTTTACGGGAAGACATCTTGGTGAAGAGAGCCAGGCTGATGGCAGACTGATAAGGGGACAAAGTACTGTGAAGGCTGACAAGTGGATGAAGGTCATCTAGAGGGTGGTGTGTCTGTATTGACGGAGGAGGCTTGGTGATAGTGGAGTCTCATCCATTGTACCGAACTAATCCTTAGAAATGCCCAGGGGTTGTCCAGGGATCCTGGTTTACGGGAAGACATCTTGGTGAAGAGAGCCAGGCTGATGGCAGACTGATAAGGGGACAAAGTACTGTGAAGGCTGACAAGTGGATGAAGGTCATCTAGAGGGTGACTGATGAAGATAAGGATACAACCACCAGGGTGCTTGTAACTACTAACACTGGACAGTAGATAATAGTAAAGACTGTGAAATAATGTGTAGCGTGTAGTGTAATCAACTAATCAAAGGTGTGTTTAGGATAATGATTTTGTAGAGTAGGTGTGTGGGCTTTATAAGGTAAAAAGGTGCAAACTAGATGTTATAGGTCAGGTGGTCGGGAAGAATGTGAGCTTCAACTTCTCAGCCAATGAGGAGAGACAGAAACTCAGCTGGCTGGGATAAGCGTATAAAATATCTAAAAGCTAAAAGATTGGTGTGCCTCTGCTTTGAGATGCACCCAATTCAGCACTGTTTCGTACAATAAATTTTTTTATACCTTTGCTTCAGCGACTTTGTCCTCTTTAAATTCTAAGTGTGAGCCAGTGTTTCTCACACTACCATTGGACAGGTGGAGCTTGTTTGGCCAGAGACCAGCAGGAGCAAGGGCAGCTGCAGGGAACTTGGTGGGTGAGCCGGCAGCCAAGGGCAGCAGAGTCAGCTCCCTCACCCCACAGCCAAGGTTCTGAGCCAGGCAGTGACAGCCCCAGGATGTGGGGATACCTAAAGAGGTCTTTATGTATTCCGTAAATGGTCAAACTGTATGGAATGTTCTTTTAGAGAAGAAATGTAGCTATTTTAGTAACCACCCCAAATAATTTCAAGGACTTAGTAAGGTAAGAAAGGATGGATGTGTCTTTGAGAACGTGGCGGCCTAAAACAAGCATGCAATAAATACAGACACTGTCTGACAAACAGGCGGCAGCAGGAAGATCATTAGTTTTAGTGGCTAATTGAGGAGTTAAAATGTTTTGCCAATGTGAAAAGTGAGCCAAAGGACAGATGAAGAAGATGAAGATTGCAGAAGAAATGACCCTCACTCAAAATGAGGTCTACCAGAAGGCATGACTACGCATGCCCAAAAGCTCATTATAACATGTAAATGAATTATCAGAAAATGTAATGAATGTGCTAATTTTTTCTTGGAAATACACTGAATGTGTATAAATTTAGCTTGACGACAAGATCTGGCGTGCACAACAGGAGGCATGATCCCCTGTGCACCCAGTGCCACAATAAATGAATGCCTGCCTTCTAAAGTTTCAAATTGAATCTTACAAAGTTTTATCTGCCGGGTCGTAGTAAGAGTGTCAGCAGCCTCAGCAGCCACCAGGTGACAGCCAGATGTCCCAGGTCAGTCCAGGAAATCCTTACCTTAGGTCAGGACTAAGTATGGGAACAGTCTGGGGCAGGGAGGCTCCAAGGGCAACTGAAAAGGGGCTCCTGAGCAGAAGGGCTTGGGGAGGTTGTTCAGGGACCATTAGGGAAGATCAGAGAACTGCCTAGATTGGAAGGCAACTTTAAGATCATCGAGTCCAAGCACCGACCTAACACTGACAACACTAAACCATGCCCCTCAGCACCACATCTACCTGTCTTTTGAGTACCTCCAGGGATGGCAATTCCACCACAGCCCTGGGAAGCCTGTTCCAACGCTTAATTACCCTTTCGGTGAAGAAATTTTTCCTAATATCCCATCTAAACCTCCCCTGGTGCAACTTGGGGCCATTCCCTCTTGCCCTGTCTTCTGTGACTTGGAAGAAGAGACGGACCCCTGCCTCTCAGAATCACAGATTCACAGAATATTCATGGTTGGAATGGACTTTTGAGATCATCGAGTCCAACCAAAAAAAAACCAGACAAAAACACACAAAAAAACCTACCACACCCACCCACAAACAGACACAGACTAACAATCTCGGGCACTAGAGCATGCCCTGAAGAGCCATGTCTACACGTTTCTTAGATACCTCCAGGGATGGTGACTCCACCACCTCCCTGGGCAGGCTGTTCCAGTGCCTGACCACCCTCTCAGGAAAGTAATTCTTCCTTATATCAAATCTAAACGTCTCCCGCCGCAACTTTAGAGCATTTCCTCTGGTTCTTTCATTATTCCCTTGGGTGAAGAGGCCAACACCCACCTCTCTACAACCTCCTTTCAAGTAGTTGTAGAGGGCAATGAGGTCCCCCCTCAGCCTCCTCTTCTCCAGACTAAGCATGCCCAGTTCCCTCAGCCTCTCCTCATAGGACTTGTTCTCTAGACCCCTCACCAGCATGGTGGCTCTCCTCTGGACACTCTCCAGCACTTCCATGTCCCTTCCTGTAGTGAGGGGCCCAGAGCAGAACACAGGACTCGAGGTGAGGCCTCACCAGTGCCGGGCCCAGGGGCACCATCCCTTCCCGCCTCCCCACCCCCTCCTGTCAGGTGCCCTCAGGTTTCCCCTCACGCCTGACCCCCTCTCACGCGATTCGCCTTCCTGTTTGGGTGTGCGTTTGTTTTGCCTTTTTTTTTTTGGTGTTTGTTTTTGCTTTTTTTGTTGTTTTCTCTTTGTTACCCCCGCCCCCGCTGCTTTTACGTAAAGGATCTTTCCTTCCTGCCCCTGATTGACAGCCAGAAAAGCTGTTTTTTCCCTAGGAGGACCGGCCTCGGCCTACCCTCCCCCCCCCCCCCACCCCACCCCCCCCCCCCCCCCCCCCATCCCCGCTCCTACCGAAGGCGGCTGAGGCGGCGCTCCCCGGGAAGGCGGCGCTCCGCTCCTGCCGTCCCCTGCTCGTCCCCAGCCCGTCCCCAGCCCGTCCCCAGCGGCTCCCGCTACGGCTCCCGCTCGGGCTCTAGCATGGTGGTGCCGCCGCTGCTGCGCGCCGTCATCATGGGGCCGCCGGGCTCCGGCAAAGGCACCGTCTCCGCCCGGATTATCAAGCATTTCGGGGTGAAGCACCTCTCCAGCGGCGACCTGCTGAGGGACAACATGCAGAAGAAGACAGGTGGGAACCGGGAGGGTCCGGACCCCGGGGGGGGAAGCGGGGTAAGGATCGTCCCCGCTCCCCCCCTCCTCTCTCCTCCTACCCCCCCGCCCTCCGTGGGGACCGGCCTCAGGCAGCTCTTCTTGAAGGCCGGAGGCCGAGGGGCTTCCAAAAATCTGTAATTCGGCAGCCTCTTCGGGAGTGTATCTGGGGTTTATCCCGTTTTCCCGGTTTTCATAACGCGAGATTGTTTCCTGGTGTGCTTTTTATAAGTGCTTGGGGGTTTTTATTTTTTTTTTTTTTTTTTGGGTTTTTGTAGGTGTTTCTGATAGTTTTGCAGCAGAAACGTCTTGGAAGGGAAGAGTACTCATGTTTGTTTTTTTTAAGAGATGGGGCAGGAGGAGGAGGAGTTCTGAGCGATAAGACTTTTCCAGATCTCTTACAGATGGCTGGAAGGAAAGGCAACTAGAATTACCAGCTATTCCAAAATGAGAAGGCCTTGCCTGAACTGGCAGGCATTGGTGCTTTCCAGAAACAGTGGGAAAAAGTTTCAAGGTGCTGACTTTGTGCTTTTAAAATTATTATTACCTTACAACAAGTTCACATGGCGCTTAGGTTTCAGCGTGGCCTGTGTTTGCATACAGAGCTGCTTGTATTAGGTAATGATGGGAATTATACTTAGCGTCTTGTCCTGGCTTGACCTCTGGCACTCGATTGAGATGCCACGACCCCTCTCTCTGCTGGATTTTTGCAATAATGAGAGGCCCTCTCCTAACATCTGCATCTGCTTCTTTTCATGGTGGGGTCGAAAACCTTTTAAGAACCATTTCAGATGGCATGTGATGAAGTTAAGGGTATCCTTATTTCCAGCACTTGGAAGCTGCAGAGGGCTGCATTCACTTCTAAGCATCACTGCAGTGTTACGGTTAGGTAACTGGCAGTCTTGGTTTTGGAAGCTTGTAGGCATGTTTGAGGGTGAAAAATTATCTGTATTATGAAATCAATTATGATTTCCACATCTCTTTTCACACAAATTCTGTTTGTTTTGTAAGAACAATGACTTTGGCTTAGTTGACTGACTTTACTACAGCTGATACAGGTAAGTTAAACATTTGCTAGGAGCACCACCTCTGCAGGCATATCTGATCACATTCATGCTTTTTCTGCCTCTTTGGTTGTGCAAGCGTAAGTTTTTATGTACAGAGGGTCACAAAACCTTAAGTGTTGCTGTTAGAATCTTTCAGTGTAGGTAAGACTGAGTGAGAAGGGAGGGTGTTCCAGAAGATGAAGCAAATATGTTTTTTACTAAACATTTCAGGTTTTTGTGCTCTTTCAGTATGTTTTGGAGGCAAGGTCAAAGAGCGCCAGAATCAAGCTGAAGGGTGTGTGAGAAGAGGAGACTGTGAGTGGGAATACCCCATTGCTTGATTTGAGGAGGGAGCCGTGAAGCAGTGTAAAGAAAAGTGATTCAGCGAAGTGTTTGTTCTAGGTGAGTTGAACAGATGAAAGAATGCAAAGGACAACCAAAATGTGAAATGGAAGTGTAGCAGATACTTTAAAACCGTGGATGTGAGGAGAGAAGCCCATGGAGGGTGTAAGAGATTATGAAGTTTGCTCTGAATAGCTAGCATAGAACTTAAAGGAATCAGCTACAGAGTTTTTCACTCACAATTAACCCAGATGAAGCTCTGTCATAATTCTATTGAAAGCGAGTCACTGGTTGCAGAAACAGTCTCCAAAGGATTGAGATGAATGCTGAGGTAGCAGGAGTAATACACTGAAGGAGGAAGAGGGACTGAGAGGGAACTCGGGGAGTTTTGACAAGTAGTCGTAGCAAAAGGTTTATGGATTTTGATTATACTAGCAGACTCCTGCGATTTCCTGTTCTCTGTGGACTGTGTTAGACTAAATTGGGCAGTTAAAAACCTTGGAAAATTAAATATAATTAACAGTAGTGATACGGTGCAATTTTTGGCATTTGCTGACTTGTGAAAATGGACTTTGAAAAATCCTGTTGAATGCACGAGTGTCCTTAGCCATTTGCAGTTATTACTATGTTCTGCTGCTTTAGAGAGTGGAGAGTCTGCGACCACCTCTCGTGCTAAGCAGCCTGTCGTCTGAATGTGGATAGAGCTTGTGTATCTGAAACCACCTAGACAGGAAAGAAACCTGTGTTGCCTTTAATTCCAAAGATTGCCATGCCTGTAGTGATTTCAGACCTAAGCTGAAAAACCAGAACAAAATAAAAACATAACCTCACAAAATCCCATTCCAAACAACAGGGGGGAAAAAAATTAGGACTTTCTGTCCTAATATAACTATTTGGGAACAGTTGTGCCTGTTTTTTTCTTCTGTAATGACTTTTCTAAACAACCTGAAGTTTGTAGAGAGAGGTGGCATGTTTCCAGCTCTGTTGGTCTAATAATAGGACCTGTGTGCCTTATAGCTTGCCATACTCTAAACCTCTCTGGGCCCAAAAATTCATCTGTCTTCTCACAACATGTTAGTATCATTCTCTATCAGCCTTGCCTTGTGCATATTCTTAGATCATTCTGGCTAGAGCAATGCTGCCGCATAAATCAGTAACAGATCCAAGCATCAAGTGCACTTTAAACTAGCTAGATGTAATTTATTCCTCCTCCCAGCCTATGTTTGCAGGGTACATAGTTCAAAGTACACTAGAATAAGAAAAAGTGTATGACTTGCTGGCTTTGAAGAAGGGAGGTAGGGAAAAGTGTAGACACTTTGTACCCAGACAGTCTGTCACCCTTCCAGTTCGTGATGTGCTGGAGGACTGAAGCACTGGAGTCTGACTCTTTTCCACATTGTGATGATTATTAGAAGTCTGACCAAGGTGCACAGCACCTATTTCTAAATTAAATTCCATTTAAAGCCTGACTATAGCTGTGAACACCCAATAAGGGGAAATTGTCCTTTTATTAATTTTTTTTGGTTGTTTTTTCAGCACCAAAGCTACTGTTTGTATTACTTGAGGGCATCTATTGCCTTTCAGTTGCCTTGTCTGAAGACAGGCCTCTGTAGTATTGCATGTTTCAATACTGCATCAGGTGATGGGATTGGCATTCATCATTGCTTTCTGCTGAAAGTGGCTGTATCTTCTGTTGGTATGTCAGTCCATCCCATTTTCTCTTCTGTTTAGTTTACTGTAACTAGATATGAATTGGCTGCAAGTAAAGGCTTCTGCAGATCCACAATAAAAACAGTCCAGCTGCTATTCTGGGTGATTTACATTATTGGGTAATTGTTTTATAAACGAAGGCCACGGAGACTTAGTGCCTCGGATGCAACCCAGGCAAGTTAATTTCTTCCTGGCTAGACCCATAGTTTGGGTGAACTGCAGCACAGTACTGCATGTCATGCAGGATCATGGTGTGATATCCGGAACTCTGACACATGGACGGCATTTTAGCGAGCCCATAGGCGAAGTGACGGGTATTAAAGGTTAGTCAGTTCCACGGGAAAATACTAGTGTCTGCATGCTCCCAAAAATAGTTTACAACATCTATAAACATCCTCTTGTAACTCTAGTAATCATAAAAATACATATCTGGCAAGCATGTCCCACTGCATAATGCTCTTTTAAATACCAAATGCATTTCTCTTCGTAGTGAAGTTAATAACTAGCCACTAACCTGAGACTATAGCTTCCCTGAAAGGAAATCTGAAGGCTGATCTCTTTAATGAATGTGTGTCCTTTACATTTCTTCTTCTTTTGAAGACTCTTTTACCTAGTGGGCTCTCCTGATTTTAGTTTTTGGAGCCTAATATTTCACTTAGCAGTAAGATTATTCAAAGAGTGTGGGGACAAAGGTGTGCTGAACACCAAGTTGCCATCCGCAGAGCTACAGACCAGTCAAATTAATCTGATGCAAAATTGCATGATCAGATCCTAACTGATCACCTGCTTTTGAATTTCAGCAAGCATACTGCCTGTCTTGTTTACAGCTGCACTGTTCTGCGCCACCCTGATGAGAACAAATTTTTTGCAGGCTTTGTGGGCTTTTTTTCGCTCGCTGGAGGTCAAAGATAGTGTAATGCGACTTCTATTACTTTCGCAGAAGTTGGAATCCTTGCCAAGTCCTATATTGATCAAGGGCAGCTTATTCCAGATGACATCATGACACGACTGATGCTGAGTGAGCTAAAAGGTCTGGATCAGTACAACTGGCTACTGGATGGTAAGTTAGCATGTTAGATATTGCTATATATGGAGAGAAAAACTGCCCTGATGAGCTTTTAGTGCTTTGGTCACTTGTGGCTACACTCCAGCAGCCATCCTCGAGTCATAGTAACTGGACGGTGTTTCTTGCCAGCTTGTTTGTGAAACCTTCAGCAGCTTGTCTGCCTCAAGTTTTTTGGCTGTAAAACGCCTCGGGTGCATCCTGCCCTTAGAGCACTACAGGGATATTTAATTCATGTTGGAAAGGGGGAGTTCAGCACTCTGGAAAATTTTCAAAACTGGCAATTCTGGTAATCCTCGTGCTTTATTTCCCCTTTAAAATATGCACTGAGAAGTTTATTTTTTTAAAGCCGTTTCATGTAAAAGTCCCTTGAGAATGGAACATCTTTGAAGAATGGGGCTGATAAATTATTTAAATAGGAAGGTAGGTATGTGATATAGCAGCAAGGTAAGTATGGAAAGCAAGTACTATAGCAGTGCAGCGTATAATAAATCACTAACAAAAATATGTCTTCAGTGCTCTAAAAGATCTCTTTCATTTGCTTCTTTGGTTCTTTTTTCTAGAGTGAATTCTTCTGCAATTCTGCAGGGTAAGCTCATTGCTTCAGTGTTCACAGTAAGGAAAAAAAATGCATTTGCCACTATCTTCGTGGACTGAATGGCCCTTGTTTCCCCAGCCCATGGGAGTACAGTTGGATGCACAGCACAAAGATAGTGTCCAGGCTGGATGTGTGTGTTTTCAGATTCTAGTCGCAAGCTGTGTCAGTAGATAAAACGAAAAAAAGTTGTTGGTGTGGCTTGTTGTTTAGAGGGAGTGAAAGATCCACAGTGCTCTCTGTCCTCTAGTGCTTTATTATAATTGTTTCCAGGACAGTTATCTGTTCTGGTGGCTTTAGTCACAATTGTGTTCCTCCTTAGTGAGAACAAAGGCTTAATTCCCATGGTGAACAGCACAATAAAACATAATAAACAAAAGAGCTGCAATTGTTTGGTTTTGTTTTGGTTTTTTTTTTTTTTTTCCCTTTAGTTCCAGGTCCTTAACAGGCAGATGATGTGGAGACTGTAAGAGAATAAATCAGTTTTTGCTGCATGTTAATGTCCTGTCATCTTTAAACTTCTGGAGCAGAAATCTTGTCTGCATCAGCATTTGTAATGAGGCTCAGTGAATCACACTAGGGATAGCTCTGGCATAATTGGCTCTGTAGGAACAATACTGTTCTGTTGAAATAACGTTAACCAGAGAGTCTTTAGTCTGATAACTGCAACACAGAACAAACAGCTGAGGTCAGCTAGGTCAAACTAAATAGAGTTGCAGAGCTGCTTGAGTGCTCACTTTGCTAAATACCCATTTCCACTGCCTTAGATAGGTTGGTGGCTTCTAGGGCCATAGCAGATATAGCAATCAGGGGGTATGATCTGCTTAGACTTACATGCTGTATAATTAGGGCACTTTGTGTTCTTGGAGTCTTCATAATCATTAGATCTTGTAGATAATTTTTTTTTTCTGTACCAAGAAAATGCTGTATGCAGCAGCCCTGGTTCAGTTTTAATGAAATGCTTTATATTTGTTGAGGAAGTTTCTCATTAGTGAGTCCCAAAGCAAACTCATTTTCCAGCTGCATAACTAAGACATGTGGTGGTGGATTAGCTTGTCAATAGTAAGAAAGAACAGCAGTGCTGGACTCCTGGCTGTCTCTCTGTTTTTAACATTTAGAAGCACTTCCATGAGATAATGTGAACGTGACAGAAATAGGATGAGCACAGTTGATGACTGTGATGCAAACCAGGTGCACCAGACAATGCACAAGTGAAAGTTTGGTCTGAGTTAATAAACTCTTACCTTTCGTGTTGTGTTAGACAAGACACAGTAGCCTTCACACTATGAAGTATTTTTTTTCCTCCTGTTTTAAGGCTAGTTCTTGGCTGGTTCCTTACTCAGGCAATGGACTCATCAACCAGTGTCATGCAAGGAAGAGTTTCCTGAGTTTGTACCTATCAGCACATGCCTTTTTGGAGAAGTTTACTTCTGTAGTGTGATGAAAATTACAAGCTCCTGAAGAACATGAGACTGTGCAAGAGCTTTGTCGGTAGAGGTATTACTCCTGTGAATCTGTGGTGCAATAGCACGTTCCGCTATAGCTTTGACCACTAATGTTCTGTGATCATTTTTTCATTTTAAATTCTTGATGATGGAGACCTTGGTCTTTAGTAGCAGCATCTGCCTTTGAAGGCACACTAACTGAGCTACAGACTTCATGGGGCAAAATGCAGTGTCTTTTAAGTGAAGAGATAGATGCCTGTTCAGCCTGAGTGTTCTCACAGTCATCATCCCCGAGGATAGTTTGATACACTAGAGTTTCCAGAATGCTTTCTTAAGCTATTGTTTTATAGACTGCCTCTGGTAGATGGACTTGGCTTACTGCAACTCAGTAAAATAGGTTTGTAATGGTCACCTCCTTAGCCAGGCTTACACAGCTGTACAAGTCAGAGTTGTCACAAATGTTTCTAGGTTGTTCCAGACCTCTGAGTGAACTGTCTGTGTCTTTTATGGTTTGAAATGTCTATAAAATGGTTTTAGTCAATAGAGTGGCACGTAGTATATATGAGTATGGGGTCTTTTAGTGTTTATTTCTTAACACTTTTGGGAAGATGATTAACTGAAATAAGGAAACAAATCAAAGTGCCACAGCATGCTGAAAAATACTTGGAAAATCTGATGACTCATCAACCTTTACAGTATGAAGATGCTTTTTTTTTTTTTTTTTCTGCCTGACAATTAATTTCTTTAATGACCAAATCCAGGAAATTTGTGCCATAATTCTACCTTTGGGTTTTTATGGAGTTGTCTCCTTTAAACAGGTTTCCCCAGAACAGTTGCTCAGGCAGAAGCCCTGGATAAAACATGTCAAATAGACACTGTGATTGACCTAGATGTGCCATTTGAGACCATAAAAAGTCGGCTTACAGCACGTTGGATCCACCCTGCTAGTGGCAGAGTCTACAATCTTGAATTCAGTCCTCCCAAAGTGCAGGTAAGAAACAACCATTGGAGTTGGCTCTAAATAAAAGTTGCATTGCATTTGGTTGTTGCAGTAAAATATTGTTTGCGTGTGTTGTTGCAAAACACAGTAGCTCAGAAGGAAAAGGCTTATTTGACCTCTTAGGAGCATAGAACCCTTCTGGTAAAACCCTGCCTCTCACGGTATGTTAGTGCTCCTGGTAGAAGCTCAAGCTGGTGGGCAGCATGTTTGTCCCCTGCAGCATGAAACACCGTGGTGTTTTGTAAGCTCTTGTTAAAGCAGTTCACTGATCTGGAAGAGTCAGTCTCGCGCACTGGAGTAGGAGTTGGGCATGTTCTTTGCCTCTTCTGTACGTCTGCAGCCTGTGCAGACCAAAATGCAGTGTCCTTTTCCTTCCTCCAGAGGACTCATTCTTTCTATCTCGGAAGCACACCGAGTCATCATTGTTCGGAGGAATCCACTGAATGCCTTCCCTGTGTTTACATTTAACCAGGGTGGGTATTTTGAAGGGAACAGTTGACGTGCTGCAAAATTAGATGTAGAAGCTTGCCAGTCAGGGAGCTTCTCAGCAGATCAAAGATGTTATGGCTTGAGACATCCTAGAAGGGGAACACTGAACTTGAAAATAATGATGAAACATTATTACTTTAAGATTTTTGAGGAATTTGGATTAGCTTAGTGCAACTCAGCTTAAGCTGTGTTCCATCCTTAACTCTAAATAGCTTGCCTATTGTGGCATCGCATCTCACCTGGAAGCTCTATTAAGTTCCATCAGAAGGACAGCAGGCCTTGTAGTTTTTGGATTTGAGCGTTGCAGGAAGAGAGTCCAGCTGAAATAAGGGGTAAGAAGTGGGAAGGAAGTGGGAAACCAGAAACACTGTGTTGCTTAAAACGTGGTGGTTATTTTTAATTGCAGAAGAGCGTAGGGAAGCTGCAACAGAGAACTATCAGACCTACCAAAGAGTGGGCTTCTGCTGCAACAGCTTTGCTATTAGGAACTCTACTTTCCACTCATTAGCAGGCATATCCCAACGTAGTAGATTGCTGTATGTAAGTGAAACCATGGAACGGAGCTGAACGCTGAAACACAGTTGTCTCCGTTATCTAACACCTGCAAAATGCTTACTTAATCAACAGAACCAAAAGATTATGGCTTTAGAGTTACTGTAAGGCTGAAGGCTCAGTATTTGATGGGTACCATGAAGGCGCTATGATGGCTACCTGCACAGATGCTAGAAAGAAATACTTGAGTGCTTTAAATGATTGTATTGTGTAAACAAGGTAAGTTTGACCATACAAGTCCATCTCTAATACAATACAGTGGAACAGAGCAGCAGAACATTGATCGTTCGTGATTTTCTGAAACTGACTGCCAGAATGCAAGCAAGAAAGGAAAATAGTTTTGTGGTCTAATTAGCTCTGTACTTCCAAGATCACTTATGTTGCCACTCCAAATGTCAGACTAAACTTGTCTTTAGGGAAAAGTCAAAATTCCTGAGAACTTGATTAATATGTATGAAGGAGGGAAGAGTCCCTTAAGTCTGTGGTGGATCATATTCTGTCCTTAGATGCACAACGATTTAGTGCATCTAAGAAGGAGCCAACTTTTATGCCACTAAATAGTCCTTCATAAGATGTGCCAGTCATCAATAATAGCTGGTTTCAAGGCTTAAAAGCTCCGTAATCGCTTAAAGCACTTCAGTAAATAGCGGGTGAAATGTGCAGTAAAGTAGAAGCTCTTGTAGTTCATACATTAGGTCCCTGTTTACTGAATCCTAGAAAAACTTCAGCTGGCTTTTGTGCCATTTTTTATACAGCTGTTGCTAAATGATACTCTTCCATTTTGCAACTTAAAATCAAAAGGCCATTAACTCCTTTCTCCATTTGAGTCTTGTCAAACAAATACCAAATCGGTCTCTTGCTTGTTTCCTGTTATGCAGTAACGTATTACCAACAATACTGTTTTCCCTCATGTATGAAGGTTTTGTCTACATATTTTCTGTATTCAACAAATGTTCCAGAGGACAAATTAGTGAAGTTACTATAACCTGATGTTCATTGCCAGTACTGAGAAAATAACTGATGGATTGTTTTACTGGAAAGTCAACATCTTATATTCCAGATAAGATATGGGCAGTAGGCTTTCTCTTTGTAAGCAGAAATGTACACCTTGACTAACTGGAAACTGATCGTAATTTAAACAGAAAACTACACAAAACAAACTGAAATACACACCAGTGTTTGCTTTTAACCATGATTAGGGCACCGATGATATTACTGGGGAGCCACTTGTTCAGCGTGATGACGATAAGCCAGAGACAGTTACCAAGAGGCTGCAGGCATATGATGCACAAACAAAACCGGTTTTAGAATATTATCGGTAAGTAGTAAAATCTATTCTTCCACATTCTGAAAGCTTCTTCCACATTAGCATAGCACAGAACAGATGTCTTCAGTTACAGAGATACTGCAACAGCGAACGTGGTATGAGCAGGAGTGTATCCTTCATCAACTTAGTAAGAAATCAACCCAGTAAAATGAGTATATTTTCCAGTGTTGAATGAGACTTCTTCAGGAGCCTGTCTAGCAGAACAGCCTTTTACTGCAGCCATATTTAGCTTTGCAAAGGGTGCTATGCATTATTCAATACATTATAGTACTGTTCTAAGCAACATAGCTCTGGTTAGTAAAGTAACTTAGTTCCTTTTCTTTTTTTTTTTCTTTTTTTAAAGATTTAACAGTATTTTGTCTTCTGGGTGTCTAAGTAGAAGCCCTGCTAATAAGGACTAGAAGTCAAGAAATGATACAGAAATAGAAAAACTGTTAATGGGGATTTAAAAGTGGCTGTTCTAAGAACAGGACTGTGACAAGCACAGCCTAGTAAGACTCTGAGAATAAGTAGCTAATTGAGAATACTGCCATTTGCACTGTGGAATGATAACAAATTACTTAGTTCTTTTAAGATCCAAAAATATACACAAAGTTTCTCTGAATGTAAAGCTGCAAATATCACATTGTTAATATATAGATATTAGTAGGTCACCATGTAGAGCTTTGCAGTCTTATCTTGCCTAGAAAAAGAAATCAGACTTTGACATCCTGAAGTGACTGTCCTTCCTCTATCTCCATATCCACCACCCTTCATTATGGTCTACCAAAACTGTTGAACAGAAGACCAGAAGCTCCATCTTTGGGGTGGTTAAGTTTTAAAGGAGTTTTTCTGCATTGACAATAATTTTCCTGACTTTGGTAGTTTTCTGAAGTGAAAATGCCTCAAAGCACCAGAGTAAGACATAGGCCTAAGCTGCTATTATTCCTGATCATAACATACTTTACAGATAAAACCAGCTACTAGAACTAAATCAGAATAACTTGACTGTGCCTGGCTCACTTGTTTGTTCTGATGCACCATCTTTGATCCTTGAGGTGTAACTTTCCAATACCTGGGTTAGTCACGGATGTTTGGATGATGGCTGTATAGCATGTGCTGTATGACTGCACTGCTGCTTCTTATTTTTATCCTTCACAGTTTGTTATTAAGTACTCTGTGGACAGATGTTGGTTTTACAAACTGATGTCACCAATAGCTCAGTTTAAAGAACAGAGTAATGCATGTCCAGCCTGCTTTCCCAGTGTTATGGCTGTTCTTGGTGTTCAATCACATGCATATTTGCACACTCCTGCCAAGGCAATCTTAAAGTGAGGTGGAGATCCTGGAATAATTAAACAATTTGACTTCTGTAATGCTTTCTTCTTTTTCTTCCTTAGGGAAAAAGGGTTATTGAAATCCTTCTCTGGAACAGAAACCAATAAGATCTGGCCACATATCTATGCGTTCCTCCTAACCAGGTTGCCAGATGTGAACCAGAAAGATGCTGACACTCCCAGGTGAAAATAGGTCTAACTTCTGCTCGTGTGTCATAGCTCACACATGATTACATGAGATTCAGCAATCAAGGATTTCTCTGTGTAGTCTACCAGACTGATCAATAATTAAAGTCTAATGTTGTCCTTAACTTACATTATGATAAAACTGTGTCACCTGTGGTTCTCACTTTAATGCTGTATTTTTTATATTTAATGTACCTAATTTTTATAATATAGTAATTGACTTTAACAAAAGCAGCTACTTGTGTGTCTCTTATTCAGAAAATACATAAATTTGCAAATACTGACTGTTGAAGAAAACATATTTCAGAATACCGCTTAATTACAAAACACATTGATTTACTCACTCATGAATTGTAGTGTGAAGCAAGGACAAGGACATGAAAGCATGTTTCTTGATTGTGTGGGCAAGCCAGAAGCTGTGGGGAACCATGACCACCATTCTGCAAAGAGCCATTCCAGACCAGAACTGGCATACATATAGGTTGATCTCATGGAAGACAGTCACCTTCTTTTAGCTTTGCTTGCACAGATGTTAGTTGATTTTGCTGTGCTTAAATTACCTTTAACACTTGCTTGGATGATTGGCTGTATTACTATGTTTATATTCCTGCCCTCTGAACAGCTATCTTGCAGGCATGAGAAACAGTTTCAATGATACGTAACACGTTTGGTAACTCCCCCATCTTTGTGCAGCTGTATAAGGCTTTATTAGTAAAAAGACAGTAAATACTGAACAGATTAAGTGTAATCTGGTAAGCCTGTAGCTAGGTGATCTTGACTAGTGAATGTGTCTTTTCTACTGTCTTTGAAAGAACAACTGTTCCTTGATGCCAGTGCCAGGATTTCCAATGGTCAAATTATTAACTGTCATATTATAGTTTTATTGTAGCAATTGGTCTGGTTCTCATGAGATCATACTACTAATTCAAGTCTTCAACCAGCTCTTGCATTTATTCATTCAATAGGTACCTGCAGTTACAAACCTCCACAGGCCACACTTTTTAACAGTTCAGGTAATGCAGACATTGGTATTTTCCAGTGAACTCTCCTAGCTCTTTTTTGATGCTCACCAGATTGAGAGTTTAAAGAAGAGTCAGCAAAACCTGAGGAACAAACAACTCTGTCTAGACAATGTCTGAAGTAGGTGTGTCGTACCGTAGCAGGTCCCAATCTCCTTTTGCAATGACTGTTGGCAAACAACTACAGAGCTGTGGTTCTGACGTACCTGGGGCTACATTTGCACATCTAGTTTTAGCATTATCAATATTGAGACTCATTTGATTCTAAGAAAAATATGATAATTGTAGAATTTGTAAAGTTTTCCCATTGCTATAAATGAACAAAATGGGTAGCAGCTATTGCTGCAGGCAGGCTTCCTTGGATTTGAAAGAAAGCTTGCCAAAAGGCTGACCACTTGTACTTTCATCTTCACAAATGTCTATATGGAGGCTGTAGACTGGGTGAGTTTAGAGAGGCACTTCCTTAAAAAAGTCATGGTTAGAAAACAGTAGCTACCACGTTACAATCAGAAACACTGATGTGCTGCTTACTTCTATTTGTGCATTTTGATTTCAGTATATGCTTGTCTTTTTGCCAGCCTACGTAAGTTTCAGTTAGCCAGAGGGAGGCAGGGTAGGGAATCTCCTTATGATTTGACATTTAGTCCCACACCATCCAATCTTAGCCCCTTAAAAACTTTAAAGATAACTTTCAGTATGTCACAGGTTGCTAGATCAGTGTGGCTCTAATGCTAATGGTAGCAATTGCAAGTCACTGTGTGACTCTGCCCTTAATACCCTTGTACAAAACATTCAGTTAAAAAACAACCTGAAGTTATTGGTTTCCCTTAATAATTAAATAATTATTAAGGAGAAGGCAGTGTTTACTTATCCTTTCTGGACTATCTGTCAAAAATTACTACTGAAGCTGGTTATTTCTAATTTGCATCTGGGACAGAGCTGCTCCTTTATCCTCAGTCTGTCTGCAGAAGCACTGCTGGAGAACACAAGGCACATGAAATGCTGGTTCTATCAGTATATCTGGGGTTCCTACTTTTGCTGCTGCAGCTGTACCAATACTCACTCTGGTATATGCTGCAGACTTAGGCTTTTCCCCATCTCTGCTACAGCCAAACTGAAAATCACTGGATCTCAACACAGCTCTTGCCTGAATCAGCAGCTGCAGGTAGACTGTGTTCATTGAACTGTTGAAATCTAGGTACCTTCCAGACCTCAAGTACAATAATAACAATATAGTAAAGAACTGAATGTGTGTACCGATACCATTATTTGAGATATGAGAGGTCTTCTCTGGAGTCTTCCAACTGCAGTATACATTTACAGAGAGCAGAACTGCTGTAATAGCAGCAGGTTAGAAAAGCACAGTAGAATTCTGGATTGCAGAGATTCTGCAGAAGGCCTTATCAAAAAACAGTATTTGGATTTCTACTCATCAAACAGGAAACTTTTAATGATTTTCCACTTTTAATTGTTTGAGTTGGCAATGTCAGAAACCCACTTTAGATTAGTAGCATATGAAATACCTTTCAAACCCTGCAAGACACCTTGCCCTATATAAACTGTAACAAAGCTTGTTGTTTAGACTGAAGTCTTAGCTTAACCCTTGCACCTCAAGTTCCCTCCATCAAGTATTTCTCCCCGTAATGAGACTTGGTTTAAAAAAACAATCTGAAGTTAGCCTTATAAACAAGAAGAGAGTCAGACTCTCAGAAATCATACAATCCAGCACTCAGATGTAGACAAGCATTGCTTACATTTTAGGACAAAACCAAGTCATGTTTAATGAAAGCACAATGTAACATTTAAATCCCCTTAGTAGAGGTAGAAAGCCAGTGTTTTAATCTATCCCATTCAGATTTGAAATACTGATACCAGATAATGATTTATTGCTATTAGTGATAACCAAATTTGAGAGCTTATAATGTCAGCAAGTAGCATGAATACAGTTGTGATCTCCAATATTCATAGAGTAAAACATGTCCACATCTGTAGTAAAACAATAGCAGATTCCACCAAGAATCTACCACTTCTTGTAAACATTGTATTTGTGCAGATTTTTTTTTTTCATACTTTAATTTCTAAAGTCATGAAAGGCAAGGTTAGTAGCAGAAAACACATCCAGTTTCACATTCGGCAATATGAGAACCCTGCTCTTCACGGACAACCAAAAGCCTAGCAGCACATTTTCAAACAATATTAAAAGTTTTTCTGAATTACCCACCCTTCAAAATCCCTTCCCCCCTAAAACCAAAAAACAACAACAAAAAAAATCTGACACCAAAAATAAAGTGCAGTACCCAGAAAAATAAGTGTCAAGAAAATAGCCATGTTTGTTTCTTTGAAAAGAAAAAAAGAAAAAAAAAAGAGTACTTGGCCTCAGTCTTAAGAGTACTATACTGTGTCCATCATTTTGGATTCTTCTTCATCTCTTTGTATCACAGAGTTTAAACTGCAGTCTTCTGTGTTTATGGAACCTCGTAGATCCCCTGTGTTCTGCAACAGATGAAAAATTGACAGCTTAATTCTCCGTAAATGTATATATGGAGGGAGAAAAAGAGAGAAAGAGATTTTCGCTTAAGTTGGACTCTTCGTGTTTTGCATCTTAAGATGAGACAAATTTGCAATAATAAGGAAATAAGCTCTGAAAAGTTCATCAACCAATATTATCTCACTGTGTTAAGAATTTTCTAGATTTCTTGGTCTAGCTTATAGTTGGTCTCAGTATTTCTACACTTGACTGCACATTGACTTAAAATTCAGCTGTTGGATCTGACTTGAGAGGTACATTAATCAAATTATTTCAAACTAGTTTCATTTGTGAGTTCTTCCCTAATACCTAATTTTTTATCATATTTTAAATTGCTTCTTCATTCTGGAATGTGGCCGTTGCTAGTACTATAACGAAAGACTTAAGTACCCTCAGTTTCCTTTTAAGATAGCAAGAGACCTCCCTTAGACTTGACTTACCTGAATGATCCCATGAGCAGGATTAGTCATTTCACACTGAAAGCTCATTTCACTGTTTGTGGTGAAGACAATTGTGATTATGAAGCAAGTGTTTATTTTAAGCATGAAAATGTAAGGGCACTGAATTAACACATGCTTTTGACCTTATGCTGATGTTTTCTGAATTCCAGCAAGTAAAAGGAAAGCCCACATACACCTTGCATAGCAATAATATCCTGAGCAGTAGCAGTTCTAGGAATAATCCTCTCTATATTTCAAAAAGGTACAGCTTCTAAAGGCAGGACTTAATCCTACTTTAGTTAAATTAATTTCTAGAAATAATAAACCTACCTGTGAAAAAGATGTCAGCTCTCCTAAAAGACCAGGATTGAGACTGAGATCGTGTAGTAACGTAGTTTGAAAGCCATGTGATTGTGACCAGATTCTCACTCTTGTCTTGAATGCCTCAAGTTCATTTTTGAAAGCCTCAAAATAGCCTTCTCCTGTCTGCAAAGAGAAAAATGAAATACTCATGCTTCAGCCAGATTTACTTTTGAGTGTTAAGCATATACAGTGCTGAAAAAAACCCACACAGTGAGACATATCATATCCTTTGGGCATAACAACTGTGAACAACTCAAGAATAATGGTAATCAGTATAAAATGAAATTTCAGGTAGGCTTCATTTTAAGACAATCTGTAGTATTTATAATATGTAGAAGCAAAGTAATTTATTTATCTAAGGACATGTTAAAATAAATCAAATTTTAGCCTTTCCCTTATTCCAAATCAGAACCCAGTACCCTTAGAAGAACAGGTGCTTGTTGTACCACTCTGCACAGAAGCAAAGTCCAAGCTGACCTGCACTTTAACTGAACTCCTTTAGGCAATATTTAAGGCCATCAGAGTCTTGAATAACTGCATAGTCTACAGCAAACCACAGTTTCAGTAATGAGAAAGAGACATGGTTGGGCCTGACTGTGATCTGCAGATGGAACGGAAAGTTGTGACAACACGTAGGTACCCTCTGAAAGCACAGGTGTAATTAGACAGAATCAGTCCTGAAACTGGCCTGTATCTGCTGTTGTTATTTAGTTATTACTTATCTATAACACCCCTGTTGTCCCTCTCTTGTACCTTGCTTTCCCTCTGGGATAAGCAAAATCCACTAAACTTTAATTTTCAGAATTGGCATTACACCAAAATACTCTGTCTAGAAATGAATCGCTAAGAAAACATTTTCCCATAAGCCTAAGTCAGTCAAAACAATATTTAGCCTCTTATGGTTAGGAAGAAACCTTCTCTACAACACTGGTCCCTTGTACATCATCAAGAATTTCTTCCATCATTACCCAAGTTGACTTACTTTGGCTTTCTGGAAAAAGAGACGAAAACACCCTCGTGGATCCACATTGCAGCTTCTAGCAATTTCTATAATAAATTGCATTGCAACTGCTTGGTGTGCTACTTGCTCCATCAGAGCTCTTTTCTGGAAAAAAAAAAGGAAAAAAAAGGTTAAAGTTATGATTTAAATATTATATTTCAAAAATTCAGCTTAATTTCCTTTTGTTCTCCTTCCTAAACAGTTAAGAACTGATGCTTACAGAAGAAAGGGGACTGATAATTAGCTATACCTAGACATATATGTGAGAATGTGCTATAAAGTTTTTCTTCAGTAAAGTAGAGAGAGGGTGGGAAGAACAGTTAAACAGCTAATCAAGTTGGTCAGCTTTTCTACACTACATGCGGGACAGTGTATGCTTTCAAACAATTTAAACATCTTTGTCATACCTGTTCAGCTTCTAGATGAAAACACCACAACATGAGATACCTAGATGTTTCTTCACATACAAGATATGGGTGATCAGACAAAAATCTCTGACTATCATCCCATCTGCTCAGCATACCTAATAAGAGAAACATAGTTAAGATATTCTAAATGGATAAATAATTTAATGCAGCAAGGAAGTTACTTGCATTGGTGCCCCTGTATATACAACACCTTTGCAACTCTCACTTATCTCAGAATGACAGCATGCAGCTAAATTTGGGGGTTTTGTTAATACATCGAACCAATGCTGAAAGAGCATTGCCCGAAGGTTCAATCAGACTTTGAAATACTAAAAAGTAGATTTTAACAGCCACAATTTCCTATATTTTAATGCATCTCTAAAATCGTTGATGTTATTTTTAATTAGCTAGCATATATGCTAACAAAGCGGTGTAGGTATCCATTAGTTACCTCATCAAATAGTTTAAAAAGTTTATGGATAGAGATTTATATTCTGACAAATATTCTGACAAACACAAATCCTCTAAATGTTTGCAAGTGAGAATGCAAAGAAAGTAATGTGTAATCTGTCAAAACAAAAGTGCTTCTAACACATGATTTGCTAGGTTTTTAGGAAATCTGAATTTAATTACAGGAACAGATTGGTCTCAAAAAGCAAAGCCACATCAGTACTGGAAACTTAACTACAAGACTGAACTGTGACAGCATGAAGCTACCTTCCTGTAAAGAGCCGAGTTTAAAAATCAGAACTCAATACTCACACCACTTCTTAAAATTGTCATTCATGTATTGCTGACAGTCAATTCATTACTGGCAACAGGTACCAGATGTACAGCTTCACCCATGTATCAGCGTATAATTATAACTGGGCTAAAGATAATTCAGTGGTAAGGACCTATGGCAATTTTAATTCTAGCAAACAAATGCCTGAAGAGAAAGCAATGGCTAATACTTCTTTTGGCTGTTTTCAAGAGAGCTATCATGCATAAGTTCTTTACTGCCTGGAAGCCAGAGGAGGATGCAGAAACAGGACTCATCCAATATGGCTAGCAAAGTCCACAGCTCGGAAACAGCTAGCACAGAACAAGAGACTTGAGACAGCATTAATGTACTGTTCCTTTTTACAATGGACATATATATTTTGAATTAAAATAACAACATGGCTTTGAATTTAGGAGGTAAGAAAAAAATCTATGAACTTCTGCAATAAGGTTGTTTCTGTAACAGCTTAATCTGAATTTAGACAACAAAGTGATTTTGCCCAACTCTTAGCTAGGAAGCTTGCAAGAAACACACAATTTTTCTGCTGAAATGCACAGCAGAGGAGACATTTTCTGATTCTGCTACCGTTACACTCAGCAGTTAAGGTATTTGAGAGAACCTCTGCCTGTCACTGCTAATTGCCCACTCTGACAGTGTTGTGGCTCAGCTTGGTACTTGCAAGGCTTACTAAGGCCAAACAGGGTAGAAACCCATTCCTTAAAAAGAGTTTAAGACCCTTAGAAGCCAAATAGCTTAGTAAAAATGAGTTTGTACAAAGAATTAAATTTTGCCTACTCAGTCTTGTTCTCGATTGTTCTGGAATTCCAAATATAGCTATACTATATCGTAGCCTGAAACCAGCCTATAACTAAGAATGGAAAGCACTTCAGAGAATCATCAAAATTCCAGACTACTTTACAAGATCAGCTTTCTGCTTAATTGGGTTCAACAATTATGACAGAGCTGAAGTGACACCTAGTGGATAATTAAATATAATTTTAAGAAGTGCATAATTCCATGCACACGCACCCGTACTTTCAGTAGGCATACACACACATTTCCCTTTAATCAGTCATTACCCTTGTAGCTTAATAGCCACCAGAAAAAACATTTTTTAAAAGGAGACAGTTATGGACAATCCCAATGCACTTTCACACACACGACATATTTCTATGAATGTCCCTGCCTTTTCCCACTGAACAGCAGAAAAAGTTGCTAGAGCTTTAGTTTTCAGGGCTTAAGCTCATTCAAGTATTCATTTTTAGTTTTTTTAATTTAAGTTCTTATTGGTCACAACTTCTACAGTTTAGACCTTATTTTACTTTGAAATTATTATCTGTCCTGATAAAATAAAGCTGAGCAGTCCGTTAGCCAGGTCTTTGGTTTGTCAGCATTCATCTGTACAATAAGGAGCAAACTTACACAAATTCTGTCAAAATTTGAGTTGCAAAATGTTGGAAACAACACACTCACCAAAGTGTCTAATTTTTTGTTCGTGTTTTTGCATACGTGGTTCAGACACATCTTCATCTTCTATTTCTTTTCTTTTTTGATTAATAAAACTCTGAGGGAGAGAAAAATTGTACTATCACAGAAACTCGAGACATACCTTTTTGTGATACATAGAAGTATTATATTTTAGTATGTTGCTATTTAAAGGACTATGTTCTAATTTTAGAGTCATGCCATATACTTGAGAAGGTTTTCCTTAAAAAAGCACATTACCTAATAATAGAGTTTTAAAGTCTCATTATAGTCTACCGACAAAAGAACTCTGAGAAACTTCTGTCCTCATGTAGGAACTTCTGATCTGTCAACATGAAAATCACGCAGCCTCAATGCAGCTAAATTAAGAGATGTGCTACCTTTCAAATTAAATTGTGAAATCAAAGCTGAGATTCTACTCGGAAAAAAAAGTTCATGCAAAATAATCTGTATTACAGCGGGCATTATTAGAGGCAAACTAAGAGTTTCACATTTTAAGAATTTGGCACAGTAGAAAAGCACACTCTTCATGTGAAGAAACTATTGTTCAGCATATTTGGCAATTCTTGCACTACTTAGAATCATGGAGTGGTATGGGCTGGAAGAGACATCTAAAGATAATGTAGTTTCACCCCGCCCCTCCCACGGGCAGGGACATCTTCCACTAGATCAGATTGCTCAAAGCCCCATCCAAGCTGACCTCTATTGTTTCCAGGGATGGGGCATCCACAGCTTTTCTGGACAACCTGTTCCAGTGTTTCACCAGCCTCATTGTAAAAAAAAAATTATTCCTTATATCCAATATAAACCTACTCTCTTTCAGATTAAAACCATTGCCCCTTGTCCTATCACTATAGGCCATTATATAAAAATCTCTTTCTCTCTTGCTTATAAGCCCCCTTTAAGTAGCAAAAGGCCACAGTAAGGTTGGTAAGGGCTCCCAGGAGCCTTCTCTTCTCCAGGCTGAACACCACCAACTCTCTCAGCCTGTCCTCACAGGAGAGGTGCTCCAGCCCTCTGATCATATTCATAGCTCTCCTCTGGACTCACTCCAACAGGCCCATATCCCTCCTATGTTGGAGGGCCCAGAGCTGGACACAGTACTCCAGGTGGGGTCTCACCAGAATGGAGTAGAGGGTCAGAATTATCTCCCTCAGCCTGCTGGGGATGCAGCCCACAATATGGTTGGCTTTCTGGGCTGCAAATGCAGATCGCTGGCTCTTATCTAACACCTAGATGACCCGTTCTGGACTTCTGGAAGAGATTTGTCATATGAGTGCAGCTTGCTCCCTTTCATGAGGCAGCGGTATGAAACAAACAAAAAACACTTAACCACGGATTTGTACTGTACTGGACACAGAACACATTCAAGACTAGTAACAAGTGGAATGAAAAAAGGAGGCTAACAGTTATTTTCATGCACACTGATATGGGTCATACCTTATTAAATACCTCCTTACTAGCAAGATCTGTGTTCCATAGATTCTGTCTTTCCCTCTGGTTTAGAGCTTCTTCTTTTCTTCTCCATTCCTCCTCTCTCCATCTCAACTCTGCAGCTTCAGTCTTTGCTTGAGCACATTCCTGATCACGGGATTCTGAATTATGCAGTGCTAAGTTACCAAGTTTTTGCTGGGCTTCTGCTAGGTTCCACGTGCATTCTACAGAGTGCTTCACGAACTCTCTTTCTTTTTGGCAGGCTAATTCAATCCCTTGGGTGTATGTCTGTGAGGAAAATCAGACATGCTATTTATGGAGGGGAAAATTTACAGTTTACAGCTCGTATAGGAGCAGACAGGCCTCAATCCTAAACATAATGCACCTGGAAGGCAGATATGCAGCACTATATTTGCAGGAGTGATGAAGCATGGTATTGTACAACTAGATGTTTTTAGAGATTAGAGATTTCTAATTCAAACTGTCTTAACTTTGTTAAATGCATTTGCAAAATCATGGATCATGTACCGCTATCAGTAATAGCCTCTAGACTGTAAAAATATTTTTGACACAGCTGAAACCCCTCTGGCTATCTTTGGGCTGCAATGCTAGCAACAGCCCAAGTATGAGAATGCTCTGAATATATACTTCTGAGAAGAAAGGATCAGTTTTGTGATGTCAGATCACAACAGTAAAGTAACTGCTGCTGCCTGCATTCCAATATGGATTAGTACTTAACAGATGGCCAACATCTTCCCTTGAACTGACAGAGAAAATGGAATTCAAGCGATGAAGTGGCTGAGGCTCAGCACAAGCATATGCCCCTTTTGTTCGTATCTATCAAGGAGGTCACCACTCACAGGTGGGAGAGAAAAGTGACCCCTTAAGCTTATATTACTTCCGGGCGTGTGCTGGGAATTTACACTCACTAACTTCAGAAATTATCCCCCAAAAGCACATGTCATACCTTCCCACCGAGAGTGGAGAAAAAAAAAACCACCCCATGCATACACACTGGCTCCTCAGCCTTCCAGAGCCCTATTATGGAAGTTGTGGCACTGATAACCTCTGGCTGAGGGACACGAAGGACGACACAAGTTGTGAAAGATTATTTGAAAGGAAACTTTAATGCGGGTACACCAAAGTTCTTGTGCCAACTTTGTCTTGCGAATTGCAGCATTTTTTATTTATTTTTTTTTTAATAACAGGATGGAAATCCCTGTTTGGGGAAGTAAGGTAATGGCAGCTTCGTGCACGGGCACGCACCTCCCCTGGCAACGTCTTTTCAACAGGAGCCGACAGGGGAACGCACCCGCCTATAGACGCCGGGGTGCCAGGGTAACTTCAGCCCAGCTCCTTCCACATCACTGGCCAAACCTGGAACTCTTACTCACGGGCGGCGGCGGGCGCCAGGCGCCACCGCTCCCCGCCACCGCTCCGCTCCCCCCCGGCCCCGCGGCGGCGCATCGGGCCCCTCCCGGTGTCCCCCCCGGAGCGGCCTCCGGAGGGATGCCGACACCTCTGCGCACTCCCCCCCCTCGCCCCGACGACTCACCGGCCTCCGCGGTGACCCACGTCCCTCCTGGGCCCCCGCAGCACCGGC
>NW_015094508.1:38514-127498 GCF_001431845.1 Calidris pugnax
TGCCGCCCAGCTCAGCCCAGCCCCGGCCCCGCCGCCCGGATGGCGCTGAAGCGGGTGGCAGAGCTGCAGGTGGACGCGGTGAGGCCGCGGGCGGAGCGGGGCGGCTGGGGAAGGAGGGGGGGAAGGAGGGAGGGGGGCCTAGGCAGCCGGTAGCGGGGTGGAAACCTGTCGCCGCCGTGATTGCGGGGCCCTGAGGTGCCGCACCGTGCCACAGCCTATGTATGAACAGATGTGCGCCCGCATCTATACTGTCTCTGTGCGTATGTGGGCATAGGGTAGATTTAGGTTAGTTATTAGGAAGAAATTCTTCGCTCTGCGGGTGGTGAGGCGCTGGAACAGGTTGCCCAGAGAAGTTGTGGCTGCCCCATCCCTGGAGGTGTTCAAGGCCAGGCTGGATGGGGCTCTGAGCAACGGGATCCAGTGGGAGGTGTCCCTGCCCATGGCAAGGGGGTTGGAACTAGGCGATCCTTACTGTCCCAGTTCAAACCGTTCTGTGATTCTATATGTATATACTTGTACTGTGTTTGAATATTTTCGTATGTACATCTGTGAACAGACCTTGAGTTCTAAGAGCTGGGGAGCTGTTTGGTTTTTTACAGCTTGGTTCTCATCTGCAAATGGAAGTTAACATAAAGTGAGGTCGTACGCTTGCAGTGATAATATCCCTGTGAAGATTAAAACACACCCTCCTTTTAGCTGTAGTTTCTCATTCATTTAGCTTTTCCTCCAAGCAGGAGGCACTGACTGGTTCTTTGGGGTTGCCAGCATAAAGTCTGCTAGAGTGTGCAAGGAAAAGGTTAGATTAAATGTGGAGTTCTTCTTGCTGTGTGATGTTTATTTAATGATGGGCATTACTGCTGTTCTGCAAATGGATAATAATAATATGTTGCTTGTAACAGGTCATCAGATGTAAGAAAAAAAATTAGTGGTTTTCACTCATTCATTTCCTTGTAGGTATCCAATGATATCTGTTCCGTTGTGTGTAATGCTAAGGTCTACGAAATCAGTCCCTGAAACCTGAAATAATAAAAAAGAAAATTCCAAAATGCAAAATGAGAGAAAAATCAATGATAGATCTTAATCTGGCACCCTTTTGAGATTATCAGTAATAAGGCCAAGGGCCTACTGGGTCCCCTCTGAGATACAGTCCTGCAGGCTTCGACTGATGTGTGTGTGTGTAAGACTGAACCAAGGAGTCTCATGTGAACATATTTTTTTCTTTCCTAAGGTTACTTGTTCGAGTGTGTTTCTGTCTGAGAAACATGACCTTTTTCTCAGTGTGTGCATCCTGGGTCAACACAGAGAGAGAAAATGCCTTCCTCCGTTTTTCTCTCTCGTTTCATGAGAAGATATGCTTTGAAAAGGTGAGAAATCAGCACTGAGAAATCAGGTGGACTGAGATTGAGCTTGCCGTGTATAAACACATGCATTAGACATACTTTGTAAAACATGCATGTACGTTGTCTGTGTACATTCTCTGTCACAGCTTTGGACATTCTTTACACTGTAAATGGGTAGTCTGCCTTCAAGCTTTGCAGTCATCTCCATCCCCAAAATATTTCAAGGCAGTGTGACATTTGGAAAGTTAATGGCAGCATCAAACTCCATTGTTGCTCTGCTAAACCAAATCTTTCAAAAGTAGATGGTTTCCCTCCCTTTTATCATCTTCATTTCATGTTCAGAAGATGAAGTGATCAAGTGCTGCATAGTCAGAGCATTGGAGATAAGGGGAATAAGCCATTTGCTGGAGAAGTGGTTATTGTCTCAGGCAAGCAGGCAAAAAAATAATAAATATCTGATATTGCTATGTTTCTTATCTACAAATACAGAACCAAATGGTTTGGGTTTGCCGGTTTTATGTGATTTTGTTTTCTGTGGCCCTCAAGAATACAAACTGAAAGGTTCTCTGATACAGAGGAGGACAGTATACTAAAATGGAACTGCTGTCTTAAATATTTCCAACGTCAAATAATTTTGAATCATGCTGAGTATGTGCCATTTCTGTACCACTCTTCTTAGGCCCACTGATGTGCCAGCCACTGCCTATTACTGATGGCATCTTTAGGGAGGAGAGGGGCAGCATTCTGTCAAGGACATTCATAATTTACTGAGTTTTCATTGCACAGCTATTAATGAAAATTCCATGTAACAACCTGGCAGCTATTTTTCAATGAGTGTTTTTTTGTTCTTTTAGGAGGCAACGCCCTTGCATTTTATGAAGGGAATACATGAGACCTTCTGTTCCCAGAATACAAGCTGACTCCTGCATGTCCTGGTGTGGATAGGGAATTACTGATGAAAACTTCTCATCATTTTCCAGTAAGTTGCCTGAAACTGGTACCTATCACAGGTGTCTGAAGAAGGAAGGAGTTCAGCTACTTAGTAGCAACTTCATGAGGACTGGAGTTTGACTGTTCCTCTGGTTGTCTTGAGCAGAGGGAGATGTTCATGTGCTCTTTTGAATACGGAAGTGCCTCAAAGAATGTACTGGGTGTGTGCTATCCTAAAAAATAAATCTGTTAGTCACAGTAAGAAATAAGTTCCCCATGCAGAGCTAGAGGCTTGGGGAAGAATGGTTGGAGAGCTGCCTGGCAGAAAAGGATTTGGGGGTTTTGGTCGACTGTCGGCTGAACATGAGCCCGTGGTGGCCCAGGTGGCCAAGAAGGCCAACAGCATCCTGGCCTGTTTCAGGAAGAGCGTGGTGAGTAGGACTCAGGAGGTGATAGTCCCCCTGTGCTCAGCACTGGTGAGGCCCTATCTCAGGTGCTGTGTCCAGTTTTGGGCCCCTTACCACAAAAAAGACATTGGAGTGGATCCAGAGAAGGGCAACGAAGCTGGTGAGGGGTCTGGAGAGTAAGTCTTATGAGGAGAGGCTGAGGGAGCTGGGGTTGTTCAGTCTGAAGAAGAGGAGGCTGAGGGGAGACCTTCTCACGCTCTATAACTACCTGAAAGGGGGGTGTAGAGAAGTGGGGGTCGGTCTCATCTCCCAAGTCACAGGAGATAGGACAAGGGGAAATGGCCTCAAGTTGCACCAGGGGAGGTTTAGATTGGATATTAGGAAACATTTCTTCACAGGTTATCCAGCATTGGAACAGGCTGCCCAGGGACGTGGTTGAGGCACCATCCCTGGAGGTGTTTAAAAGACGGATAGACATGGTCCTCAGGAATATGGTTTAGTGATTTTTATTTCTTATTTCTTATTTATTTTTTTGTCAGAGTTAGGTTGATGGTTGGACTAGATAATCTTTAAGGTCCCTTCCAACCTTGATGATTCTATGATTCTAATAATTTCCTCATAGGCAAATTAGGAGCCCTAATAGCAAAATTTTACGTTCAGTTATGTACCTCCATCCACAGATTAAGTGAAAGGGCCAGGTGCGTGATAGATTTTCAGGTTTCATTGTACCAATTACCTTTGAGGATGGACCTTTCTATCCATTATCTTTCTCTCGTGTACAGGCCTTGTTTTTTCAGTCTCCCTCTTCATATCTCTGTAAATTCTTCCTAGTGCTCATTCTTGCCCTTAGGCGGGTTGAGATCCAGCCAGAGAAATGGCAGCATCACCTCATTTCTCTGGCTGAATTTCTCTGGCCAGTCAGATGCTGCCCTCAAATCACCTATTCATTTACCAGTATTTCATCCCCTTCTTTCCTTTCAGATGAAAAGCTCATTTCTTTGCTTCTTCATTGCTACTGCTTTTTTTTTTTTTTTTTTTTTTTCTCCTCATCTTTGCATATGGGTAGGGGCAAATATAGTTTGAAGGTACTGTACTGTGATTTCTGGATTTCTGTCACTCCTGTAGAAGAAAGAGGAACTGCTAGAAATGCAAAATTCAAAATTGCAGGCAAGTGAACAGATTATTTTTCTATTTGGTTTTTTTTTTCAGTTAAAGATTATTAGTGGCTTTTGCAGTATTTGTCATGGCATTACCTGCCTTCAAAGGCAAACTGGAATTCCGTTTTCACACCATTTTGGGAAGTGTCCTTTTGGCCATGCTGACCCACTAGGAAGACTAGTGTATAAATGGAGCTGCTAATCAAACAGTAAAGAGCTGTATATCTTCTCTGTAGTTCAAAGGATTCTACTCACCTTTCTTCACAATATTCCTTTATAGGGAAATACTCTGGGGCAGTGCTAGTGCCTCAAGCATGTGTTTTGATCTTGCTGGCCATGTGCATCCCTTCTTGCATGGTTTTAAGAGTGCAGAGTAAAATCAAAGTTCTGCTTTTCATAGCAAAATTGCTTTACAACTGTTTTTTGCTGATGAGTTTGCCACAAGTCTTTCTTAGCTGCACTGCCTCTTTTAGTCACTTTTGATTCTGCAGTTGTCTCTCCAACTCCCTGAAAGGAGGGTGTAACTAGGGGGAGGCAGTCTCTTCTCCCAAGAAACAGGCAATGGGACAAGAGGAAATAGCCTCAAGTTGCACAAGGGGAGGTTCAGGTTGGAGATTAGGAACAATTTTTTACACTGAAAGGGTTATGAAGCCTTGGAATGGGCTGCTCAGGGAAGGGGTTGAGGCACCATCCCTGGAGGGATTTAAAAGATGGGTTGACATAGTGCTTAGAGACATGGGTTAGTGATGGGTTATTGTTTGGAGTTTTTTTATTGGTTAGGTTGATGGTTGGACTAGATGATTTTAAGGGTCCCTTCCAACCTAGACAATTCTATGATGTGCTCTATAACTCCCTGAAGGGGGGTGTAGAGAAGCGGGTGTCGGTCTCTTCTCCCAAGTCCCAGGAGATAGGACAAGGGGAAATGGCCTCAAGTTGCACCAGTGGAGGTTTAGATTGGATATTAGGAAACATTTCTTCACTGAAAGGGTTATCAAGCATTGGAATGGGCTGCCCAGGGAAGTGGTTGAGGCACCATCCCTGGAGGTGTTCGAAAGATGGGTTGACATGGTCCTCAAGAATATGGTTTAGTGATTTTTTATTGCTTATTTCTTATTTATTGTCTTGTCAGGGTTAGGTTGATGGTTGGACTAGATGATCTTTAAGGTCTCTTCCAACCTAGACGATTCTATGATGCTATGATTATAAGGGAGAGGCATAGGCAGTGGTTATGTTTTTAGTCCTGTCCCCTTAACTCTTATTTTTAGGGAAATTGCACCAAAAATAGAGTTCTCCACAAGAACAACCATTACAGAACTTCCACTTCAGTGCAGAAGAAAGAATTATGTAAGTATTTATGGTAAGGATGCAGACCTGATTACAATTTTATGACCTTTGGCTGAGTTTATTTGAGTCTAGCTTTACTGTTGCCTTTGTATCTAGATACCTTAGGCAGCAATGGTAGGTCAGATTAAAGGCCATGCTAGGGGTCCTAGATTTTGTAACAACAGCAAATCTGACTGACTGGACCAAAGCCATCTATTCCTCAGTCTGCTATCCCAGATGCTCTCATTTCCTATTATTAAGAAATTCATTCCAGGGAAAGCCCAGAAAAATAAATAATCCTTGCATTGCTTTCTATTGAAGATAAGATTTGAGCAGATAACATTATCTTGATTTGATGGCATTTCACTGCCTCCTGTCTTTTGCTGACAGTGGTTTATATCTAGCTTTTACAAATGTTTGTCTTTGCATGCTTTTGCTTAGTGAATTTATGCTTCCCCTATTTATAATTGCATACTCTGATCCAGACTGAACTGCAACCAGTTAGTCCTCCTCTGAAAAAGTGCTGCCAGCGCTTTCTGTGGTTTGTTCAGTGGCTATATATCTAATGGGTTATCTATTAAATAATATCCCGAGGGAGCAAAATTCTGCCCTCCTTGCTGGAACAAAACACTCACAGCAGATAAAAGTACTTTTATTTGAGTAATAGTGCTGAATTTGGCCCCCATAAATTATCTCTGAGATACTTACAATGTTTACATTCATAAGCTCCCACAGAAGTCAAGATCTCAAGATTTTAACTGAAGTTCTGTATTTTCTAAGCTCACAAGTGCTTTTCTGAAGTACTTCATCCTTCTCTGAGCTCTGTGACAGCCAGAGAACAATCTTTCAGGATTGAGCCCTAGAGGAGAGGTTGTACAACTGAGATAATGTGGAAGGAGATAGCATAGATGAGCCCATGCTGACTTCTTTCTGCTTTTGACTTTGCCACACTCCCAACATAGAATCACAGATTCTTCCATTTTGTACATACAAAGATCTAAATTCTGCTATCACATTGTCAATTCCTACTGGACTAATTCCTGCTTAGAGCTCAGTCTTCTTTGCAGGGAGTGGCAAATGGCTTGTACCTGGTTTTACTTAGATAATTGTACAACAGTGAATTTCTCTGCCAGGGCTGAAAGAGAACAAGGAATCAAAGATCTGCATCACCAAAACAGGAACCAATCACTAACACAATGCAAGACATCAGTGAAAGAAGAAAAAAAATATGGAAGGTATATGAAGTCCTAAAAATCACAAGCTCCTTCTCTAAATGCTAGAGGCCACTTCTGTGAACTCCACAGAGAAAATCAGCAGCAGCCATCAAGACTGCGCCTGGAGTCTGCTGAGTGCAAATCAGAAAATGAGAACAGGCCACCATTTGTCTGACATGTAAGTCCTAAAATTGCCATACTGCATTAAAAACATGAATTTTTGCTAGTATTAATTTCAACATTTTTGTCTATCCTGATCATCAGAACACTGAAGAAATTTAGCAACAAATTTGAAAATATGAATAGAAATGGTTTTTTGTTCAGTATGTAGTTGGCCTATCAAACTCACCGACAGCTGTGGAAATCAGGTTGGTCAGTTAACAATGTTCAGGAAAGGAAAAGATATTTCAAAGAATTCAAGGACATGTTTAGATACTGTAAAAATATAATATATTTTAACCTCCCCCTTTTATTTCGGACATAAACCAATCCGTGCATTTCTGCACTTGATAAGGAATCTGTGGGCAGTGTATTTCATATTTTTGACATAGTCCTGCTTCCTTCTGAGATCTCTGGGACTGGTTGTACTTACTGACAGGCCAGTGAACTGAGGTACCTGATGATATGGCAGTGATTGTCAGTCCCCGTGGTTCTACTTAGATGCATCAAAGTATTTTGTTAGTCACTGAAGACAGTGGAGAGTGTTTCTGGGGTTTCACCAATAAGTGTTTGCATTTAGCCAGTAGGGTGTTCCACCTAAATGCTTCAAAGCACTAACAGTTACTAGGACAGTGCTATTCTGACTATTTGCCTGGTTTAGAGAGAGGAAAACAGTGTATCTCAGGTGGTCAGTACTTCCAGGTGATAAAGTGATAGCTATGTAGAATAACTTAGGTTTGCTCCAGGTTTTAGGTCCTGGTCTTGTATTCTACAGTCCTGTTCCACCGTGCATGTGTTTTACCAGTCCTGTATTTAACAGGTGTGTATTTTAAGCTACATTCTTTAAATCCATCTTTACATGAGAATCAAGAAATCCCTCAGTTTGAGATGGACCTTTGGAGGACACCTAGTCCAAACCCCACTTAAAGCACATCCAATTAGATTAAGCTCTTAAAGGCCTTGTGCAGTTGAATTTTCAGTATTTCCAAGGACAGAGATTTCATAGCCTCTCTGGGCTGACCACCCTCATGGTAAAAAAAGTTGTCATTATATCTAACTGGAACTTGTGCCGTTTGTTCTTGTCCTTCTGCTAGGTATGTCTAAAAAGTGCCTGGCTCAGTCTTCTCTGCATCCTCGCATTAGGTAGTCATAGACAACAGTTCAGTGTCAGAATCACAGAATTGTTTTGGTTGGAATAGACTTCATGAAACCATCTAATCTAACCCCCTTACTCAAGCAGAGTCAGCTAGAGCAGGTTTGCAAAGGACTCCTCAGTCTCCCTGGACAATGTATTCTCTCTCACAGTAGCACAGTGTTTTCTTGTGTTCAGATGGCATTTCATGGTTTTTCATTTGTGCCCGTTGGGTCTTGTCTTGTGTCTGGGCATCACTGTGAAGACCCTGGCCTTGTACTCTTCGTTCCCACCCATCAGGTATTTGTACACATGAATAAGGTCGCTCCCCCCCGACCCTTCATTTTTCCAGTCTAAACAGTCCCAGCTCTGTCAGCCTTTCCTCATGTGAAAGATGCTCCAGTCCCCTAATCATATTTGTGGCCCTTCAATGGACTTGGTCAAGTAAGTCCATCTCTTTCCTGTACTGGGGAACCCAGAACTGGACACAGTACTCCAGCTATGGCTTTACGAGTGCTGAGTAGAGAGGAAAGATCACCTCCTTCCACATTCTTGCAGTGACCTTCCACATGCAGCCCAGGAGGCTGTTGGCTGCCTTTGCCATGAGGTTGCAGTCCTAGCTTGTGGTCAACTGATTGTTGACTAGGATTCTAAGGTCCTTCACTGCAAATCTGATCTTGAGCCAGTCAGTACACAGCATGTACTGGTGCCTGCAGTTATTCCTCCCCAGATGCAGGTCTTTGCATTCATCCTAGCTAATATATATGGGATTTCTCTCGAACATCCTTTTGTCTGTCTGAGTCCCTCTGAATGGCATTACAGCCATCTGGAGAGACATGGATTTGATGGATGGACCACTCAGGGATAAGGAATTGGGTGGATGGTACTCAAAGAGCTGTGGTCGATGGCTAGATGTCCTAGTGGCAACCAGCGACAAGTGGTGTTCCTCAGGGTTCAGTATGGGGACCAGTGCTGTATAATGTCGTTGTCAGTGACATCGACAGTGGGACTGAGTGCACCCTCAGCAAGTTTGTTGATGACACCAAGCTGTATGGTGCAGTCAACATGCTGGAGGGAAGGGATGCCATCCAGAGGGACCTGGACAGGCTTGAAAGGGGGGCCTGGGCAAACATTATGGAGTTCAAAAAGGCCAAGGGCAAGGTCCTGCACCTGGGTGGGGGCAATCTGAGGCACAAGTACACACTGAGTGGAGAATAGATTGAGGGCTGAGGAGAAGGACTTGGGGGTGTTTATTGATAAGAAGCTCAACATAAGCCAGCAGTGTGCGATGACGGCTCAGAAAGTCAACAGCATCCTGGGCTGCATTATAAGACGTGTGGCCAGCAGGTCAAGGGAGCTGATTCTGCCCCTCTACATCGGTGGTCTTTGAAAAAGGCTGCTGAAATCCTGCCATTCCGCATTGGCATATAGAAGGCTATTTCAGTCTGTCACTGATTTTTGTTTCAGTGACATATCCAAGCCTGAGGTATTTATCTCACAGTCAAGGGAACGGCTATAAATTGAAATCAATGATGCTCTCCCCTTCCTCCCTCCCTCCCCTTCTTCCATATGGCTACGAGTGGGAGTTGTCCACCTCAGATGGCAGAAGTGACAAAATTCATGCCCTTGCTCTCTAACTCTTTGGCTTGTGAAACAGCCTAAACAACATAATGATGAATAACCTTGTAGGAGTTGTATGGTAAGAGGCCTTGTGTGAATCAGGCTTTCAGGATAAGGCCCTTCATTTCACTGAAGTAATTCCCCATTGTTTAGCATCTGTTTATGGTTTGGAGTCACACAAGCCTTGCACTAGCCTGAGGGAAGCGCCCTAGAGGAAAAAAGGGGAAGGTACAAACAAGGATGAATGAGCCAGTGTTGCTAGCCCAGTGCAAGATGCAGCAATCAAATCAACATTTCCTTTCACTTTCTAGTTCCACAGATTACATCACTGAACACATCTAGTGCTTGCTGTAAGGAGGCACATGGCTCACAGCTCCCTAACTAGGTTCAGGTTTACAGTGTTCTCAGGAGTAGGGTCAGATGCTTCAACTGGGGAAGTTTACATCACCAAACCCCAAGACCTCGGATGATATTTTCCACTAAATTTATCTGTATTTTTCTGGTATTTCTCCTCTAAATTTGCCTCTTGCGTGATTGCCCACTGTTTGCTTCAGCACCTGAAATGGCATTTGCTAATGTGTTTATACTTACAATACAGCAGTGGGAAAACTCACTCTCCAGTCACAAACTTGTTTAGCAAGAAGTTGAGAGTGAGAGGAGGTGGAAAACTTCACAACAGATACTGCAGGCCCAGCATTGTGAAAGCATTTTCTGCAATACAGAGTGCTTGCTCTCACAGATACTGAACTTCCACTCTCAACTCCAAGTCCTGTTTTTTCCCAGAGCAAGATTTTGTGCCAGTCACCTTAAGAATATTTATCTTCACTCTCAACTTTGCTATATAAGTGTTTATTTTCACTCTCAACTATGAAACAGAGGAGGGTGGGCAATTAAACCTATGAACCTAATATTAGAAAGTGCTACATGGGAAAGAGCCAGCAGAAACAATAGTTTATCCATGAGTGTGATACCAGCTGCCATTGGATTGTCTTCCTACTGTATCTGATCTCAAACACTGAAGACCAAATTCTTGATGATATCAAACAGTGGTTTTTGTCTCACCAGCATTGGTGGTTTTTTAATGAAGAAGTCCATTCTCTGTAGTTGTCCTATAAGTAAACAAGTACTCTGCATAGTTTTGTCAGTTTCAGTGGTATTCACGCAGGAATGACTTTGAGATTGACAATTGACCCTGCAGCATATAAGAAACCTACAGGAATGGCTTCCTAGATTGTCTTCTGCCCTCTGACTCTCGGCACCCTTTTGGGATGTTGATTGCTACTTAACTAAGTACATATATCACTTGTTTGATAATAAAAAGTCTGTAATCCCAAATAATCCTGTTGTATTCAGTGTAACTGTCGTATCAATCAGAGAGTGTTTTTGTCACAACCACTAGATGGCGACAGAGGTCCATTGAATTTCTTTTGGCATTTCTTTTGGCAATTTCCTGCTAAAATAAGGTTTAATAATGCAATACCCAGCTCTTGAGAAGGCTACCAGGGACAGAGGACAGTGTCTATTGCCTGAACTGGTTCAACTCTTTTGGAAACAAGTGAAAGGTTTACTTTGGACTAGATACTTTCATCAGTTCTCCTTAAGATAGGCAATGAATTAATTTGAGGTGTTTTTGCTAGGGAGCTTCTAAGAATGAAACTGATGATATCCTTGAGAGAAGGAGTATCTCTCTGAGATATTCCCTGCATGAGGACTCAAGGAAGTAGTTATTATCAGAGAGGTAAGCAGCCTAATCTTAACCTTTTGATATCCTGAATTTATTCCAGAACCAGAAAGACTGTAAGTGAGTTATGGTATCAGCAAGAGAAACTGTAGTGCAAATAGTCTATGCAATCCTATTTCCTCATTTTGGAACTGCAGGTGATTGTGACTGCCATCTCTTTTATGTTTTTAGATGGCGAGTCACTTAAACTTAGACTCTAAACTCAGGGTTCTAAAAGGATGTATGAGATTCACTGGTTTCTATCTCCATCAGTTTCGTGTTTGTACAGTCTACCAATAACTGCTTTTCCCTAAAATTCACAGGATGGGTGTCTCCCTCATTTGTGCATCTTTTGTCATCATGAAACATAGATTTTGCATTGGGAATTTTATGTAGCATTTCTGATTAGATTTTCAAAAAGGGTGGGTGTTAAGCTATTAAACTTTAATGCATTGTAATGGAATTGGAGCATCTGGCTCTCTTGGACTTTTTGAGAAGTTCAGCTCTTTTTCAGCTCTGTCAAACTGGCAAAATACAGTAAAAACCACAGCTGTCCATTTTGGTGGCAATACAACTGAAAAACCTAAGATTAAGACTTGCTGAAGAGTAAGATACTGTATTTGCAGTGTCCTCTTTCATTCCAGGGTCACGTTTCTGCTCATTTTTTCTTTTCTTGATTCCTAGTTCTGAAGTGTTATAGTTGCATGCAGTCATCAAATCAAATGGCAGATGCTCTCATCCTTCAATTCAGTGAAACTCCCATAAAGCAGTCGATGTAATTTAAATGCAGTTAACAATTGCAGAATCTGTGTGCATATTCTAATTTTGCCTTGGCATACTTCATTAAGATTTTAAGGTCAAACACAGTGACTAAACACATCTTTCCCAAATGCCAGCAGATTCATGCTAAGGGTTTTGCATCATATTTTTCTTAACCATGCTTGATCAACCTAGGTCAAGGCAATCCCAAGCACAAATACAGGCTGGGCAGAGAATGGATTGAGAGCAGCCCTGAGGAGAGGACTCGGGTATGTTGGTAGACGAGAAGCTCAGCAGGAGCTGACAATGTGAGCTTACAGCTCAGAAAGCCAACTGCATCTTGGGCTGCATCAAAAGAAGCATGGCCAGCATGTCAAGGGAGGTGATTCTGCCCCTCTAGTTGGTGAGACCCCACCTGGAGTAGTCTGTCCAGCTCTGGAGTCCTCAGAACAAGAAGGACATGGACTTGTTGGAGGAGGTCCAGAGGAGGGCTGTGGAGATGTTCAGAGCACTGGAGCACCTCTCTTATAAGGACAGGCTGAGAGAGTTGGGGTTGTTCAGCCTGGAGAAGAGAAGGCTCCAGGGAGACCTATAGCAGCCTTCTATTACTTAAAGGGGGCCTACAAGAAAGATGGTATTATGGTTTGAGAAGACCCATAACAATCTATTGTTGTTTAGACAATTAGTTCTATCACCCAATGGCTCCTCCCCACCCAGAAAGGGGAATCAGGGAACACAAAGAAACACAAGGGTTGAAATATAAATAGATTTAATAGACTAAGATTAAATAATTAACAATAATACTAAAGAACCAGTATTAATTCCGATACTGATATAAGATATACAAGAATTATACTCAGCCAATTCTATCAGCAGGAAGCCGTGCACTCCCAGCAGGGACAGCAAATGTCGGACACTGCGAGTGCAGTGGCTTCAGGAGGAAGGGAAGGCCTCAGGGGTCCGGCACCGGGGCAAGGAGTTGTCTGGAACCACCGCCATAAAGGGAGAGCCCCCTACGCAGCAAACTTTTCTAATTTATATTGAATGTGATGTTCATGGTATGAAATAATCCTGTTGCCAGCCTGGGTCAAATGATCAGGCCTTGCTCCTCCTTGTCCCTGCACCTGGCAAGGCTCGAAAACACCAACCTGGAATCCCACAGAGCCTGGCTGGCTATAAATATTTTCACAAATTCAGACACTAGAGTCTTCTAAAAGTGCAATTTTCCCCAGCATTAGAAGAAAAGTTAGTCCTGTGTCTCTCAACCCAGGACAGATGGAGAGGGACTTTTTACAAGGGCAAGTAGTGATAGAGGGGTAATTGATCATGCTGAAGCCCACTTTATTGTTTTAACAAACTCTTTTATATCTTTCTTACAAACGTGTGTCCATGTATAATTGGTTCACTTAAAGTCCAACAGTTCATGATTGGATAACTTCCTCCTTCTTTGTTCTCTGCTGTAACTTCAGTAACTTTTCTCTGCTGGCTATCTGACAGGTCCTTAATCTTATTTACTCCCTTCTTGTCCGGACTCTCAGGCCTCTTCAAGGATACACAGATGTCTGCACAAGGCCAATGCTAAGGCTCCCATGGACAAGCCAAAGTTTCCCACAGGTAATGGCTTCAAACTTGAAGAAGGTAGATTTAGATTAGAAATTAGGAAGAAATTATTTTCTGTGAGGGTGGTGAGACACTGGAACAGGTTGCCCAGGGAAGTTGTGGATGCCCCATCCCTGGAGGTGTTCAAGATCAGGCAGCATGGGGCCTTGAGCAACCTGGTCTAGTGGGAGGTGTCCCTGCCCATGGCAGGGGGGTTGGAACTCGATGATCTCTAAGGTCCCTTCCAACCCAAACCATTCTATGATTCTATGATCCTATGATTTTATTCTTCTGGTTGATATTCAACTTCTGTGACCAAAATGACCAAATTCTGCCCCTGTGCAGTGGTCTTTCCATTAGGTGATTTGCCTGCATATAACTGAAAGCAGCCTTGAACATTTTTTTGTACAATCACTTAAACAGTGCGTGACAATACATGTAGCATGCCTGTCACATGGCTAATTCCTCATGTGGTTTCTCTTGGAAACAAAAAGTTTGGACTGTCCCCTCAGTCTCAGGACCCTTTCTGCATGGCTTGGAGGAGATGGCTGACACAGAGCAATATGGAGTATGGAGAACCAGGGGGCCACACATCCTGGAGTCTTCACTTACGCAAGACTTGCATCGAATTCAGTGGGATTTTCATTTTACCAGCAACACAGGACCAGATCCTTTATCTTTGTGGCACGGACTCTAGTAACTCTAAAAAAGCATGTCAAAATGGTCTATGCTTGAGTCTGAAACCTTTAATGAAAAGTCTGTTTCTCAAAGCTGATTCTTAAGCTCAGTTTCCTTGGAGATCATTGTTTAGAAGTGTTTTGGATAAAGTGCTTTTGCAGGTACTCTGATTCTTGGACAGTAAAGTTATTGTTTCTGCAGGTGGAACAGCTCTGGTGACTGCTGGGTTCTGACTTGAAGAACACGCTGAGCCTGATGCCTCTATTCCATCGGAGTGCTGTTCTATTCCATCTGAATGCTCTTCATTTCTCTCTGGATATACAGCATTTTACTCTCTCCAATGTTAAGTAACATTGTTGACTGAAATAAACTGCGGGCTACACTACAATACCTGAACACCATGGAGTACTGAAGTGGAAATAAAGAGCTCTGCCATTACTTTTCATTTCTATAAATCACTTTGCTCAAGATGTTGAGTGTGGACAGTCATTTAAAATAGCATTTTTTAAAGATAATTAATTCAATAGTTTTCCAGCTGCTCAGATATAATTTTTATAAAAGAAGATATTAGGGTAGTGCAGGGTGATTGCAAAAATTGTAAGAGGCCAGAGCCAGCATTAATCTGGTTCTGTCATTTGAATTATTTCTGTCCCCTCCCTTTATGAAGTCCTACACCAGCAATTAATTATCCAACCCTTAGCACCTTCCAGCAAGGTGCGCTCCTGTTTATCTTCTGATAGCCAGGTTGGATTTAAAAGAACAGGCACATAACAAGAAGAAAGAGAAGCCCTTCGTACATAAGGCTCTCATACTGTTAGTGATCCATTCAAAGAGAACTAAAAGACAGAGTTTCAGACTCGAATGACAAATAGAGGATTGTTAACACGGTACAAGCTGAAAGTAAATTCAACTGGTGACATAGCACAAAGGCAAGAAAATTCTCCCCAAGTTGTAATTGTATCACACTGAAGATTTAGCCAAGTCCTATATTTGGTATCAAAAGATTACACAATGGGTAAGCAGATGTTATATATTTTATTTTAGCCAGTGTTTAATGCTCTCCTACATTGCTTTTTATTTGAAAGTGTATATTTTGTGACAGATGAAACTCGCTTCACTCTCTGAGAATGTGCCTGTGGAGGAGGGAATGCTTCAGATTTTTCCAGGCAAGATTCTCAAACTAACATAGCAAAAAGGAATTTACAGCTTTAGTCTTCCTTGGGCAGGGATAATTAAGGATATGAAAGTTTTAAAAAAAAAACACCTACTTACGATTCTTGCAAAGTTCAAAGAATATAATGTTTCCAAAATGAAGGAGGTGTTAAATAGTCATATTCCACCTCGAGAGTAAAACAAATGAAAATCAGTCAGCCAAATGTAGTCTGAATTTAGTGAAAAGGTTTCCAGCCATTGAAGTGAAATTCTGAGATTAAATTACATTGATCTTCTATCTCTGCAATTCAAAGATGGGCATTTATCCTCCTGTATATAGGATTTTTATTCATTGCTATTTGCATAACAGGTGCTGGACTCAGTACAGCAGGAAGTCTCTTCCCATTTAGCAGACAGCGCTCCAGAATGATCAAAGGAGTGCTTGAGACTACTTACTGGTTGATGCTTGAACCGCCACATGCAGGTTCATAAGTAGAGATACATAAGCTTTCAGAAGTGCTCACCTTTTCTCCTTAATCACTCCTCCACACCTTTTAAGAGCAAACTAGTATTCTCAGCCAGAAAATAAACTTTGATCATGTGGGAGAAGAGCAGAGTTCAGATTTCTTTTTCAGCACCTGTCCTTGGCAAGAGCTGTATTATAACTTGGTTTTAACTTTTATTCCAAATAACAGTATTTTGTTCATTTCCACACTAACATATAAACTATAAATTATGCAATGCAAAGACACAAATAATCAAAGAGCAATGTAGTTTCAAATTAGTTTTTCTGACTCCCAAACACAGAAAATGATGAAGTGGAAGTGTGTGGCCTTTAAAGTTTGTCTCTGTGAAGAGAAATGAAAATGCCCTCTGGAGAGAAGAACTAAATATCTAGGCAGTGTGGCTTCTCTTTATAGTGGTGCTTATGCAAGATCTCAGCTTCACAAGGCACATGGAAGCAATATGCTAACTCTCCCAACTGGAACCAATAGCAGGAGCCTGTATCCCTCTGAAAAAGTGAGAATGAAGAAAATCTGATTGATTTACCAGTTTAAATATTCTCCCCGTTGCTGTCATTGGTCCAAGTTAGAGTAACGTAATCATGTTAAAAAACAAATAAATTCTTTAAAATGGAGAAACCAATATAGATATATATCTTGAAGTCTGTAACAACCCATGCTAAACCATGTCAACAAGGAAAGTTTTAATTGAAGTCACAAAGCACACATTTACATTTGGTGCCACCTGTATTATAAGGAATCTCTGTACAAGTGTAAAGAAATACTATACTACTCCCCTAATACAGTTAGAAATAATTGCTAGGCAAATAGATAAGTGCTGTGCTTTAATTTCTGGTTTTCTGCTAAATTGCTGTCACTGAAACTTCTCAGCTGCTGGTGTTCTTCAAGCTCTGTCAGACAAATAGAGAACTGATCTCTGGGGCAGAGACCATTTCTTACTTATTTAGGTGTACAACACTTAGCAAAGGGATCTAATTCCTTTACTGATTTTCTCCTGCACTGCTTTAATACAAACAGTAAAGGCAGCGTGATTAGACTGATTAGACTACTCTATGCTCTAATGAAGATATTTCATTCGTTTAGGCTATGTATCCATTCACAGAAGCAGAATACAAGTATTTTCTCACTGTATCATATGTAATTATGGAAGAGTGCAAGTAGAAAACAAACAGTTTACACTGGAAGGTTCACATACCACTTCTTTTCTCCAGCAATCCCTGCAGTGCACAGATAGATGAAGAACACAGTTCCTCCACTCAGTAGCTTGTATAGTAGCATTTTGAACTGACCTCAGGTGTATGTTGGCACAAAGGTTTTCCTATGCACTTTTACAAGCTAACAGCTTTAAAGCTAAATCATGAATGGAGCATTTCAGAAACAGATGGAATAAGATGCAGCCTAAGGTCTTCATATCTGTGGTGTACTGTTTTTAGAGAACTGAAGTTAATGAATCTGAGCAGTCTTCATGTTTATAGACCTACAGAAGTAGCCATTGCGGCCCCAAACTACAGGTGAAGAAAATAAGGTCCCAAGAAGACAGGAAGCTGCTAGGGAGTTATCTCAGAGTTACATCACCTTCATGATGCATAATCACTTCTTGGAAAAAAATAACTAGTTCCTTGCTATCTTCCACTTGCTCCATGGCAGAGTTAGTCAAGTTAGTAGAACTTACCCACCAGAAAGTATCTACATAGTGCTGAAGTATTCAAATGCATGGTGAGTCATCACTTCTCAGATGTCATTTTTGCACCTTGCAAGTGGATCTTCATGGTCCTAATTTTCTGTCTCCCTCTCCAAAAATGCAAAAGAAGAAATATAAAGCTATTTGACAAGCTAATAAAACAAGGAAGTCCATTGTTTTTACCTATGGCACAGCAGATCAGGCTGAAATCATGCAAAGTCAGGCTTCTCCATCTATAGAAGAAAAACCTTTTGTCTGCTACAATTGTCTACAATTGTCTACAATTTTTTAGTACTGGGCTGTTCAGTTCATTGGTACCTCATTTAAAATACATATTTTTGCTTATGATAAAGCAAATGCCTGGCTTGTTTCCATTCTTTCTCCACCATTCCATAAGTAACTACTAAGGGGTTATCTTTCATGCAGCACATGTGCCAATACGAGTTGTGAGACTTGTTCAACTTATTTCTAAGGTTTAGCAGTAGCAGTCAGTAATGCACTCACTTGCTAGAAAGATTTCATCAGAAAAAACTTAATTCTTGGAAACAGAACACAGTGTTCTTATTTCTGTCTCCTTTCCCTTATTATATGCATATCACTAAGCATATTCAGAACATAACTTATTGAGATGGTAATAAACTAGATGTTTCTAACTTAATACTTACAAAACTATCTCAGAACAAGATATTCTAATAAAAAAAGCATTTCATTTTTGTATCAGGTTATATTTCACATACCAAGCCTCAGGGCTATGAAGAATCTTATGGATTAGTTCAATCCCTTAAATGATCTGCTTACTTAACTGTATACCTTAAAGTGCTTTTGTATAAACACCATTAAGAAGATTCCAAATTCAGCATGTTGCTCGTTTAATCTACCAGAAGATGATCATATTCCTCTCCCTCAATGTTACCTGCCACCAACCAGTCAAACGTCAGGAGCAGACAGGTTATTCGTCTGGGATAGTTGCCTGGAGAGGCTTGTCTATCATCCAGTGTTGTTTGTGCTCCGCCTGAAGAGAGATCAGAGACCCTCCCCTTGACTGCTGTGAACGTTCAGGACAAGTCCTAACTTGCTGGCTTGATTTTAGTCAACTGAGTGGCTGCCCTGCAGCAATCTCAGGTCCAAAGGAAGTTTCCTTCTATCAGTGTAGAGACCGTTCCGTCCGTCTGCTTTCTGCTTCGTTGTGCTGTAGGCTCCCAGCTTCTTGCTATGATGCTGTCCCTTCTTTTTTAAAGTATGTAGCCAAGAAGAATGTCTACATGAAGAAACCTGGGGGGTTATGCATAAAGGCATAACTGTGCTTGCCCAGAAAAATTACCATTTAGTTAAGTTGAAAACTAGAAGAGTTCATGAAATTATTTAAAATAAAATCCCGTATATTTCTAAATTATTCTTTGTATTAAAATCTATATTCCAGATATGTCTATTAAAAATCCATTTCGACAAGGTTTCTTCAAGAAGCAGGAAGAATATATGACAGGTATTAAGCAGGCAAGAGTTTTTAGCCTTTCTATGAACATGCAACCCTTTCAGATCACTAGTTCCAGTGCTGTAAAATTCTAGTGGTAATTTCAAGTGCTTAGTCTAGCAAAAATACAGACTAGAGTAAGGACTCAAAGATTTCCATTTGCATCAGTAATAAGCTATTAAGTTTAGAACTTTGTGAAAATTCTAGCTGAGAGGGAAGTGTAATCATTTAATCAGCCACTTTTATCCACCATCAGATAGCAAAAAAAAAACAATCTTCGAGACAAAAAATTTAAATACAAATTTTACGGTTGAAAGGTTTTGTCTTCGAGTAAGAGATATGGCACAGTATAATACAAAAACAAGCCCCCATTTAGATGAAGTAGAGGCATCAGTCTCAGCATGTTCTTCAGGTCAGAATCCAGCAGCCACTGAGCTGTTCCACCTGAGAAAAAACAGTAACTGTACAGCCCAAAAACCAGAGTACCTGCAAGAGAACTTTATCCAAAACACTTCTAAACCTCTGAGCAACCAAGTCTATTCAAAGATGTCCCTGCTTACTACAGGGGCGTTGGACTAGATGACCTTTAAAGGTCCCTTCTAACCCAACACATTCTACTATTCTACCTACGATTCTAATGATCCCTGAGAAAATTAGGCTTAAGAATCAGCTTTGAGAAGCAGATTTTTAATAACAAATCTTTCATAAAAGGTTTCAGACTCAAGAATAGACGAGTTTTTTGGACTTGGAGTTGAGAGTGGAAGTTCAGTATCTGTGAGAGCAAGCACTCTGTATTGCAGAAAATGCTTTCACAATGCTGGGCCTGCAGTATCTGTTGTGAAGTTTTCCACCTCCTCTCACTCTCAACTTCTTGCTAAACAAGTTTGTGACTGGAGAGTGAGTTTTCCCACTGCTGTATTGTAAGTATAAACACATTAGCAAATGCCATTTCAGGTGCTGAAGCAAACAGTGGGCAATCACGCAAGAGGCAAATTTAGAGGAGAAATACCAGAAAAATACAGATAAATTTAGTGAAAAGTATCATCCGCGGTCTTGGGGTTTGGTGATGTAAACTTCCCAGTTGACTTTCTCCCAGCTGAGATCCAAACCCAACACCTCAATCTCCCTCTGCAGTTACATCCTTTGATCACTTGGGATACATAGTTTCTAATGCCTTATTTGTCACATTGTTTCATACATCATATAAGATCATGATGGTCCCTTCCTCCCCTCATATCGAATCTTTGAGTAGGGATGCACACAAATCATTCTTCTTTTGTCCCTTTTGCCTTTCAGGCTACTTATTTCTTCCTACCTTTTTCCTTATGTTTTATACTCCCTGTGAAGCTCTCACACCCTCTCCTTTATCCCCAGCTCTTGTTCCAGTACTACCCTCCAGACTTGTTCTCTTTTCCACTGCATTAAAGGCTGTCTTCCTTGTGTAGCCATGCTTCCTTACCTCATCCTTTCCTCCAGTCCTCTCTGCTTCTCCGTGTATATTCCATGAAGTCTATTCCCCCACACCTCTGCCCTTCTTCCCTCCCTTTCTCCTTTGACATTCCTTTCTTCTCCCCTCCTCTCTTCTCCTGCGACCTTCCCCTGCCCCAGGTAAAGGTTCCACGGGGCAAAAGCAGTGCTTCCACCTCGCCAGAAGAATAAAGATAATGGCTGCAGGCAAATTCTAGTGCCTAGCACAGGTGGTGGGATGCGGTATGGGTCACTTTGAAATTAAACTCTCTTCTCTGACAGCACCGACCGCAGGTTAGTGTGTGCGCTGTTCAGCGCACGTAACAACTGGCCGCATGAGAGCTCGGCATCCAGTTGTGAAGCCTCATCCATTTTAGATAATCATTGAAGAGAAGTAAGCACTGCTATGATATGGTACACCCCAGTGTCCTCCGACGGTGATTTTATGAAAGAGAAAATTCTATATGGAAAGAGCTGAACTGTTTAGATCAGACTCAATGTCAAACCTGTTTCTGGCTGTAATTACCTTAGATGATTGCTATTTCACTGTTGCCCGTTCAATGTTCTTCCTGATGTTACTGAAGATGTGAAGAATAACGAATAACGAAGAAGCACTAAAACCAGAAGAAATAGCATTGTATTTGGCTCTGCCAGTGCAGCGCTACAAAGGCTGGAGTCAATGAAGGACAGGCAGAGAGTGACCAAGAATAAAATACTGGAAGAGGAAACATTCCTTTCCACTACAAGTTTGGTATTTTGGCAGAGACGGCCAGGACACAAAACCTTTCAGCACACGACTGGCTGTACTTGCAGATGCAGAGCAACGGCTCTGGAGCCTTTTCCCGTCAATACTAATTACCTTCTGCTATTACTAACCTAAGGCAGGTTTGAATTCATGGCTGAGAGTGAAGCAACCCTCTATCATCCTGCTATAATGATGTGTCCCAGCTACAGGGTTTGTGTGAAAGACTTTTGTACATGTGACATGGCTACAACTTCTTGGGTCCAACTGCCACGTTGTCTGATGGAGCAATGCACCAAAACGCTGACCTGGTCTCAAGTCACTTCCAGTTTTCAGTGCCCCAGCAGGGACTTTCTTTAGCAACTGTACAAGGAATCTGAGACCAAAGGTAGGATTTGCGCAAGTAATTCCCAGTCAAGATCATTGTTACCCTGGTTTTGCTGCTGCTAATGCTCAAGCAGGTTAGATTAGTGCTGACATAAGTGTGTTTTTACTTACTACTGTTACCAACTACTGTTGGTCTTCTCCATTTTGGCTTTGTTGTAGGCCACTTAGAAACTAGATTTCTCTACAGTTTTTATTAATATCTCGTCTGTAAAATTGTAAACAGCTGTAAACAGTAAAGTTGGGCAGGGAAACATCAGTATCGTCTACCACTAATTTTTTTCACAATTAAGGGTTTGAGGGGATTTTTAATTTTTTTCAATAACTTTGGATACTTCTGAGGGTTTTTCATTCTCCCTGTGCCAAAGTATCACGTCCCTCACATTCTCTCCATGACAGATAACTAGAATTACCCAATATTGTTTTCTGAACCAACAATCCCCCTCATGGAACTCTTCTGTCAGTATACATAGTAACAGAAGAGATCATTTTCCACTCATTTTTCCATTTTGTTAACTGAGGTAATTGATGCTTTATAGTTATCAAAAGATGAAGCTAACCAAAACACTGTATCAGTGATGACTATTGGCACTTCATCTTAGCTGCAGTAAAAAAGAAACCACACAAAATCTTTCCTGCAGGAAGTGCTCTTTATAATCTCCATTACATTACGTACTTGTGTTACAGTCTTCCCATCTGGAGAAATTGCTACTATGAAAGTGCATCCATGAGATAATACCTCTTAAATTTCTGGGTACTCCAAAGAAATACATGTGAATAAGAAGGACCAATTTGTACCAATCTTTCTCTCAGAACAGAAGTCCACAGATCTTCCGGGACTGTGTGACTTTTTTGTAATTTTCCAATATGCTGACTGGATTATGGATAGCTTGCAGATGACAAGGGACAGAACAGATGTCACATGAACACTGGTACAACGTCATACTGACGCAGGGATTGTGGCTGCCCATGGCATGGACAGGAGTACTCCTTGCTAGGTAAAAAATAGGCTGGATGGCCGGGCCCAGAGAGTGATGGTGAAGGGAGCTGAATCCAGTTGGTGGCCCCGGTCTCGGTGTTGGGGCCGGTTCTCTCTAATACCTTTATCAATGATCTGGAGGAGGGGATCGAGCACACCCTCAGGAAGTTTGCAGACAACACCAAGCTGGGTGGGAGTGTCAAGCTGCTGGAGGGTAGAGAGGCTCTGCAGAGGGACCTGGACAGGCTGGCTGGCTGAGCCGAGGCCAATGGGATGAGGTTCAAGAGGGCCAAGTGGTGGGTCCTGCACTTGGGTCACACCAACCCCATGCAGCGCTAGAGGCTTGGGGCAGAGTGGCTGGAGCGGTGCCTGGCAGAAAAGGCCCTGGGGGTGTTGGTTGACAGCCCACTGAACATGAGCCAGCAGTGTGCCCAGGTGGCCAAGAAGGCCAACAGCACCCTGGCCTGTTTCAGGAAGAGCGTGGTGAGTAGGACTCAGGAGGTGATGGTCCCCCTGTGCTCGGCACTGGTGAGGCCCCATCTCGAGTGCTGTGTCCAGTTTTGGGTCCCTCGTGACAAGAAAGACATTGAGGTGCTGGAGCGCGTCCAGAGAAGGGCAATGAAGCTGGTGAGGGGTCTGGAGCACAAGTCTTATGAGGACGGCTGAGGGAGCTGGGGTTGTTCAGCCTCAAGAAAAGGAGTCTGAGGGAGACCTTCTCACTCCCTGCAGGTACCTGAAAGGAGGCCATAGAGAGGTGGGGGTTGGTCTCTTCTCCCAAGTAACAGGCTCTAGAACAGGAGGAAATGGCCTCAAGTTGTGCCAGGGGAGGTTCAGATTGGACATTAGGAAACATTTTTACACTGCAAGGCTTATGAAGCACTGGAAAGGGCCGCCCAGGGAAGTGGTGGAGGCACCATCCCTGGAGGTGTTCAAAAGAAAGGCTGACATTGTGCTTAGGGACATGGTTTCAGGATGGGTTTTTTTTTCTCAGAGTTGGGTTGAGGGTTGGACTAGGTGATCCTAAAGCTCCCGTCCAAACGAGATGATTCTGTAATTCTGTGATTCTACGGGTCTCGTCAGGAATGCAAACCAGAGGGCCAAGTGGTCAGCGGGGTCTCTGCCCAGCATGTGGCCACGCTGCAGCTCTCTCTGTGGCGTCAGAGCCATGAGGTCAGAGCGTGCGGGGCCAGGCCTTTGTGAGGTCGTGCCCTGTGGGCCATAAGCTGTGGGCTCGCAGTGTGCTGCTGGCTGTGTGCCTGGGGCAGGCGTTCTCCTCGGGGCTGTCTCCAGGAGGGCTCTGCCCGCAGAGAGCAGGCGACACTCGTGTGTCTGAAGGAGAGCACCGAAGCTTTCAGGAGAGCTTCCTTGCTCCCCAGGATGGGGAGGATAAGGGCTCCTGCAAGAGCCCCCAGCAGATGGGCCAGAGGCCCCTGGGCCCGATCTGGGCAGGCTCGGGGCACCAGGCGGCCGAGGTTCTCTCGCTGCAGGGCTGCAGCCAAGAAGGGTAAGTTCAGGGCTGCCTTTTTTCAGGCCATGCTGTCACCAAGGCTGCCTGGCTGGGCCGGGAGCCACGGCCCTGCACAACCAGCGCCATCCTGCCCCAAGGGAGGCCTGGGGCCACCTGGCCTGGCAGAGCATGTGGCGCTGGCTCCCCTGTGCGTGCCTTGGTGGGATCCTGGAGGAAGGCCGCGGTCCCCCAGGACCGGGGCCACCCTCCCTGCCCAGGCACGCCATGGGTGCCCTGCCTGCCGGGGGATCCTGCCCGGCCCTTGGTACCCCACTGCCAGGGTGCCCCCAGCTGCCCCCCTCTCCAGGGCATCCCCACGGCCCTGCCCCCAGGGAGGGAGGCCCAGCGCCCACCTCCCCGCTGGACCCGTGGCCTCAAGAGGGCTCCTCAGCTTCATCTCCGCTTGCTTCACACAGGCGTGCTCTTCAGTGTCCTGCTAGCTGTGGACTTTGTCCAGAGATGCCTCAGCATGGTCATCTCCAGCCTGTGAGTACAAGAGGGTGCAGGGGGGACACGGAGACGAGGGGTGCCAGTGGGTCGGGGCGAGCAGGGTCATGCTTCCCACCAGGAGACCCTGGCTCCTCCAAAAGTCCTGCTCCTCAGCTTGGAAGAGAAAGTCCCCCTGGGCAGGCAGGGCTCTGCCCTTGGCCACTGCTAAGCCCAGAACCCCCTCTTTTTCAGGAAAGAGACTGTCGCCGCCAACAAGAAGAGGCTCGTCGCGATCCTCGTCATGATCAACCTGGCTGCTCTTGGTGAGTCTGTCTGCTGCCAGCAGACCACGGAGGTGGCGACTGTGAGCTTCAGCCACAACCTCTCTCGGCACCCTTTCCCCATGTCCTCAGCCAGCCTCTTGCCACCACCACGCTGGGGGAGGAGACGGCGGGATGGCAGGGATCCTTAGAAACCCTCGTAAAGTAACTCTCTCTTGGGGATGTGCATTGCAGCCGGTGCCTGCTGTGGGATTGTGCAGCTCACGTGGAGGCAGCGGGCAGCGGATGTGCTGCAGGTGAGTGACTGCTGTTGTGGGACAGGAAAGGCCCAGAGGGGAGCCCGCTGCTGGTGGGTGGGTACATGGCCCCGTCCTGGGCTTCCAGGCGGTGACGCGGAGAACGGGCAGCAGCTTCTGCCAGCCCTTCCTGGAGGCCCCAGCTCTGGAAAGCCCCGGCAGCTCTGGGACTCCAACGGAGAGCTTTTCTCTTTCAGATTGGCTTTTCTGGTGGCTCCATGGAACAACCTCAACGGCTGAGGAATGAGATGGTGTGCCTGGCTGCAGACATGGACACTATGAAGAAGGTGATGCTGCACTTTGGGAAGGAGGGCTGGGACCAGCTGGGCCGTGCACAAGCCCCTTCTTGGAGCAGTGGTTGGGCTTTCCCTGCTCCCCAGATGGGGCAGTGGAGGGTGGGGGCAGCGTGCAGAGCTGCTGACCAAAAGGAGAGCTTTCTTGAAAGCCCTGGCTGCGGTGCAGGGTATGGGATGTTTCCCACTGGATGGCTGTTTCCCTCCTTCCCGGCTCAGGAAGATGGCCGGGCGCTTCTGTCGGCTTCCCAACACGCCACTCGTTTCCAGCACAAGCACAGCCCAGCGGCGCGGTGCCGCCTGTGCTCGTGGCTACATTGGAGCACTGGGGCCCCATCATGCCCTCACCTTCCGTGCTCTTGCCTTCTGCTTCCAGCCGGACGATTTCCAGAGATACTTCTGGCCATTCCAAGGGTCTGGGAGCGAAGTGCTGATCCAGGTACCGGCACAAATGCCTCTGCAGACCATCACCGTGCAGCAGAGCTCCGAGAGAGCCTCTCCGCTGGGGACTGCCATCAGTGCCCCCCGAGATTTCGCTGTCTGTGTAAGTCTCTGCCGGGGGCTGGGAGCTGGCGGTGGGGAAAAGCTGTAACGGGGACTTGCTGCTCTCTGCGCGGCTGCCGAGATGCGTGTGCTCCCAAGCAGTGCTGGAGCCACAGGAGGCGGGTGCAGATGACGGGCCCGGGGCAGGCAGGAAGGTTTCCTCGTGGTCGCGTCGAGCCTGACCTCCTCCCCTGTGCTTTGTCTCCAAGGGGCTGGATGAGGAAGGCGAGGAGGAAACTCTGCTGGGGACATGCAGCTGCAGCAGGCAGGAGAAGCCCCACCAGTGCTTGCCTCTGCAGGTAGAGTGCGTGCGGGTGGGCAAGAGGCCAGGGCAGAACCGGCCGTTTGCCAGCAAGCCGCCTGGGGAAGAAATGGGGACGGTCCCTGCTGGGAGAGGGGCCTGACACACAGAGCCCGCTCTCGCTCTGCACATCCCGCAGTGACGCTGATTTTTGCCATGGTTTCTTTGCAGAATGGGATCCCCAAACCTGGTGATTGGAGCAGCTCGGGAAACCCAGCACAGAGGCTCATTTGTTGGATGGAGGCGATGGGGAAGATGGTGGGAAGATGGTGGGCGTTGTTAGACGCCCGCATAGACCTGTTCTCTTCAATAAAATTTCACATGTGAAAAGGAGACTCAGGCCAGAGGGAGGCAGCTGTTGGTCTGGTGCAGAGCAAGGTGGTCTCAGAGGCCCTCTCCGAGCTGCCGGCTCCTGCCTTTCGCAGGCGGAGGCCTTCCTCAGGCTTTGCGCTTTCTCTCCACCAAGGGCATCTTTCCTGACGCGGCAAAAGGAGACGACGCTCCCGAAGCCTTTCCCTGCCTAAGCTCCTTGGCAAAATCCTTTGGCACCGGGGTCGCCTCTGGCCCCTGGACAGGCTGGCTGGCTGAGCCGAGGCCAATGGGATGAGGTTCAAGAGGGCCAAGTGGTGGGTCCTGCACTTGGGTCACACCAACCCCATGCAGCGCTAGAGGCTTGGGGCAGAGTGGCTGGAGCAGTGCCTGGCAGAAAAGGCCTTGGGGGTGTTGGCCAATTGCCCACTGAACATGAGCCTACCTAAAAGGGGAGGTGGGGGTCTGTCTGTTCTTCCAAGTAACAGGCAATAGGACAAGAGGAAACAGCCTCAAGTTACATCAGGGGAGGTTTTGATTGGGTATTAGGAAAAATATCTTCACTGAAAGGATGATCAAACATATAGAATTGGCTGCCCAGGGAAGTGGTGGAATTGGCATCTTCAGGGGAGGTTTTGATTGGGTATTAGGAAAAATATCTTCACTGAAAGGATGATCAAACATATAGAATTGGCTGCCCAGGGAAGTGGTGGAATTGGCATCTCTGCAGATATTTAAAGATGGGTAGATGTGGTGCTTAGCCATATGGTTTAGTGGTGGTGTCAGGAAAGGAGGTTGTAGAGAGGTGAGTTTTGGCCTCTTCTCCCAAGGGGATAATGACAGGACCAGAGGAAATGGTCTGAAGTTGTGGCGGGAGAGGTTTAGATTAGATTATAGGAAGAATTACTTTCCTGAGAGGATTCTGCAGATATTTAAAGATGGGTAGATGTGGTGCTTAGCCATATGGTTTAGTGGTGGTGTCAGGAAAGGAGGTTGTAGAGAGGTGAGTTTTGGCCTCTTCTCCCAAGGGGATAATGACAGGACCAGAGGAAATGGTCTGAAGTTGTGGCGGGAGAGGTTTAGATTAGATTATAGGAAGAATTACTTTCCTGAGAGGATGGTCAGGCACTGGAACAGCTTGCCCAAGGAGGTGGTGGAGTCACAATCCCTGGAGGTATTTAAGAAATGGATAGACGTGGCCCTTCAGGGCATGCTCTAGTGCTCAAGATTGCTGATTTGTGTCTGTTTGTGTTTTTTTTTAGTGGGTGGATTTTGTTGGTTTTGTTTTGTTGTTTTGGTTTTTTTTCTGGTTGGACTCAATGATCTCAAAGGTCCCTTCCAACCATGAAGATTCTGTGATTCTGATAGATGGACTCGATGATCTGCAAGATCCCTTCCAACATAGACAATTCTAAGATTCTATTATTTTACCCCCCTGTAAGTATTTCTATTCATGTGAATGAATAGATGGATGAGAACCTTTAGAGGGCCTCACTGAAACAACAAATAACTGGAGTAAATACAAATCGAGTCAGAGAAGGAGAAAAACATTGGGATTCCATTTTCCTGAAATGACTTCAAGATCTGTTGTCTTCAGAGGAGTATGATGCATAATAAGGGAGAAATCCCTTGGTGGAACTCCTGCCTGTGTTCGTGTTCTGCTCCTTCTAGCCAGGTGTTGCTACCTGTCCAGCCCAAACAGTGTTTTCTTTCGTGAACAGTTCATCTGAACTGAAAACCAGTACAAGCCTGCATATAGTTTTAAAAAGATCTGTTTGAGATAGTTGGCAATATCAACGGTGGTATTAGCCCTGTTCTGTTGTTACCAGCAGCAAGTTACAAGTACCTCGTTTCATGTGGGATTTAAAAGAATCTCTTGTGGATGTAATACTTTGCTTTGCCTTACAGTAAGTTAATGGTGAGGTTACTTCACTGAATAATTTAGAACTGCCCACCTAAAACCAAAGAAATAATATGAAGATGCACTTCTTAACTTACAATAGCTTGGTTTAATGTAAAGCATCTCCAGCCCTCACAGGCAATAATAGATTAATTCATTCTCCCTTTCTTATCCTTTTTTTTCCCTCCTTAAAAGTGCAAAAGTAGGTATCCAGTGTAACGCAAACATTTTTTTTTTGTAAAATTACCTCCTCTAAAGACAGAGTTTGCTCAACTTTGTAGATTTAATTTTGTAACTGGAGACTTCCCACACAACATAAAGTTTCAGGACAAAATGTACAGCAAGAAACATATCCAAGTTTTAAGAAGCTACAGGGACATAGTATTTCTGGAAGTGAGAACCATTTTTCTACTCAGTTTCCTGCACTGGCCCTCAACTCTCTGCTGTGACAATCATTCTAAAGCAGGATGTCTTCTTTTAAGAGTGAAGTAATGCTGTAATGAAAGAAGTAACCAGGTTGTTACTGTGAGAGGCAGGTTCTTTCTTCCTCAGAGAAACATGTTCTTGGCTCCCGATTCCTGTTGACTTGAGGGAGGAAGAAGACTCCTTTTTCCCCTTTGCAAGCATGGATTACTTCAGTAGACAGCTCCTTAATGCCAGAGCAGTAGTCCTGATAGCCCATCACTGCACTTTCTCAGCTTTCCAGGCTAAAATATAAATCTCCTTAAAGGACTGGTAGTGATCCCCAATGCCAGATACAGGCTGGAGCTCTCCTGTGATCTCAGCAACTCTCACTGCCCACTTCCTCAAGGAGGGCAGCAGAGGGACAGGTGCTGATCTCCTGTTGCTGGTGATAGGACATGAGGAAATGGAAGGAAGCTGGATCTGGGGAAGTTCAGAGGTTCCTCACTGAGTGGCTAATGGGCAACTGGAACAGGCTCCCCAGGGAGTGGTCACGGCCCCAAGCCTGTCAGAGTTCAAGGAGTGTCCAGACGGTGCTCTTAGTCACATGCTTTAGCTTTAGTCCCATGAGGAGCTGGACTCAAAGATCCCTATGGGTCCCTTCCAACTCAAGATTCTATGGTTCTATGATTCTTTTTTAACGTGTTTGGCAGTAAGATGGCAAAGGTTATGAATTGGAAGCCCAGGTCAGCAAGATTAGGAGTCTGTTGCTGTGGTTAAGTATTGTGCGCACGTTTCAGCATGGTCATGGGATGCCATGTTACTGGTTAATTCAGAATGGGAACTGTCAGTAATGTATGATACCTAAGAAGCAGTGTAGAAGCAACCTGCCCCGGCCAGCTTGGACGGATAGGGAACCTCTGACTGAGTTTATCTATCCATGAAGACTAAGTACACAGATAGTGTTCTGTGATGTGTGTAAGCAGTGATGGGCCACCAGGCAGGAAAACAAAGATGTTGCCTGAGCCTGCAAAAATTACATTAGAAAAGCCAACCTCAAGTTAAAACTTGCAAGAGAAGAGAAAGGCAACTTGAATGGATTCTGTAAGTAAATTGCTGAGAAAGTAAGTACACTACTAGGACTAGATGACCTTTAAAGGTCCCTTCCAACCCAAACTATTGTGTGATTCTATGAAAATTGGGGCTGCAGGAAGTAGGACTCTTCAACATGACGTTCAAAGAACCATTACAAAGGACACAGGAAAGACTGAGGTACTTATTGAAATTTCTGTCTCTGTTTTCACTGGGAAATCCCCTCTCAAGCCTCTCACCCTTTTAGCAGGGTGCAGGGTGGCGAAGCTGTGACCACAGTAGAAGACACAGTTAGGGATCACTTACTGTGGGTGGAATGCATCTGAGGATGCTCAAGGAGCTGGCTGATACCATTTGCATGGCAGTTCCCATTTTCTTTCAAAGGTCATGGCAACTTGGTGGAGAATCCTGACAGGAGGAAGCAAATGTCACACTTGTCTTCGAGAAAGACAAGAAGGGGGATACAGAGAACTACAAACCAGTCACCCAACTTCAGTCCCTGGAAAGTTTATGGACTAAATCCTCCTAGAAATCTTGTCCAGACATACAAAGAACTACAAGATGTGTAGAACAAAGTTCTCCCAGCAAGCTGACAGACAGTACCAAGCTGGGAAGAGCACTTGATGTACTAGATGGCAGGGTTTCTATTAAAAGAAACTTTAAAAGGCTGCACAAAAAGGCTGTTACAAATCTTATGGTGTTCAAGAAAAGTAAATGGAAAGTCATATCTGGGATGGAATAACTCCATATAGAAGCTGAGTGTTAACTGGCTAGAAAGCAGTTTTGTATAGACCTGAGAAGTCTGGTGAGCAGGTTGAGCCTGAGCCACCAGTATGACCTTCCATCAAGGAAGCCCAGCACATACCCTGGGTTGTTGAAGTGCATGCAGCAGGTTGAAAGAAGTAGTTCTTTAATTCTATTCAGCACTTGCAAGAATACATCTGGAGGGTTTGGTCCAGCTTTAGGCTCCCCAGTATATGACAAATATTGGCATATGTGACAGGCCAGCAGAGGTGCACCAGGATGGGTCAGGGGGCTAACACACATGACATGCAAAGAAAGGCTAAGACAGCTGGAGAGGCTGAGAAAAGTAGATGAGGACTTCTTCAAACAGGAAGAAGCCAGATAGTCACAGGTGCTGGTCTTCACTGGGGACTTGAACCGCCCTCATATCTGCTGTAAGGAAAATACAACAGGGCTCATCCAACCTGGGAGGTTTCTAAACCGCACTGATCACAGCTTCCAGGCAGAGGTGATCAAGGAGCCAAAAAGTAAAGGTGCTCTCCTAGACCTGGTATTCATAAACTGGGAAGAACCGGTTGTGGATGGGGCAGTGTTGGCTGCAGTGACCAAGAGACATTGGAGTTCAGGACCCTAAGAAGCAAAATCAGGGCAAAAACCAGGAAGGCAACCCTGAATTTCAAGAGATCAGACTTTGGCCTCTTCAGGAATCTGCTTTGAAAAATGCCATGGAATACAGTCCAGGAAAGAAGAGGGCTCCATGAGGGCTGGCTGATATACAAGGATCACCTCCTCCAAGACCAAGAAAGAGCCATCCCAGCAAGTGGGAAATCAAAGGCAGCAAGAGACTGGCAAGAGTGAGTAAGGAGCTCCTGACTGAACTCAGACCTAAAAAGGAAGGTATAAGGAGTGGAACTGGGGACAGGTGACCAAGCAGGAGTTTAAGGTTGCTGTCTGATCTTGCAGCAATAGTACTAGGAAAGCCAAGACTGACCTGGAGTTGAATCTGGCAACAATGTAAACACATGGAGTTAAGTCTTTGTTATTATTATGTTATTCCTAACAAGTTATAAAGAGAAACAAGGTCTTCATGGGAAACTAATCCTTGCAGTTTTAAATTTGGATTTCCTCTGAAAATGTGGAAAGTGTCATCACCATGTAATTATTTCTTATTTAATAATAAATTAGCGGGTACAGTGATCATGGAAACCCATCGAGCAATCAATTGGTTTTATAATTTTAGCTCCTATTGCTACAGCATAGTGGCAGTTGTTTATAAAGAGAAAACAGGGTCTTAATGGGAAACTGATCTTTGCAGTTTTGAACTTGTATTTCCTCTGAAAATGCAAAAAGTGTCATCACCACATAATTACTTCTCATTTAATAATAAATTAGCAAGGTGCAGTGACCATGGAAACCCATGGAACAGTCAATTGGTTTTATAATTTTAGCTTCTATTACTGCAGCACAGTGGCAGTTGTTCTTATTGGAATTGGATTACTGACTTGTTTTCTTGGTTTGTCTTTGAATGTTGTGGTTGATGACATGGTTTCACTGTTTTTTAATCCCTAGTGGTAATACCAGGGGATAAATAGAAGATATTTAATTGCATGTCTGCCTTTATTACAGAAGACAGCTTGTAACAATGTTCTGGTGACATTCTGTTATACTGAGGTTCCTATTCACCCCAAAAACATACAGTCACACCATTTTAAATTTAAGAATTTTTGGTAAAAGAAAGTCAGTGCCCTTCCTGCTAACGTGTAGTGCAGTTCTTATCTGGAGCTTCCTGAACAGGAGAAGAGATGTATTTTTGCCTCATACGGTAAATTGTCTTGATACAGTGCCTGAGACTCTGGTGTTGAAGAAAATATTACACTGCTAGGTCCTTAATGGCTTTGCTTTAATAAGCAGGAAAAGCATATTGATCAAAAAGAGGCTGGTTACACATACACCTGTAAAACAAACAGCCTGTGCAGGACCTCTGAGAACAAAGAAAGAGACTATGTCATCCTACGAGGAACCTTGGGCAGGAGAGTGTTATCAAAGCTAAATCCTGTCCTTGACAAGAATGAGTCACTTACTGGGTGACTAAGAGTTGGAAGGTTATGAAAAAGGATTAATAACGTATATATTGGCACATCTTTTATTTAGCTAGCATAAGCTGGAAAAAGAGTGTGAGCGTGGAGTCCCAGAAGACTTATGTATATTTAGAGCAGTTAAGTCCCAACTGTCAATCCAGAAATGGGAGTAAATGTGAGGTAAGACTTCCTCCTCCTCACACATTTTTCTGCATGGTGGTGACAATGTAGGTTTTTTGGGGGACAATTGAGACTGTCAAAAACAGTGCAATGTTTGATACACTCTATGAGGAGTAGCGAGTGAGAAAAAAAATGTCTACTCAAGATTTTGCGTTTGCCAACAGCCAATGGAGATATTGGCTTCCATAAAGAACGTTTATAGACAGGTCACAGCCTTTCCTCGTTACAGTTTCTGCACTTTCAGTGTGCCATACTGGTCTGGCAGTCAAGGGGCTGTGACTTGGTTGCTGTTCCTCACCTGATCTACCTCCTATGCCCTGGTAGTCCTGTCTTCCCTGTGCCTGCAGTCCTCCAAGTGCTGCCAAGTGTTGGGCCAGAAAAAGCTAGAGACAGAAAACATGGAAAAAGGAAACCCAAGAAAACTCTGCCTGGCTGTAGCTGTGCACAGCTGGGCACACTCCATTGTTCAGCATCTCACTCGCTGGGTGACAGGAAATGCTCCAAGGTATATTGTCCACAGTCAAACAGGGCCTGAAACGATAACGTAGGGGAGGGCCCCGGCCATGAGTCTGGGGGAGTGGCTGGTTGTATCTCTGAAGATCTCAAACCCAGAAGTTCCTGTTCTTATCTGGGAAGATTAAAGAAAAGCGAACTGCACGTCCTGGCTGTTTTTACACAGTTTAAACTCCTGTAGAGCTGATATAGCTCACCTACGCGTATTGACAGACCTGTGTATGTTTATGTCCAGGTGCTTTCTTTTCTTAGTGTTAAGAGTCAACTCCAAGTCCCTGAGTATCCCGGCAGGGATGTGTGAGTGGGTAACCTTGTCTTCCATGACAAAAAGCCACAGATGCTATTCAAAATGCAGGGTCCAATCCTGTGATAGCTTCTGCAGCCCCAAAGACCCTACAGGAACAGAAACAACATGGTGTACAGGGCCAAAAGCTGCAGGTGCTTTTTTGATGGGAGACTCTCCACCACTCTCCAAAGCTTCCAGACCAGGAGGCTATGGTGAAGAGGACACATGGCCCATGCATGGTTTTTCCACACACATAGAGGTGCTTACTCAGAACATTGTGTCCAGAAAAGCATCCTTGGACTTAACAGTATCTTCAGTATATGGTTTGGTCTCTTGGTGGTGAATAGATGCTAAAACAGCACCATCAGCCTCTGCTTAGTTGAATCTGATCCATATACATAAATAATAATTAATCCCCTGCTTAGCATGTGTCTAACAGTACTCTCCCAGCCCAGAACATCTGTAGTTAGAGGACATTCTTGCAATCTCAGCAGTGTGCTCTTAAGCATTTATTTTATTGGAAAAAGGGAGTGATTCTTGCCAAAGCTACCGCTGAGTCACTAGTGAAGATAACATAAATACAAATTCAACCGGTTTTGTTTTTCTTGCTATAGCTAAAGGAACCCAATATTCTACAGTGAGGAGAGGACGGTAGTCTAAAACAAGAGTAAAGAGAGAAAGTATTTATTTAGAATATGTTAGGAACACTGTTCACAGTACATCATAACCAGGTGACTACACAATGGGGTGATCAGAAAAGGGTGACTTAAAAAGCAAAGAAAAAACAAAGTGTAGTTGTGGAAACTTGCAGGTTTTTTCTTCCAAAAGCAAAGCTGTACAAATAGAGACTGTCTCATACTATTCTGCACAGGTAAAAGATGGATTTACTCAGTCTTCCTTCTTTTGTATAAACATACCAATACTTAGATTAACACTTCCATATAGTTTACAATGTTTAATTTAAGTACAGTATTATGTCTCATTGACTTGTTGATTTAAGGTGCAATTTGTCAAAACCTACAGTAAATACGTTCTTTTCTTCATCATTCTCTTTGGCACGCTTCTGGTTTATTTAAATACAAAAGTGTAGGATTGAATCAAATATATATCACTGCAGGAACTTGAAGGGTTTATTTGTTAGCATATGAGTGCAATTTTAGGTTTACCACAACCTTATTTACAAAGAAAGAACTATATATGAATTTCACTTTACATATAAAATGGCTAATGACTTTAATGTGCAAGGCAAAAAAATTTGTTACAGCAACTCCTCCCTTGAGAGTGATTTCTGCACCATGGAAATCTTGTATAAAATGTTTTAGAAAATGAAGATATTTTACGAGGAAGTTCTTGGTGCTTCTTATCCTACAGCAAGCCACCTGAACACATGATTTTCTGGGTCCCGAAATGCTTCATAAGATACAGTTTAGCTGATATGTTGGCACTGTAGTAGTGTTGCAGCTACAAACTTGCATGTTCAACTGGCAAACTAAACCAAGGAGCAAAAAAACCACCAGTGCGTGTAAAAGGCTTAGTGACAGTGGTTTCTTTCTACAAAAAGGTATGCCTCCTATATTCTTGATATTATATCTGGTTTTATGGCAAGGAGGAAAGGTTTAGAATTTGCACTATGCATTACTGTATATTCTGTTTTAATCTTCATGACCTCTGCCTGCTTTCGGGCTGATTAATATTTGGTTAGAGTCAAAGGTGACCAACAGTTACTGAGCTTACTTATGCTTCTGATGGAAATTCACTAAGTAGGAGGCCATCAAAATTGACCCAAATCAGTGAATTACCACTACAGCAACTCTTCAAATGCCAGAAGAGCAAACCCACAGCAATTTATTTCACATCTGGAGGCCAATCCCAGCAGCTGGCATTGACGTGAAAGGCATGGGAAAACGTTGCTACATGAACACTAGAAATTCTTCCATGCCCAATTATTTCACAATTAAAGAATAATGAAACCCTGTTCACACTAAAATACTTATTACAAGGCTTTTCTGGTCTGTTCCTTCCTGAATCACCCAAGTGATGTCCTCTCAGCTGCAGAAATGAGTATTTTGGCACATGATCAAGTTACAGTAGGTGTCAAGTACAGTGCAATCTGTTTAGAAGGCAAGGATGTTAAAAGAGATTTCATACAGGTGCTTTGTAATACGGGGAAGATGTGGAATGCTGTGCTACTCCTGAGTAAAACACGTTTGGCTGTCCCAGCTAGGATCCCCATTTATGAGCATGCTGATTCCAAAGAGGCATTTCATAGCCTCAGCAATAGTGTATATTCTTAAAAGAAAAAACAACAAAAAAAGAAAGTATTTTACAACTGTCTTTTTCTTCAAGCTATCCCCAAAGACTAAAGATAGTGAGTTCAGATTGTTGGGAGAGGTGATGAGAAGGGGGCAGAAATGGTAAGGAGAATCAGATTCTGTGTGGTACATCAAATGCATGTGAGATGTAATTAATTTTTAATTATCCTTTAAGCTTTTTGAGCTATTGCATATGGCCATGTCCTTTAGCGCCCCTGTTTTACCTGAAAGCTACTGACTTTAGAATTGAGACGTCTGCGTGAAGGATATGGTGTCAGACTTATCTACAGCAAAGCCTCCATTGACATACGATTTCTTGGTCTCTGTCTCATCATTATCAAGTGTTGTTGTTTCCAAGGCAAAAGGATTGACTATGTTGACTTCAGAGGTGACATCCATCTGCTCCAGCTCCTTCTTAGAGAGCTTCTCCACTACACCTGTACCAAAGGCATCTCCCAAGACATTCACCATTGTTCTGAATCGATCCCTATGGAATAAAAATGGTGTCAGTTAAACCATTCTGAACATTAGTTAAAAAATCCTTATACTGAAAGTAACCGACTCTAGCAAATCCAGAGCTCTTTTTTTTTTTCCCCAGTTTAGATTCTGGGTAATTTGGCAATTGAAAGAAAAAAAATTCTTGTAGAACAAGAAGCACAATTTGCCCCACATGTATTTAAAGAAGCCTGGAGTCATCTTCATGACAAATTACTTGGTACAGAGTGTGTAGAACTGCAGGTCTCATCTCTAGTCTGTTAGAGCAGTAATCACACTGCTGCCTGCAGAGTTACAAAATGCTGTAGGGATCTCTTCTCAGGCACTAAGGTGTGCTTCACAGCTGGTTTGCTTTGTGTTGGGAGGACAGACTGTGGGGTGTAGCAGAAGAGTCTGCACTGTGCCTTTTGTCTTTTTAACAGTCAGTTCCTCAGCAAGAGGAGTGCCTACCCCAGTATCTTCAGTATTCTGGCCCAAACCCTGGAAATGGGAAAGGCTATTTTCTGTTAGCTTCTCCTTGTTAAGGGGCTGAAGTACAAGTTGTATTAAACAAGTCAAAGGAATATGATACTTCTGTACTGTTGACTTTTCTCACAACAGAAATGTGACTTGCAGGCCTTAAAAATTTGCCCCTGCTTGGCAGAAGAGCAAAAAATCCATGCAATATAGCAAAGTTTGAAAACTGGCATGGAAGTAAGGTAGGGACTGTGGAAGGTCATACTTCCTTGTTTTTCTTTTCAGCTACAAAGCACCGGAAGGGCTTTGTGGCAAAACAAGTTGCTCTGTCTGTGCAGAGGTGTTGAGGTGGATATATTCACAAATAGAAGGGACTGCAAAAACAGTAGTGAATTGAATTGATGTGTATCCTATACATATTTGTCTACTACAACTGCTAAATCCAGTGCTAAGAAGTGTCCACGTGTTCTCAACGTGGAAAGGAAATATATGGTAGAGAAAGGAAGAGAAGGATAAAGTAAAACTTGGGTAGGATCAGATTGACAAGTGAGGCAATCAACAGCACTGGAAACTCATCTTTCATATACTTCTATTATATTCTCAATTTTTTTCTGTTCTTCATTAAAAAGATGGAAGTACTCCTCCAGCCTATGTAATAAAATCTTGGTGAGTTCAGAATTAACTAGAGGATTGTTAATGAGCCACTACTACCAGGTTGCAAAATAATAGATTTTAGGCAATAAGTACAAAAGGCGAAAGTGTTAATAATCTACGTGGCATCACGATGTGCATTCCATCTGCTGAGGTGCAAAATGCACTGGCAATGATCCCTGGCACATTCAATTAATCTTTAATTTGCTTTACAGAGCAAGACAGCTTAATCTGAAAAATATCTCAATTCCAATCAGAAACAGCTTGAATTCTTTGTCTGTTTCATGGCAGAACAGGTAGCTTCTATATATTCATATTGTGCCTAAGAATCACATAAATTGTGGACTTTCAAAGGGGAGACAAGATAAGATCCATGAAGGTACCATTTCTATGAGAAATAGGGAATTACTGTTCTCTTTGTCTCTCACTCCCATAAAAGAATTAGACGGCATTGAATAAAATGATTGGGACACAGATTAAAACAAACAAAATTAATTACGCCTCTGCGCAACACACTGTTAGGTTGTGGAACTCATCTCCATGGGACTTGTGGAAAAATAGAAGTTTATATGGGTCCCAAAAGCAGTAAGGCATAGAAGAAGAAGAAATTGAGAACTGTTAAAACAAAAACCACCTCTAGCTCAGGAACTCTGTGAGCTGCAATTTGCAGGAGGTGAAAGGAGTACTTAGGGAAATGAACCAATATACATTTGTTCTCTTCTTACACCCTTCTTTAGATACGTGCTCTGAGCCAGTGGTTTGTACTGATCCTCATCATCCTTAACTCAACTAAATGTCCACTGGGAAAGAAGGGGAACTGGGGAAAATTAAATGATTGTGGAGCACAGCGAACAAACCAATTAGACCCTGTTGCAGACAGTTGATGGGGAGAATGTTCTTGTGGCTGGAGCTGCTTTGTTTAGAGCAATTATACTTGTACAGAAATTGAATTGATTCTTGGATCCATTCAACAGCCCTGCTTATCTGGAGACTGGCATTTCTCTCTACAGCCTGCAAGGCTGCATTATATAATAAAATAAATTATATATATCTCTGAAATACACAGGTTGCTGCCAGAAATCCTTCAAGAAAAGTATTGGAAAGGATGGGGGAGGAACAGGAATGCATTCACCTTGAGTCTAAATATAAGCCTAAGGAGATGTGCAGAGTCTATGAAATAATTAAGATCTCTGCATTGATATCTATGAAATATCATCCATGCTGGTGAACAAGATCTTGGTTTGAGCACGAAAGCTTGCATGGTTTAGGAGGCAAAAAAGCTGTGCTACAAACAAAAGTTATGCTCCTTAACTTATGAATCCTGCTACTCTTTCCTAGTGGAAGATTTCTGGTGAAAATGTTTCTCTCCAGAAAGTGCTGCTTAATGTGACTAAGGGGTTATGATGTGCTCTGAAGTGAGGTGGTTGGGCTCAGGCATAAGGAACACTTTCTGAGTTTGCATGTGCGTGCTTGTTGGTGAAGGGGCTGTGTCTTTAAAAAGCTCTCAGAGGAGGAGAGAGTAACGCTGGCAGCACAGGCCCATCTACAGACCACCCTGTGTGTGCACATGGAGTCGAGGACCAGCTTTGCTTAGTTCATGTTGTGCTCCACTCCCTCCCCACCACTGTATGGATTTTATGTACTCTGGAAATCAGCTGAGATGTTCTGCTTGGGGCTGCATTTGATTTTTATGAATGGTGTATGAATTTATCATAATATAGTGGCAACTGAGACACTCTGGAGGCACTCTTTGGTACTGTCAAATTTGTCCTTCCTGAGTATTATGCTAATGATTTATTAATCTTGTTGCCCCTATTTTAAGATTGATAGCACCTCTGACTAGAAATGTCTTTGTCCAATTCCTGCAACAGTTCTAAATGTTTTTGTTGCTTTTTTTCTCAGACCTACATGTTCCCACACAACTTACGTAAACATTTAAAAAAAAAACAAAAGGAGAAAGAATTAAATATCAAGTGCTTTAAACTTACAGAAGCCAGTCAACTGCAATGATCAGAGTAACATCTTCAGCAGGCAGGCCAACGGCGCTCAGCACAATAACCATGGTGACAAGTCCAGCTTGGGGGACGCCTGCAGCCCCGATGCTGGCTGCTGTAGCTGTGACACTAAACCCCAAATAAAGCCCAGAAAAGACATTCAGAATTCATGTTGCTCACAGAAACTATTTTCTGGCACAGATAGGCTTATTTCAGTGCAAGAAAGAAGCCCAAAAGTTCCAGTTTTCCTCTTGAATAGTATCTACTCTAAGTCTGATGACAAGTTCATGAGACTTGTCACGTATAGATGCTGTTATGGTTACACTGCAGAAGAACAGGCAATGGATGACGAAGAGGAAACTGAACAGATCAGAGGCATAGACCGAGTTGGGTTTGCAAGTGTTTGCAGTGGAAGAATAACGGCACTTCCCAGAACAATGCTGAATACTAGCTGCATGTCCTGGCCCATCCCACCTCCTCATCAGCTTACGCAGGCAAGGCCTTGGACCAAGAAGTGAGGATGTTTCTGTTACCTCCTGTGCTGCGAATGATAGTTTCAACCTTCCCAAGGGGTATCCAAAATTAATGCACCATTCAAAAAAACCCCCAAACCCTCCAACAAAATGCACGTGACGTCTTTAGTCTTACCTAATGGTAACGATTTGGCCAATATCCAGTTCTAAGTCATTCAGCTGTGCAATAAATACAGCTGCTACTGCTTCGTAAAGAGCTGTGCCATCCATGTTGATGGTAGCTCCAACTGGAAGAACAAACCTGGTAATTCTTTTGTCGATCAAGTTTTTTTCTTCTGCACAGCGGAAGGTGACAGGCAAAGTTGCTGAACTGGGACACAGAACACACAATGTAAGAGCAGGCAACAGCATACCACTTCCCTTACCTCTTCATCACAGCCTGACTCACATGGAGATCTACGGCAGGCAAGAAGGCTGTACCATGAAAGGGAGAGTTGGCTTCTAAAGCAAAACAACTTTTGTTATCTCTTCTAATTACAGGAAGAAATAACAAAGTCTTAGTTATCCTCAAAATTACATGATAAAGCCATCATGATGTTTGTAGTCACAGAAACAGTGCAACAGCTTGAACTCTAGCAAGTCTGTGGCTAATGTGGCTAATGGCTAATGTCCCTCCTGGGAGGAACAGGCTCTCGTTTGGTGTAAGGCCAGTGTAATCTATAGCACTGCTTTGGGTACTGCAGAAATAATGATGAACCTAATATTTCAACCTCCAGGGAATCTAGAATTGCCCCTGTGAAATCAGGGTATGTAACAAAGTAGCAATAAAAATTAGAGCAAAACCAAGGCAATTACTACCAAGAACATTACAGAAAATAAATGTTTCTTTTGTTTACCTGGAAGAAATCATGAGGGCTGTCAGAAGTGCCTGAGCCATCCCCATGGCGAACCGAAAAGGATTTTTCCTTACTATTATTAAGTAGATCAGTGGCAGAATTATAGTGGAATGGATTGCAAGTCTGCAAAATAAAATGGACTGCTTAAACAAATGGATACATCTTATTGATTGTTTTAATAAGACAGTGATAACAGGTATCTAGTTCTGTCCTCAAGTACACTTCCGAAACAATACAGGTGACTTTAGTGACACCTATGTTCAAAATTCAGAGACTATACCACCTTAAAAAATTGCAAGCTGATACTCTTCTACACTTTCTTTCAAAAGGGAGATATAAATTATTGTCTCCTTTTCCAAAGTAGAACAAGAATTAACTATTATATTGGAAATAATTTTAAACTGATGAAGACAAGAAAACTAAGGTAATCCATAATATTTAAACTCATATGCAGAGGGCGATTTGATATATGGTAAAACACTCCTCTCTCCTGCCAAATCCTTACAATGCAAACTAGAGATAAATCAGAAAAACAAACCAAATTATTTTTCTAAGTTTATCTGCCTTTATTATAGAACATATTTTGGAATTAGAGCTTCCAGTTCCCAGCCAGGGACTGATGAAGTCCACAACTTTCTGCAGAAACCTCAAATACGATCCTGTAAAAAAAAATCCACAGTTACTTTGTGGAAAACTATGTAAGCTTAAGTCTGAAATTAAAACGTAGAGACGTATTTCAGATTATACAAATGAGGTATATGTAGTCTCATAATCTTTAAGGTTGTAAAATGCTGAAATAATGTCTTTTGAAACTATCAACCTTTAAAATTAAGTGTGTTGACACGCAAAAGATCAAACTGTCCTGTTGACTTTAGCTGCTCAGGTGTATTTGCCTGGATATTTGGGTGGTTCTCAAGGAGAAATTCATCGTTCAATTTGTGCATTAATTTTGAACATTCTGCATTAATCCTGAATGCACATGAATGCAGAGCTTTGTGGGCATTATGTGCCCACAGCAGGCTGCTGTGACCATATTTAAAATGAAGTATGCGTGAAGGGTCCGGGAACTATTTCCTGTGTTCCAAGGTCATAAGCAATTACAGCAGCATCAGCTTCTTGTGAAAAGAAATGATCATAGCCTAGAAATGTAAAGCCCAGAACTGTTGTCATGTATGACCTTGGGATTTTTATTCTGTCCTCACAAGATGTTCTTGCGAAGGTTACTGTGTTGTAAGAGTGCTTTATGATTTCGGAGCGGCTGGTAAAGATAGTGGCAAATTCTGATATTATTTGTTCTGCCAAAAATAGGCAATTAAAAGAGCAGTAGCCACAGCACAAAAATCCACAACAGCACCAAAAATCACCCAAAAAACCTAATTATTTGTTTCCTTGGAAAAAATATCTTTTTACAAGCCACAGTCATTAAAGTTTTCATTCTGTATGTGAACAAGTGACTTATTTAGTGGAATGTAAATAACTGCACACAACATGTATTGATAAAATTTTCTAAACAACTCCAGAAAGATACCTAACAGTTTATACAGCAGTGCCTAAGAAAAAACTGAATTCTGCACATCTTATAGAAAAAAAAATATGAAGTGGAATGAGTATTGTTGAGTGTCTTAACAAAACGTTGATGAGAGTAAACATTTCAAGTATGTCCACATCTAGAAGCATACTGACTTCCAAATAACGATTTTGAAAAATTTATATCTGCACCATTTCAGTGGCAGCATGAACATGGCATTATCCAAATAAAGTATTTGTGCATAGCTGATTTTAATGAAACAAATTTGAAGTAATACTTATTTTCATGCGTAAAATGCAACTCACAGCAAGTAGCAGAAATTATCCTAAAAATCATAATCAGCAACTGAAAAAAGAAATTCTAATGGTGCTCAATTCTAAGATAGGAAGAATCTTGTCCCTCAGAATCCCAAACTGCCATTCCTTACAGCATCCAGAGATGCAGCTGCCTCGCTGCTTTCAGAAGAGAGAAAAGTGCAGGCAACAGAGAGCCTGCTTGCTGCAGCTTCCTTTTTCTTTTTTTCCACCTCAACCTGTGGGTTCTCTGGCACTTGCATTATGCATCCTACTTTGATTTTCTTCCTTTGTGACTGCTAACATGTCCTCATCCTGACTCTGACACCATTAAAAGTGAGAGGCTGACGATATTTAGTGGCCAAATGGAGCAGAAGCACTGTGTGGAAGTCTGTTTCCTCATGGTGACCTGAACGAGACATAAAGACTGATGAGAGAGACTGAGAATGTGAAAGGTCGTGAATAATCAAGCTGGGCAGAAGGTGAGATAGAAGATGAGCTAGAGAGAGAAGTCAAAGGAAAGGAAGAGGATGATAAGACACACTAGCCCTCCTGCTCTTACACATTTTTCTTGACAGGGAATACAAGAAATATGTTTAAGATAACCTGCAATCCTCTGGATCAAGCTTAAAGTGAGGACAGCTACAGAAGATGCTGATGAACAGAACACACTGCAAACACACAAGGTCAAGCCAATAAGGATGAACATCAAAAAGACGGTGGGAACAGCAGTGTTTAAGAAACTAAAACAAAGAAACATTAAAACTTTTATTTGCTATGGGGTGGGCAAAAAGTGTATTCTTGCAGACTGGGAGGAAACTGTGGAACAAGCACCTCTTCCCTGCAGCCTATAGCCTTGGGTGTACATTGTCATCTCTGCTCCTGTGATCCGATGACAACATGCCCTCCCTGATGGTGTTTTGCAGAGAATATGCTGCTGTTAGCCCTCCTCCACAACACCTTGAGCATCACCTGCTGTAGGCCATCCTGTAAGAGACAGAAATGCTGCAGAGACCTACCCTAGCAGACATCAGAGAACACTGTGGCATGTGCAAGGGAGTGGAGTGGAACAGAGACTTTTTGTCTCCGAGGATGTAAAGGTGGGCAGCCTTACTATATACTTTTTGATGGCACCTGACAGCCTACTTTAAATTGTTCTGCCTGTCAAGCCCATGGTTACCAGCTAAATGGGAGACTATATGTTGCAATCCAAGTACTCAGGAGAAGGCACTGTGTCTTCAGTCACATCTAAAAGATGATAGGCTCTGTCACAGTACAAACAGTAACCACTAATAGGTAAACAGTCATAAAACTTGCTATCAGATCTAAAACTAAAGTCAAAGGGCAGAAATAATCCATGCAACTTATTCCTCCTCTGAGTTAGCTGGAGTTAATAACACAGAAAACCTGCAGAAGTGATACAGTCTCATTCTATAAATGACTTTTACCTAACTTCTGGCCATGGTCTCATTTATAACTTATATAGAAAATACTAGTCTCTTGATTTACAGTCTCTTGGTAAACATCAAATTTTGCATCCTTTGAAAACTTGGGTTTTTTTCCAAGTCTAAATGGGAACTGACAAAAAATTGCATTATGCATTAGACAAACATAACTTGCACTCATCTCTGTAACATTTTGAAAAAGTCATGATTCAGTGCTATTTCTGCAGGTGCAATTTTTATTTAGAAAGTCATTATGTCTCAGATCATTTTTGAACACCTAGTCCAAACATAGTGGCTTATGCATAAAACAAAACAACTTTGAAATAAATATGATTATCTAGCAGAGATTAATGCAAAAAAAAAAAAAAAAAAACAAAAAAAAAACCCCTGACGGGGTTTATGTGTTTGGTTATTGACTCTAAATTAATATATTATGATTCATTTGCATTTTAAATAAAACACCTAGGTGCATAGCAATTCCTGGCAAGATGAGAAAGGCAAATGAAAAGGATTGAAAAAAAAAAAAAAAAGACATCCTTCTTGACTATTTATAGAGAAGTTTGCATTTAAGACTAATATATTTCCCTTCTCTCTGCTTGGTTGTCAGAAACCATGTGAATGGCATTTGAAGAATAGCATGCATATGCATATAGTGGGGGGAACGAAGCTCTTGAACAACTTTGGATCTAGCCTCTAGACAAAACATGAATAAATCCTTAGTATACTGAAGGAATTACAGGAGTGGATGCTAAGGCAATGAACCAAGGCAGCCGAGAAGTTATGCTTCACTGAATTGGAAATAGAAATTTAAATGCATTTAACTTACTGGGACTGTAATATCCATTTATCTATCAAAAGGGTTCTTTGCTGAATAGTCTGCAGAAATATATAATGATCTAATATTATAACCTATATCACTCAGAGCAGTTAAGTTCCCCCTTCTAAGGCTCCACATCTGCAAGGCTTCACATTGTGCAGGTACAACCTCCTCCACTCCAGACTATTCTACACAGCCAAGGGTCTAGAAAAAGATCAAAAAATATTTTGATGCTTGGCTCAGTTATTCAGATAGCAACTGCTGCTTTTGCAGCTTCACCAGCTACCCTTGCCTTGAAGGAGTAACTAACAAACAGTGCCATCCCCAGGGCTTCTCTTGATGTCACCTACCTTCTCTCCGCTGGGGGTGGGAAGGGATCGGTTTCCTCTCTGGAATCATTTATTGTGCACTGCACTTAACTATGCATTCCATTGGGCAGTGGGGCTGGGCCTGTGCTGGTACACCTTGAGCCCACAGGTCCCACTGAGGTTCCCAACTTAATCCAGTTATTTGTGTATTTTCAATAGGCTGTCAACCCCCAATAAGCCATAATTCACGACGCTTTTCAAACTTCTTCTAGTATCTAACAGAAGCATTACTACTCTCAAAAACACAATGATTCTACCTGTTTTAGCAACAAGCAGAGAAGATGAAACAATGACCACAAGAAAAGCCTTTTCTTTTCTTTTTTTTTTTTTTTTTTAGAATGCAAGACAGTGACTTTTTAAAACAAAATATGCATTCAGCAAAACATGCACTCAAAACATCCTCACATAATTTTCACTGAAAGAAAGAGGTTGGGTGTTTTGGATAACTGAGTTGTAATCAACTGAGCTCTAAAACTGCAGACAATTTCATCTTTAGGAAATTACATACCCACTTAGTACTGTAGCCATATAAAGACCCAGTTTACGAAAGATTTCCCAGTCCTCAACTTCTATTATCTTCCCAGCAACTAAAAACACGATACCAACTGGCATATACCTAGAAAGCAAAAATAAAGTAATTACAATGCATTCTCAGAAATATTGCATGCTCACCACGGAATAACTTCTTGCACAGCATAACTTTTTACAACAGATAGATTTCTTTTTTTCATATTCTATTACACTACTGAAGATTTTATTTAATATTCTGTTATACAAGTAACTTAATTCACTTGCAGCAAGACCATATTAAAGGTGATGGAAAAAGACCAGAAAAATCAGAGTAAATGTAACCCTGTGCATAGTCTAACAAGTACTATATGACATGGTGTTGCAGAATACCCAGAAGGTGCTACTGCAGCAAATATTGATGCATAGCCATAAGCTTACTTGGAGGTGGAAGTTTGGAGGGCTGAGACCAATATCTGTGCATTCTGCAATCACACCCAGCTGTGAAAGGTCTCCTGTGCATACAGCAGCTGCCCTGCAGCACTGGGGCTGTATGTGGGGCATCCACACAGAGAAAGAGTGATTTCAGTATATTGGGATAGTACAGCCATCGCTGTGTTGCTTGATGGAGGGCCCCCCATCCCCCAGTAAATTTACACAAGGGCATGCCTTACAGACATGAATAGCTAGATGGGCTACTGTCTACAGAAAATTCAAGGCAAAGATCAGGACTTATGGTAGCACCAGCTCCACTGCATTCTTTTTGGTACCAGAGAGCAGGCTGTCACAAAGACAACTTGCCACTTCAGAGCTTTGAGAAGTATAAAATTAATTTATAGATTTGCAAATATACAAAATGTATACATTTAAAAATCTGAATGTAGAAAGTGTGTGCGTGGTATCTCACAAATAAAATAGTACCTTGTCCCTGTGCAAAGCAGGGACTGCTACTTCCTTCTGAGTCCTGAACTTGGTGAAATCAGAACTAATTCCTCACCCTGCCAGCATCAAACTTTACTGTACTCAATGCAACAGCTCACACATCTGTAGAAACACAGGGAGCTTGTAGCCACACCTTCAGGCACAGGCAAGACAATGGACAGTCAGCTTATGGGTAGGATCCTGTATTTGTGGCATGTGCTAAAACTCTCGGGTCTTGTAAGTGGTAATTTGCTGCAGAGCGAAGCAGGCTATTTCATGGGGCTGTAACTCAGCTGGGGACTGAACCAGCTGCCTTGTACAGGACAAGCTGCAGAAACCAATTCACCTTTCTTTAAAGGCAGCAAGAAGTGGAACTAAATTCTGGAGAGGTTTACTGTTCTACAGGCATATTTCAGTGTGCTGGGTAGAAGAAAAATCCATGGGAGGGCCAGATTTGATAAGCTACTGTTTGTGTAAAATATGTGGATATGAGCAGAGTATTGTAGTAAATGGCAGAAGGACATCAAACTCTGGAAAGGATTGCGTGTGCTTATAGTCTTGGTCCTGTAATTGTGACCTAAATGGGGAAAAGCTCTGTGAATAGCTGTGAAATTCAACCAAACACTATCAGATGAGTTGCTACATTTTAAAATTGTTTTTCTTGTCTGGGAATACTATGAGAGAATATTGAGAGAACGTTGTCTCAGAAAACTTACTAGCAGAAGATGTTTTAAGTTGTATTTTGCATATGATTTTGGATTTTGGTCTGCTCTCTGTCTTGTATAATAATTTATATTTCTAAAGAAACTTAGCTCCAAGGACAGCTATCCAGTGAACATAACGGCTGTCAGGCAGTAGTGTTCAAGACTGAGAAGTGCATGTGGGTGATAATGCTTCTATGGTCCTCAAATCACCAGTGTGCTTCTACTGGTTTGATACAAACCTCTAGCAAGAATGTCTGAAAAACTTGGGTTCTTTGTGTACAAACAGGACTGTCTTGAGTATACAGTAAGTGGAAGCCCTGTCTCCAGTTTCCTCAAAAGGATCAAATTCTGTAGAAAGAAAACTTTCTACCAGCCCTTCTTTTAAAGTTTTTTGCTGTAAAGTCCTATACAAAAACAAACATGAAGTATGAGTCTGCTCTTACCTCTTCAGGGACAAAGCACACTTAAAGTAGTTGTTAGAAAACGCCAGTATGTCCTTGGACTTACCACATAATTATCTGAACTATTCTCATTGTGGCTTCATTCAGTGCATTGAAAAAATCCACCAGGACTTGTCCTTTCTCTCCCATTTTCCCGATAACAATTCCAAAAACAAGACAAAAGACGATCAACCCCAGCACATTGATGCCGTTGGAATACATGCCCACGATTTTGTATTCTTGAGTTTTGTTCTACAGATTCAAGAGAAAAAAGTTACTATCTGAAAACATGAAGTTTACTTTAAAGAGTTCTAAAATGAAAACACATTTTGATCTTTCTTTGAAAAGACAGAGACCTCTTTCCCAGTCACTCTATTCACTTTCTGGCATCGCCAATTGGGTAAGTTCAGCAATTAAGGTAGAACTAAATTGTCTTTGAAAGCTTTGTATTTTAAAGCCATCCAAGAATTTGACCAAACCCCACCAGGGTATAAACATCCCTTATAGACTTCTGACACGAAGTATGGCAAGGTCCTGGTATCTGCAGTCATGCCTTCAATATACTGAAGAGTTACTCCCTGCTGTGAATGACAAAACACAGCTGATGTAGAATCCTCCTGATTGCTTCTGAGCAACTCAAGGGTTTGTGTCTGGATTTAAGAATCCAGACGCATAAGAACTGAGACAATGATGTCCAAATTTGCCGCAAGTTTAAAATCTATTGCTCAGCTGGAATAAGTGAAATTGCATAATTTATAGCAGAATTGGATGCACATAACACAAAAATCCTACTAAATATGTAGGCATTCACACTTTCCTCTGTGTTTGTGCAGTTAAGTTCATGTTTGTGCATGAACATATGAAGGAAAGGGTGCAATTCTTCACTGCATTGTGCTTCAGGATTTAATTGATGTCTTTTAATATAGCTCATGTTCCCATGCTCTCATTACTATGAGATGAAATTTGGAAGGATTATAATGAAATGTGTATTGATTTGGTACTGTTAATAGTTCTGTGGTCATACTCCATCGAATTCCTTTCTCCCTCTTCTCGAGTGTAATTCTGGGCTTTATAAACCATTAACACCTATAAGCTTTCCACATCTCTACTCAGAGGTTTGTTAAACCTCTTCTTCACTTTTGTCTCATCACATTTTTTTTGAAGAGTAACAAACTATAAATTAATAAATGCCTTCCATTGTTTTGTTTTCCATTTAGACGATTTTATTATGATTTTCCATTCCTTTCTGCCTGTGGTGCTTACAGTTATCTCATTGCTGCTCAAACATCTTGTGCTGATATATATCTAGTCTCTCCAAAGTGACTCTTTTCTTTAATTTCTCAGCAAATTGACACTTCATTAGCATATATATTTAATGGAGTATACGAATGAGTTATTTTCTTACAATACCTATTATCTTTGGACTGCTTAATCATCAGTGGAGTCTTCTGGTATTCTTAAACCTATTTGAAGATACTCATAATCACCTCTAGCACTTACTTGCTAAGTTTTGTGCCCTTGCTGAAATCTATCAATATAGAAATCTATCAATTAGTTCCTTTCTTTTCTCAGTCACTAACCACATCAACTGAACTAAATTTATTCTATGTTATTTCTCCCCCCTTTATATATGAAGGAATACAACAATAAAGGTCTCACCTCTGAAGCCTCTGCTGTTGTAGCAGTGGTAACAGGTTCTTGAGTACATCTGGAACCATTTTTATCTATGACAGGTGTAGCTCCAATTTTTTCACGTTTGGTTTTATACTGGAAAAGTTTTTTAAAAAATAGAAGAGCTTCTTTAGAAACATGAGAAAACTGAAGAATGGACAAAGGCCCACTTTGTCCACTACAAATAAGGGAAAAATGAACCAATGATGTGGTGTTGATGACCCTGCTAACGAACAGGGAAGCATACCAGCACCCAGACAACTGCCCATAAAATCAAGCAGTTACAAGTCCTAAGGGGAAACTTGGACCAGAACTGCTGCTGAATAGTGAGACTGTGATGCCTGGTGGAGTGGAACGCCTCCACTGTTGTCTGCTTCCTCCAGGGATTGAGGACATGTATTCTTTTATATGTTTTTCAAGTCTAGATTATGGCTGTTTTGTTGATACAGCAAAGCAAATATTAAGATTTGACCCAATCTGCAGAAGGTCCAGTTGATTAGAAACAGTAAACTAAGCAGTGCAATCATAAAATTGTACTACACCGATTCTGCTTATAGAAATCTGTGCTATTCTGATTATAAATTCTGTGCTATACTAATCATAATATCATGTTAAGAAAATAAAGCTTTAATTATAACTGTAATTTAATGCTGTCATAATTCTGCCAAGGATCTCTAAAAGAAACTGTCTGTCCCCTTAGTGTCAGGTGATTGTAATTAATTTAAGAGAAAAACTAGACGAAGAAGTTGTAGATACTGGAAATATATTCAGTGCTATGCACAGCAGGGCACTTAACATCATTTCCTGGGAAGGTTAACTACATTACATCAAACCTCAAATAAACGGGTAGGAAGCTGCTGGCAAGGCAAAAAAGGGAAACAGAGAGCATCACAAAAAATAGTTGAGGTATTTACAGATAAAGATGACTGAATCTGAAGTTAATCTGATATATAGAGAACAGTTTTCTATGTAATCTTGCAAATCTCACTTTTTCTGAAAGATGTCTAAAAAAGACTCTAACAATTTGCTGCCTTTTCCTTGAGATGGATCACCAGGTCTGCCAAAAGACATTAGATGTGAGACACATCTGGGTGAGGGCTGATTTGAGTAATGCAGATTTCATTAGACACCGAGGGCTTTTAAGAACAAGGAAATAGATGTTTAGAACATGGTTATTCTAATTCTGCTTGTCCCAAAAGGAAAAATCTTGTCTTATGCACTGCTTGGTTTCTGCACGCAGCTCCTCAACACTGTCTTTTTGCAATGGGTAATCAAGGACTTCATACCTGATAACAGAGTATTTATCATAGTGGAAATGAAATCAAGGTGCCTTAAAAAAAGTCTTTTTATGGGAGATTAATATATTTCTGGGCTTCTCAGAAATAAATCTTACCTGACACAGTTTTTGGAGACATAAAGGAAGATTAATTTGTAGTTAGCAACGAAAACTAGAGTAGCAAAGAATGTTCAAGCTCACCTGTTGAAAACAGGCCTGGACAAGGTTTTCTGGAAACATATTCCTGTAAAAAAAGTAGAGGTGTTTTAACATTAGAGAATATTAAGAACCAGCTGTTTATAAAAACAAAATGATAAAACCTGCTGCTTGTGTTCCTTTATCCAGAAAGCAGTGTATTTAGCACCATCAGTCCAAAGAAATTAAGGGTTCATAGCTCCCAACAATCAGTTAACTGTTTTCCTACTGCTGTATTTTCAGGCTTAATTTTCAGTATTTGACATTCCTGTGGGTAAACTACTAAACCCAGTGGGTTTTTTCCCTGCTGCATCATCTTCATCATTTGCATGAAGAATATAGGATGCACCATTTTTATAGGATTTGTCAAGGACAGGCAGAAAAATAATAATGACTCTTATAAACACTGTGCTGGAAGAATCAGGTTATTTGGTGTACTCTACTGTTGTTTTGAATTCAGAAATTAATTCTTGCTGATGGAAGAATCCCATGTGTTACTCCAGGGTCAAGAACCATTTTCACACATGGAAAAATTACGAAATGAGATCAGAATCAGTACAATCCAGTTGTGTGCCTCCTTTCCAACCAGCAATTTCAGATTCACACAACTGCAGGAAAAAGCATTAATTAGGTATTTACTGATTTCTGCACTGTCCAGTCCAGAAAATGGCAGTTTATACATTGAAGCAGAAGTCTTTATCTCCCTTCCAGATCTTCCACAAACTCCCGCCTTTATTTTTTCAAGTTTTTAAAGCAAAATTTCTTCAAAGGGAAAAGTAGTTTTTACAAGCCTAGGAATTTCCTTAATCTTTACAAGACTGTCTTGGATTTGGATCTGATGAATATGAGTAAGTAGGAAAAGTAACTATAATTGCTTTAAAAGATAATTTCGGATCTCAAACTCCTAATTGATAGTCTGACACTTGTTTACAAGGAGTTGACCTATAAACTGCAGCAAAACCCACTCTGAATTACAATTCACACAGCTTCTTACTACAGGAAGACCTTTTTTGTGCATGAAACTACATCAGCTCTGTGAATACACGTGGAAACTTTCATGTGGAAGTTACTGGTGACAGACTGCACTAGGTTTTGTAACAGTTTGCATGGTTCTCCTCATTGATTCCTGGGCAAGTGACCATGAGGAATGAGATGAGCCATCCAAGGAGCTGCCATTCTGGTGACAGACAGGCAGGAAGGGACAGAGGCTGGGAAGAGCTGCAGATTGTTGAACATGGGGCTGTGGGGTTGAGGACTGTTAACTGTCTCACGTACAAACCTCAGAGAAATCAAACTATTTTCGAAGAGGTCTACCTTGATCTGTGCTGGGGCAGAGATGCTCCAGATGAAAGCAAGCATTTGCCATTAATTACAACAGTGACTTTTTCAAGGCAGATATATACATATATATACATATATGTCTCTCTGTGTGTATATGTTTTACAAATGTCAAAGAACTATATATCTGAAGTTGCATCTGCAAATGCCAGTCACACTTCCTGAAATGCAAAATGCTGAGAAAGCCAATTTTAGATATGTGGCCGTTGATTCTCACGATAGGCCTCACATGTGAGGCCACAACTGGAATACTGTGTCCAGTTCTTGGCTCCCCAGTTCAAGAGGGACAGGGAATTACTGGAGAGAGTCCAATGTAGGGCAACCAAGATGATTAAGGGATTAGAGCACCTCCCTTATGAGGAAAGGCTTAAAGAGCTGGGGGTCTTTAGCCTCGAGAAAAGACTGAGGGGAGACCTCATCTATGTTTACAAGTTCCTAAAGGGTGGGTTGAAGGATGACGAAGCCAGACTCTTTTCAGTGGTTTCCAGAGATAGGAAGAGGGGCAATGGGCACAAGCTGGAACACAGGAAGTTCCATTCAAATATGAGGAAAAACTTATTTATGGTGACGGTGACAGAGCCCTGGAACAGGCTGCCCAGGGAGGTCATGGAGTCCCCTTCTCTGGAGATTTTCAAGACCCGCCTGGATGCAGTCCTGAGTGATGTGCTCTAGGCAATCCTCCTTTAGCAGGGGAGTTGGACTAGATGATCTCAAGAGGTCCCTTCCAACTCTGTCAAATCTGTGAATCTGTGATAGATTAAGTAGAAATTCTCCAGAGAAAACAGTGAGCAGGAATACTGGCACAGAACACAGAATAATTGCAGCTAGAGAAAAAAATAATCCACAGAAACATTTTTGAGGGAACTACTTAGCCACTATCATAAATGCAGCCCTTTTTTTGTGATTTTTTTTTCTAATTCTTTAAATGTGATAGCTCTGAAAACCTGCTCAAGTCTTCTGCAGACTTCTCTAGGCATTTCCTTCTTCTAAGCATTTAAATTATCTATTATTTTCCAGGATGCTGATGGGGAAAGACTCATTAGAAGGTTGCCGTAGATACTGGTGATGGAGCCAACTTGTTGACAGTGCAACCCTAAGAAACCTTTGCATACTGGGTCTGTTACTCTGTGTCCTGCCTTGAGGAGAGGAAACAGGTGGTTGTTTACGCTGGATGACACAGAAGCTGCCAGTCAGTAACATGCCAACCATTCAATCCTTTCTGCATATTCCCTTCATACTAGGTAAATCTTGCGGTTTGGTTTCTGTGGAGGAGGGATTTTTTGTTGTCATTGGTTTATTAACCAAAGTCTATGGTATAAAGAGGTATTTTTTTTAACAAATGGCTTTGAATACACTCCGAAATGTCTAACCTGTTGAAATACAAGTTATTTTCTCCTTACTCACCCAAACAACACTAGAAAGCATTTTTATTGTATTATGCATCAGAGCTTTATTTGTATTAGTTTGGTCTTCTGCAACAACGGTGTGGAAACTAAATATGAAAACCTCACCTGAGCAGATCCAGCATGGCATCAACAGTACTGACTTCTGGGGTACTGCCCACTCTGTCAATCTCGTTTGCTTTTTGAGGCACTCCAGGTTTGATGGTCACAACTAAGAAAATCCCTGCAGAAGGAGAACCAGAAGAAAAGCTCACAGTGCAAGCATTACTGCATACTGACTCAGTGTATCCCATCTAGGTAAATTCTTAATGGCCTAAACTTACCAAATGCTTTCCCTGGGTGCTCATGCAGGGCTGTTCAGAAAAGAGTCTACAGGTGGTGTCCTTAAATGTGTGGGTTCCCCCAGTACGGGAGCTACTTGTGGCCTTGCCACTGGACTTGGGCGCTCTAAGCTTTGATTTCACATGTATGGTACTAAATCACTGCTGCTCACCAAGAGGGTAAATTACTGCAGCTGGGCTTCAGCTGAAGTGTTCTGCAACTTTTGCATGGTGATACATATTTTGAATGTCTATTTACCTTTTCCCTTAGGCAGCTCTTCTTGTTACTAGCTTTCAGATATGAATACACGTGCATTGTCCTCTGACCCCAAAGTACAACAGGATGTTTTGGTAAAGTTAGCAATAAAGTTATGTAAGAGAAGGTCTTCAGAAACAGACTGAAATAAAAAAAAAATGGGCAAAAAATACTAACTCTGATCTCTGGCCTTTTGAATACTGAAACAAATGACCAATTTTCCATTTACTTTAGTGACGTCATTTTAGGCACTTTTACTATTCTATGAGATATTAGGCATTTCCCAATGTGTGTTTTTAAATTATTTTTTTCTCCCTCAAATTCAAACAAAGCTAAAGCAAATGAAACTACTAGATCTCAGTGTAGGGAGAAAAAGGCATTTAGATGACACTGCAACCATCCAGGAACAGGGTCTTCTACTGACAGGTGTAAATAAAAGCAGAACTGAATTTGTATAACTCTACACAATGAAACCAGTAACATCATAGTATCACAGAATAACTTAGAATAGCAGGGTCCTCTGGAGATTGTCTGGTTTAACCCCTCTCTCAGGGTAGAGATAATTTCAAAGTTAAGATACATACTGACGTTAGCCTTCATTAAATTTCCTCGCTATGCATTCAAAGAAAATTCCCAGAGAGATGAGGTAGCCTAGATGGTCTAACCACTGTGATATATTACTCTCAGTGATACAACCTCTAGAAATTAATCTGGCCTTAGAAGTCTGTGTTTCCTCTCCTATGAAGACAGGCTGAGAGAGTTGGGGTTGTTCAGCCTGGAGAAGAGAAGGCTCCAGGGAGATCTTATAGCGGCCTTCCAGTACCTGAAGGGGGCTACAGGAGAGACGGGGAGGGACTCCTTATCAAGGAGTGTAGCAATAAGAGAAGGGGCAATAATAATGGTTTTAAACTGAAAGAGGGTAGATCTAAATTAGATATTAGGAAGAAATTCTTTGGTGTGAGGGTGGTGAAACACTGGAAGAGGTTGCCCAGAGAAGCTGTGGCTGCCTCATCCCTGGAGGTGTTCAAGGCCAGGCTGGATGGGGCTTTGAGCAACCTGCTCTAGTGGGAGGTGTCCCTGCCCATGGCAGGGGGGTTGGAACTCGATGATCTTTAACGTCCCTTCCAACACGAACCATTCTATGAGTCTATGTGATTCTTTTTCTATTGTTAAATACTGCTTGGCTTTACAAGTAGGCAACATATGACCTACATTTTGTCCTTCAAATAAAGATATATTTCTTTTTAGTGGGTGATATCTAGGCATAGTATTCACTCAGGCTCAACAAAATCAAAAGATAAGCCACAAACAACATGACCTCTGATATAGTAGGGTTTAATTTTATTTCTTATTTAAGAAGGCAGGCTGAAGATGTTTCTTTAAGCAAATAAGGAAGATTTCGTAGTTGCTTGTAGAAAATTAACCTTCTGCAAGAGTAGATGTGGACCTCAGACAAGCAGGAGTGGAGCCTGGCAGTGACAGAGGGGACTAAACCCTTGGAGGAAGGAAATGAGATGATAATGAAATAAATATTTTCAGTTATTCTTCCAGGTGAGACACATACATTCTTACATCTCACAATTAGCATCAATCTATCAATTTTCTCTTGAGGAAATTCACTTCGTAGTTAAGCCTGTCCTTTGATGTCCTTTCAGTTTTCCCACTGCTGGTCACCGTTTACCTAAGCAGACAACTCCTAATCTTCCCTGAGCTGAAATGAATGGCAAAATTGCCTGTGGCTTCTTATTGGATATGAATACAGCCCTGCTGTGAACAGCGGGACTAACTTCTCCCTGTATCTGGCTACGAGTTTGCCAAGATGTTTGGTATGATTCTCTTCCCGCCATCCTGTTTTGGGAAATTAGTAATGTCACAGTGCTGTATGCTTGTAATTAGGTGATGCTGAAGATTTTAAAAGTTACAGTATCACAGAGTACCTAGCATGACGGCAATGACTGTAGTGCAGAAATAATATACAACAGCTCGCAAACCAATCTTCCCAGAAACGCTGGAATCCAAAGCAGCAACACCTGCAAAAACAACCACAAAATAAAAATGCCAAAAATCAGTCCTAGAAGAAACATTTTATTTTTGTAGAGACAATTACCTATTGTTTTTTATTTCTATGCAGGAAGCTTTTCCTTTTTTCAAGATATTTCAAAATACTTAATTGCCAGCTGCAAATATGCGTAGCAGACCAGCATACTTGCTTCTGCTTCTTTGCACAAACCTGGTTTCCCTAGATTTTTCTAGGAATAAGAGAACTGAGCTGTTCTGATTCCCTGATGTTGGTGATTAATGAGACTTCTTTGGTTTATGAAAGTATGTTACAACTTATTTCCATATTCACTTAAATTATAGCTTCGCTTTCTTCACATCTGTGACATTTTGGCTGTAAAACTAAAAGGCATGGGAAGGGAGCTGCTGAGGGCTGTTACCCCAGGTTGTTCAAAGGCACAGACAGACAAGGCTCATTCCTGGTGGGGTCACCTTCATTAACAGGTTTATGTTGGTTTTTTTTGACTGAAGCTTTTCTACAGTCTGACACCCCTGTGCCTGTATCTGTCATTGACATGAATTGAGGGCAGTTTTTGTTAATGAAGGTGGGAAAAGTGCTGAGGCAGGTGTTATACTGAGGTCAACTTAACTCCTAGCAAGAATATTATATCAAACGGCTCATGAAGTTTTTTTTAATTGTTTAAAAGATTTACTGTTATATCTGTACACATACAATTCAGTAACCAGGGTAAAATGAGCATAGTGGCTGTAAAACTTGACTGTCTATAACCCTGCTAGTTAATAATTCACTGCTATCTCTTTATTATACATTTGTGATCCATTTATATTTTTAAGTTTATTGAGTCAGATTATCAAAGACTGGCTAGATTCCCTTGTATAGCAAAGCAAAAATACCACGAGGGTATTCAACCACAGAGAAGCATGATTTTGTAGGAAAAAAACCCAGAAGTTTCAAAAATTAGGAAGAAAAATCAAAAGATCTGTCTCACACAAATGTAACTTATTGATCTTTGAGCTCAAAAAGGATCTTAGCAAGCATAATTTAACCATGTGTTGATGTCTCTTTCTGAAGGCATATTAACAGCAGTAACAACTTTTGCCTAGATCATTCATATAATACCTTACTTGTTCTGTTAATTGTTATTCAAAATGCAAACAGTACTGGGAGGGGAGAATGAAGGTTATTTTATTTCATCATCTATTTGATTATTTTGGGGTCTTCCATGGGACAGCACATCATTGCACTCACTATAGAAGAACTATATACCTGCAGAAATCATGATTTAAAGACTATCTTGCTTGTACAGCAATTAATGATAATAAAAGAACTATTCATACGGCAAGGGAACACAGATCATTTCACAGAAAAAATGCCATAGCTATTACAGGAGGCTGTCAGTACTAAGGATATTGTTTGAGGAACAAACAATGGAATGGACGCAGAACCTAGGCCATCATTTTTAATTCTCACCTTGGGAACTGGGAAAAATCAGGTAGAAAGGAGGACTTTGCATTGTTGTGGGCTCAGCTATGGAAATTGTGGCAGTAAGAATTCTAGAGAATGGATAGTACTAAATAATGGGTGCCATGGACAACAGAAGAGCTGGTTTCAAATGTTGAAACTTTATATCATATTTTTAAAAGAAAACAAACTGGAATTGCCTAAGTTCCATATCTTTTAATTAGAAATCATGGAATTTTATTCTAAACCCTATTGTAGCAACCATCAGTAGTGGTTAGATAGACAGTGGAGGTTAGATAATAATCTTTTCATGGGATGGAGTGCTTCACAAAGCTTGCCTTAAGATTTTTTTGCCTGAGAGCCTGCTGAATCAGCCAAGAGCCTAATAATCATGCAAGATTATTTCCCTGGAGTACTCAGTTATAAAGGTTCTACAATTAGTATGAAATGAAGTTCCTGTGACATTCGTTCTGCTGGCTCCAACCAAAATCTCTTTGCAAACTGTTGTGTTCACTGGAGTTACAGAGGTATAATTAAGGGCAAACTTTACCCCTGTATTTTTAAACTGGCTAATGATCTTGTTAGTGAGTGAGCTGTGCTAGAATCCAGCTTGTGCTTCCACTGTCACGTTGGTGCTGCTTTGCTAGTAGCTATAAAAAACTCAAATCAATCAGGCCAGACATGAGTGAAAAAGTACGAGTAAGCTCTGAGGATGACAGGTGTGGGGTTTTTGTTTTTCTTTTAAACTGATGTACCCTGAAACAAAACTGCATTCAGGATTACGCCTCCATTTAGAGAATGAAGCAGCATTCGCTACAAATGCCACAGACAAAAGTTTGCACTGGGTGCTTTATCCTGCTATGCTGCTTTTTTTCGACAGTTACACATAGGAAAATACTATATATAAAAAAATAGATTTCTCTTCAGATATATCCTACTTTCACTAGTGACCAATGGATAATATATTACAGTTGATAGCTACTGGCCTTCTCAAGCCAATTGAATATAAAATTTCCTTTGAAATAACATCATGGCTTTATAATTTCTTTGGACATAAATGAAAAAGTTAATGGAAGATGTATTAAACAAAGCATACAGCTAATGCTGATCTCAGTTCATAGGAAAACTATTTCTCAGACTAAGACAGCACACATGCTGCTCAAAATGGAAACCCTGCCGTGTTGTAAATGAAGATAAGATCACAAAAGCAGTGTAATAAAGCTTGGGTATCTACTGTGGATTACCACTAAACTTCTGTAGCTATTTTATTTGCTCTTTCCCTCCCACAGCCTATCCCCAAGTTTTAAATTGTTTAAACAGGTTTGAGCAGATACTCTTTAAATGTAGTCTACTGTACAGAATTTATACAGGCATCATGGATTATCCTCCATCCCTGGGCATTTCAACTGAAGTATTTCAGATTAGTTTCTTAAATTTTCCTACAAGAGATTCAGCTACAGCCACTGAAGCACAGAATGTAATTCTGTGGCTGTGATGCACAAGACTTAAGGGAGATGACCACCAAAGATGCCAACTGGCGTTAAAATCTGTTAATCTATCTACCTCTCTGCAGAACAGAGTTAAGGTTTTACCATCTGAAGCCAAATTTAGGAACCAATTGCCTAGTATTCTGCAGTTCAGCTTCCATGTTTTCTATGTTACGGTCTCAAAGTCGAAGCTCTTTGTACTGTTTTTCTCCTTTTGCATAATTTTCTCTAATTTGCAACACATGCACTTGTAAAAGAATAAAAACGGGACCAGTCAGTGAAATGAAGTCTCTCACATCTTCTGTTTCTAGTCCAAGAAACTCAAAACCCTACCAAAATGAAATGCTGTACTGCATATGCACCTTTTTTAATTTATTTTTTTTTTCAGGAAAGGATGGGAGGATAAATATTAAGACTGATGTTAATAATTTTGTTTGACAAAGTATTAGAAGGCATCAAAGCACAACAGGGATGAGGACAGTACAGGACCCTCAACAGAACAGAAAAGGCCCATACTTTTGGGTAAGATACGTAAACATCTCATTTTAAATGCTGGGGGAAAACAGAAAACTCTAATCCAGTTGTTCCTCACATTGCTATAACTTTTTTTATTCTGTATATGGTCTTTTTTTACTTGAATCTTTTGGTTAGTATTCCCAGGAAGCCTGCCAATTTAATTTTCTTTTATTTTTATAGCTGTTATTTTTGCTCTATTACTAGAGGATTCCCAGGACTTTCCTTTTCAAAAAATAACCAGAAAGGAAGATAATATTGTGAAACTTATTAAAAATCAGAAGTGGCAAAACGGACTGATAACAACCGACCAGTTTAATCCTGTGTTGTGCTCAACTACTCTTTTCACATGTGGAATACATTGTGTTGCCAAAGTTAGAGAAAGACATAGCTTCTACAACTATTACTTTAGAACCTGTGTCTACCTGATTAAGTGCATCAAACTTAGAGTCATTTTAAGAGTGAATGACAGCACCATTAGTCATCTGCAACTTTTGAAGTTTCTCTGAAATTTCTTTCAAAATCTTGTTTTGTTGTATATATTTAAGCTGCTTCCCTGAGATGCTGCTGTATAAAGCTACTCTATCTGATTTAAACAAAACTAAGCCTAAATACAAAACATGGTGTTCCAGAATTTTTTACCAGTAGCCACTGATGGAAGCATGAATCATTCCTTCAGTTTTTCACAGACTTAAAAAAAAAACCAAAAAACTTCAGTATAACACAAGGTTACAACTTCACTAAAGACCAATATTTACTTCTCTCATTTCTGTCTGATAAGAGTAACATTTTCTTTCCATTTTGGTGTCACAGGGGAACAAAGAATGTTCTTAAACAAGGCTATAATTTTGAAACTGCTGGAAACGCTACAGTGAAGTAATGAAAAATCATTGAAATGTATGTTTCAATGGTACTGAAGCTGTTGAAGCTTGATGCAAACCCAGGAATTTGATTTTCTAGACTTTTTGTGATGAACATTTGCCTCTTTGACTTTCTGCTTAGAAAGGTTGTTCTGGAACATTCTGAACACAAACCTGTCTTCAGGTTTTCTTTCTTTGTCCTCTCTTCTGCCGCTAATGACAACTCCACCCACATCTAATACAGGAGTGTCTCTGCTCAACTGCCAACAGAGTCAACCTCTTTTCACTGCTTCCATGTTGGTCTACACCTTTCTTATTGTTTCCTAGTAAATACAATAAGATTCTCAATGATTTCCATACTCCCCTTTTAGTTTTCAAAAACAAGAATATAATAACGCATAACATTTCAGGTAAAAGAAAACAAGTAGCTACTAAAAAACAGTCTGCAGGTAGCGGAGTCGGGTAAACCAAACTCCTAGTCATTAACACTCCCAAATGCCACCTGAAATTTGAAATACGCACAGGTTTTTGTTGAGTAAAAATCCAGCTGAGATCTTTCAAACCCCGCACTAATGCGGTTCCACTAGAACTGCTGTGGAGAAGTGTAATTATGTGTCTCTGCATCAGATAAAGCGCTGTGGACTTTGTAACAAAGCCTAGAGCAGCCTGGCTTCACATTCCTGATGTCTGAGGTATTTATTCGGACAACAGAGAATTCCTATTCTTTTCCTCCCCTGACACAGAAGCAGCAGAAAGTGTCACCAACTCACTACATTGCCATGTAGTAATGTCAAACTAGTTGTAAGGAAGTGTCATTCATCAGGCCCCTAACTAGATCATGGCTGTGCTGTCTTTTAAGCCTTGCTGAGGCCAAGAGCTGAGCAGGAGGGAGAGCTATCGAACCTGCACAGAAGTCATAGAAATATCCGAAATCACAGCAGTTAATATAACCTGAAAGATAAAGAACCCAGTTGTTCCAGTTTATAGCAATATCAAGTTACTAGATTAGACTGAAACCTCTGCAACGTGAAATTATTCTGCATCTGGATACCATAAAGTTTATTTATTGTTCTCTGAAGCTGGCCATTAACACAGACTTAAGAGGTAATGGCAGTTCCTAAGGAGCAACCTATAAAGTCAGGCAAACAAAGTACATGTTAATATTAATCTTTTCATTTTACTTAATGGAGCACAGGAGAAGGAATCACAGTGCATTACTAAAACTTTCAAAGATGTTGAAAGGTTACTACCCCATTAGCTCCTCCTCCAATCTTGTTTCTGCCTGTGGGAATGACCTACCTTTCTCACATAAAATAGGAATTTAACACTCGTATCAACATTTGGGAACCACATAACAAAATCCACTACAGAACTACATTTTTATACAGGGTGGAGTGGATAGCCAACTGACCAACTAGAGTTGCTATCATCATCAGAAAAATTACGGATGCTTGAGAGATCTACTGTCTGGGGTAACTTGCTCTGTACCACAGTACCAAAATGGGTCAAAAACTGAAACAGGGTAATCCATGAATAATAAATCTTTTCTTCTCTCAGAGAAGTGTACAGTTGGGATAAATATGTTAAACTGAGACAAGCAAATCAGTGCCCAACATGATTAGAAGTCAAACAAAGAAAATGCTCTCTGTACAAGAAGACATAGCACTGTGTTGTGTGGTTTGTATCTGAGTTTACTTTGGAGGCCATTACAAATGCACGTGTCCAGTGGCTTTGGTACAAGGTATAACACTGTAGTTCTAGAGTTGTTCACTGTGCTTCATTAATCTGGTGGTCCTGTGAGGTCTGGGAGTGAAAAAGGTTGCACTAAGGACTGGAAATAATCACAGGGCTCTTCTGACTTCCAGTGATTATCATCCTACTGGTTCCCTAGGGGATAACACCTACATCCTTAGAGCTGTCACAGTGTTCTACAGAGGTGTACCAACTGAGCACAAAGGTTTATGCTCGCAGGTGTTCTTTTTCAATACATATGAGAGACTACATCTACAATTTAGTGCTGTGATTGACTCTGTTCAGCAGCAACAATCATACCTAGACACCTTGGCACTTTTTTTTTTTGCTGCTCTACAAATCTCATTGTCATCATCAAGCACATCTCCTGCAGTACTACTTAGCTGTTCTCAAAATTTCTGAAGATTAGCAGAAGCTGATGGGATCCCTTTCTTTCACCATGTCACTTCACCTGCATAACAAATTATCATTAAGACTAATCAGGAAAAGGCTGGGCTACTTACCTGCCTTTGCCAATGCTGCTACACTTGATGACCAAGACATGAGTTTTCTCTGTACAAAGATTGATGCCGCTTAGATCGATCTGCTCGGAGCAGGCAGCTCCTAGCACTGGTGACAGGCTCTTCTCCTTAGGTGTGACTCAGAGCCAGAGGAAATAGTCTGGCTCAAGGGCATCCTGCGCCCACACAACCACCAGCCATGTCATAGCTTTCTCAATGAGTTCTAGGAGCTAATCACATTTCTGAGGAGAAACGACTGAAGTATGGCACACTTCAACGGTACACTATTTTCTCAGAGTTCTGATACTTAGTTCACTCTTGAAACAAAAATACAGCAACACCAGTTCCTGAAGAGTAGAATGCTATGGCTTTTACACCTTCTTTTATCTATAACAAGATGTTGATTCAAGGCCAAAACGCAGTTCTAAAACTGCTCCAAACTGCCATCAGCCTTATTGCTTTAACTGAGGAATTTCTACAGATGCTAGAGGCATCACTAAAGAATTCTTAGCTTCTCCCAAGCATACATGTTTTAATCCTTTCCTTCCATCTTGGCTCTTCTGGTTGCAATGTGCAGTCACTAGATTATAGAAGTGATATGACGGACATCCAGGATATTCTATCTGCAAATAGGACAAGGGGTAATGGCTTTAAACTAAAAGAGTGGAGATTCAGACTACATATAAAGAATAAATTTTTTACTATGAGAGTGGTGAAACACTGGACCAAGTTTCCCAGAGAGGTGGTAGATGCCCCATCCCTGGAAGCATTCAAGGTCAGGTTGAACAGGGCTCTGAGCATTCTGATCTGGTTGAAGATGTCCCTGTTCATTGCAGGGGAGGTTGGACTAGATGACCTTGAAAGTCCCTTCCAACCCAAACTCTTCTATGATTCTCTGATAGTCAGGTTTACATAAACATTTTTTACAGAATGTTGCAACAGACATATGAAAACAAAAAAGCATAGGAGAATCTTAAAATGCACACAGAGAATTTCAGCAAGCAATCTTTCTAAGAGGACCACGGCATTTTATATAAAAATACTAGTGTTGTTTTATTGCCAGGGGTGCACTATGTTATGTGTTGTTGCAAAAATATAAGATTTACTCTTTGAAAAATACTATGGGGACAAAAAAAAGGAATGAAGCAGTGCAGACACAGTGCCCCTGATAAATGGGTAGCTGTCTGAAATGCATGAAGTTACTTGGCTTTAAAAGATGGAGCTGGGAGTGTTTCTAATTTAAGACATGAGCAGTATCAAAATTTCAACTGCACCTGACCATGGTATGACCTCTCCGTTCTAATTTGTTTTTTTGGAATGTCATTTACCTCTTACTAACCATTCTCATTTCATCCTCCAATCACCCCAGAGCAGTTGGTCAAGTCCCAACAGCAATGTTTCTTAGAGGCAAGTGACCATTCTGTCACTTACAAAAAGTATGTTGCCATAGTTTTTTTCCTACTTGCAATGGGAAACACTGCTAATATTAAAACAGTATTTGGCCTTTATCTTCAGAACTGACACATGATTTTTGCTTCAGGAACTGAATACCAAATTCTAGCTCCAGTGTTTACTTGTGTAGCAACCTTATCACTTATTTTCTTATTCCTCTATGTGTCTAAAAGAATTCAAATTTGCATTCTTGTTCCATGGGCTACTGCCAGCTCTAATCAGCTACTGCCAGAAAAGGAAGGAATCTCACACATACAAGATTAGATTTAATCCTATTTCCCTGTAAATTTTGTTATTGTTTGACAGTTGGGTGATGGAAACACGGGAAAGTTTCCTTTTCACAACAGAATCAAAGAATCACAGAATGGCAGGGGCTGGAAGGGACCTTTGGAAATCATATAGTCCAACCCCCCTGCCAAAGCAGGTTTACCTACAGCAGGCTGGACAGGAACACATCCAGGCAGGTTTTGAATAACTCCAGAGAAGGAGGCTCCACAACCTCTCTGGGCAGGGAAATGTATTCTCTGCTGAATTCGGCACAGTTCATAAACATGAAGTCGGGTTTGGAGAGATCTTTGTGCTCAAAATGCCTGGCATCGCCTATGCAGTTTTCCTTGTAACTTACCAGTCCACAGCAATTCTTCCTAAAACAAGGATACAGGTTAGAGTCATGCTCCTTGAGACTCACAAAGGGTATGAATAGACTAAATATTAAATTCTCCAACTAATCTGAACTTTTTCACCCATCTCTTGGTGATGTGGCTATATCCATTTTGGACATCTGTTTCTGCAAGGCAAGTCCACCACTACCTCTTCAATTCCTGTGTGAAAAATGCTCTTCTCAGGTCTCCTGAAAAAGGAAGAGTATCCAAGCAAACAGTCCTCTGTCCTTTTGTCCTTAGCCCAGTATTTCATTTTGTCATTGGCCTATGCTCACCTTTCGAAGGGAAAACCATACTGTATACACTCCAGACAATAAGAGCTGCAGGGATAATGACTGTAACACTGGTGAAATCACAGCTTACACTTTATAGAAGCTGTCTTTGACTCATCTGTGATTTTTCCCTCTTCCATTCCAGAATCTGAGCCTTTTCTCTCCTGTTCTGCCCTTTTAGTTGGAATGATCTTGCAATACAAGTTTACCCTGACTGTGATTAATCTCTTGAAAGCTCACTTTCCTCATACTGTCCCTGAAATCTAAGTTCACAAGTAAGGTTCAACAGGAATTCCTGTTGTTTCCTTCCAAGGGCTGATCAGTGAATTCTTTCTTCTTTTTCCCTTTGCTCTGTGGAATTCTGTAGGGAATGCAATACTGCATACCTTGCATATGAACAAGACTGTCAGGACCAAACAAGTAATTCACTACTGTCTACTAATACCACCCACATTCAGGACTTCACTCAGCATGACTATATGTATGACTTCACCATTCAGCTGAGACACAGGACTCAGATGCTATCTGTCATTACCTGTAGATCATTCTCAAGCATCTTTCACTTGGAATCATAGAATCATTGAATCATCTAGGTTGGAAGGGACCGTAAGGATCATCTAGTCCAACCATCAACTTAACTCTGATAAGCATCTCATATAATTTTATTTTTCTCTCCTCTTTACTGTGTCATGGGGCTCTGAATTATCTTTTCTATCTAGTCTTCCACTAGATACCTGAATGACATATATAGCTAAATCTCATTAGGATAGTTCTGAGTCAGATGTTGGCTGAGAAGATCAGGTAATGAAGAAGCAATGCCAAATGGAAGCTGCAAAGACACTGTGAAGATGCAGTCTCTCAAATGAGATTTTTGGTGACCCACCAACTCTGTCTTTAGTTTTTGTTATTAGAATTCTTCTATTCCTATTCTGATTTTTAATATTTTTTTAAAAGCAAATTAAAGCATGGAATGCAATAATAGTTATAAAGAATATTCCAAATACCATAAGAGGATGTCCTGGATTATTTAGGATGGGGTTGAAAAAGCAGCTGTTACAAACTTTCCTAAATACCAGAGAGAAAGGTAGGAATAAGTGAGAGATTAATAGCTTATGGCAACGAAACGGATGAAATCATTATAAAATGGAAGAAAGTTCAGATAAGATATAAAGAAAATAAATTTCTGATCCTGAATATCAGTTTGCTAAGGGTTTGTTGTGCTGCCCTATAGGTAGTTGGCACAATCAGCATTGCAGCATTGTATTATGATCTTTCCTTAGAGAGTTTATTGGACTACAAGCAAAGAAAGAATGTATTTAGTACCGCCTTCCATTCCTCTTATTTGCAAACAGTATCACTTGTAGGAAAATTTTAATTTTCCTCTAGAAAGCTCTTAGAGGTTATATAATCTCAAGTTAATGTTTTTTCAGGAGATACGATGTTCCTTGGGTGGAATATAATAAGAGCTTATAAGGAGTGAAGATGACACATCAATCTGCCAAGATGGACAGGCTAGCAAGATTCACAACAGGTATCAGATTCAGTTCATGGAGGTAGCAGAAATATAGTCTCTGCACTGCTGCAGGTGAAATATGTATGGAGTGAGTGCAGAAAACCTGGAGTACTGAAAGTCCTTGATTTACCTCAAAATTGTTGGTGGTAAAACTTGTAGGTGACAAGTTTTTGCTGCCAGACTCTTAAAAAGAAAACATGACATTACATTTTTTTAATTGATCATGGTGTCCACACACAGGTAAATGGAATAAAAAAGTGAATGCAATCTTTATATATTGCAGAATTGTTGTTTACATCCTGAGGTCCAGAACAGATGAGCAGAAGACACTGACTCACTTCAGACCCATCCACAGTGGTGCCACCAGCAGCCCCTAGTGATATGGCTGGGACAGGAGGCAGGGACTTCCAATGCTGCAGAATGGCTGTTGTGGTGAGGCTTTGCCCTTGAGAGCTGCTGGTAATCATGCTCCATGAACCAGAGGTGCACTTCAAATTTTTATTACTATAATTTAAAACCTTAAATAATGTAGGGGCTGTCTCAGTTGCATAAGGTCAACTGATATTGATGGGAAAGGAGTGGTTGACTGTGACAGAAGTAATCTGAAGAGAACGGGCACAAAGCCTTGTCCCCATGACTCTGCAGTCCTCCCCGCCTCAATGACTGCACATCGACAGCGGGGACAGGACCTCCATCATCCCTCAGTACATCTGATGGCAAAACTCATTAATAGTAGTGTACCATTTTCTGTCCCTTGCACAATGCACATGATACAAAGGGACAAGGTGAGTTTCCTGCCTGAGCCCAGGTAACTAGTTTACTAGTACTATACAATGGACCTGCATTCTCAGAGGTTCTTGTAACTTCAGAAACATAGAAAAGCAAAAGAAGAACACACAGATATCCCAAGAGACAAGACAATCTCCGAGTATGTTAAGTTAGATCATGGACTCCCTAAGGTGCGGAAGCTAGTGTATCTGCTGGTGGTGCACAGGGCCTGTTAAGGATGCTTCAGTCAGAGACCATCTCTCAATAGCTGCGCTTCTTGGACTCATAGAAATGGAAACTGCTGATGCAGGTACCACCCCAGGAATGGTAATACCAAATGAAAATTGATTTGGAAGCCCTGCACTTGACCTTTTCTCATTGCATTCTAGCTCTTTTGTCTCTGATTTTGTACATTTTGTATCCATTTACCAAACTTGGTGGCACTGTGATAAAGCAAACTAGTAACTTCCCAAACATAGATCCAAGGTAGGAAATTTGACTTTTTAATTTTGAACATTGGAAAAGAATAAATCATAGAATCATAGAATCGTCTAGGTTGGAAGGGACCTTAAAGATCATCTAGTCCAACCATCAACCTAACTCTGACAAAAAGATAAATAAGAAATAAGAAATAAAAAATAACTAAAACATATTCCTGAGGACTATGTCTATCTGTCTTTTGAACACCTCCAGGGACGGTGCCTCAACCACGTCCCTGGGCAGCCCATTCCAATGCTGGATAACCCTTTCAGTGAAGAAATGTTTCCTAATATCCAATCTAAACCTCCCCTGGTGCAACTTGAGGCCATTTCCCCTTGTCCTATCTCCTGTGACTTGGGAGATGAGACCGACCCCCGCTTTTCTACACTCCCACTTCAGGTAGTTATAGAGTGTGATAAGGTCTCCCCTCAGCCTCCTTTTCTCCAGACTGAACAACCCCAGCTCCCGCAGCCTCTCCTCACAAGTCTTATTCTCCAGACTCCTCACCAGCTTCGTTGCTCTTCTCTGGACCTGCTCCAGCACCTCAATGTCTTTTTTGTGGTAAGGAGCCCCAAACTGGACACAGTACTCGAGGTGAGGCCTCACCAGTGCCGAGTACAGGGGGACAATCACCTCTCAGGCCCTACTCACCACACTGTTCCTGATACAGGCCAGGATGCTGTTGGCCCTCTTGGCCACCTGGGCACACTGCTGGCTCACGTTCAGCCGACAGTCGACCAGCACCCCCAGGTCCTTTTCTGCCCGGCAGCTCTCCAGCCACTCTGCCCCCAGCCTGTAGCGCTGCAGGGGGTTGGTGTGACCCAAGTGCAGGACCCACCACTTGGCCTTATTGAAACTCATCCTGTTGGTCTCAGCCCATTTATCTAGCCTGTCTAGATCCCTCTGCAAAGGTATGCAAGATACCCGTCATTCAACTACAATTCACATCCTCTTTCTACAGGGAAAGCAGTGGTCTCTGCAAATGGGAAAACTCATATAGCCCAGGTACTTCACTGGGACATTTTTCTCTCTCATAGAGTTGTAACAGGTCACTGTCAACTAGAATAAGCCAGATTTGTTGTGCATTATCTTTGTACTATGAGCAAGAAGTGCAAATCAAAGAGTGTGCAGTTGGTACCAGGAAAGGTGGAACTGACAGGATGCTTCAGACAGAACTGCAGTGGTAATCAAAGCAGGCCTGCAAATAAAGGAATAGTTTATTTCTATAGTCATGGAAACCCAGTAACTGGAGCATTGTCAGATCCACAGCAAGGCACATATTGTGTTTATAGCTCATATACAACCGTCCCCAGAAAGGTAATTGATACTGTCTTTATTTTTACTGTTCCTGAGGTATGCTGTGTGTAACCTAAAAATACCTCATCAATTGCTTTAAGGAATTTTGGTATTCCCCATAGCTGACCCTGCACAAATTCACAAGCCAGGAAACTGCTGTACATCTGTTCTAGCCTTTTTGGAGCTGCCTGTGAAGATCAGAAGTGTCAGAAACATAAGGAAAAGCTTTACTAATGTTTTGTCGTGGAAAAAAGATAAGAAATGAGGGAGACATTATTGCAGAACTTAAAACAGATGTTAAATAGCTGATAAAATCATGAGAACTGAGAAATGGACCTGCTGAGTTATGTGTGACACCTTTTAACCCAAAACATGATGCAGAAAACAGAATGGACATGATCGCTACAGAGCTAAGATGCCTGGCTTTTATGGTTAACCCTGGAAACATCATCAAAGAAAGGTCATTTATCAGACATGTGATGCCAGCTTTTACGGGAATGTTTTGACAGAAAACATTCTAGCCTTAGAAAAAGACCTCCACATCATGGTCCTTGGCTTGTAGTTTGAAAATCAATAAGACAAGCAGTCTGAATAACCCCAGTTTAGAAGGACTGATTGAAGAGAGATGGGAAATAGAGCCATGGCACTTTGGTAGCATCTGGAGGGCTGGGAGTGTTTGGTAAGATACAAATCTCCTGACCCTAGCTACTAACATAGCACTTGAGTGCAGGAAAGAAGGCCAGACACTTTGGGTTGATTAATTAGCTCCAGGCTGGGCATTCAAGTTTCTCCAGCTTGCACCCAAGTACAGGGGACAACTGTCCAGGAAACAGTTGTTTTCATTTTAAGTCCTGTTGCCATCCAGACAGAAAACAGATTTGCAAACATTTACTGCCTTTACATACCCTGGTAATCTCAGTCCATGAAAAAGAAGGCTAAAAGTGATTAAAGGGAACTAGTCTGCTCAGTATGCAGATGTGATTAAATATACTGCAGAACTCTAGGGAATTTCCATTCTCTGAATGAAATTAGAGTTGTGAGTTTCCAAGACTTTCAAAGACATTTTATAGGCTTTTAAGTACTCCCAGAATGATTAGATTCAAATCTCGTAACTCCCAGGAAGCACACAAGAGTTTCCTCTCAATTCTTTCTCCCTACAGGGCATCTAAAAATAATATATTTTTGGTATTTGCCTAACCATTTCTTCTTTTAGAGCATTACTTCAAAGTGGATTTGGGGTGTGGAGCATTACACTCAGTACACGTGTAGTTCTGGATGACATAGCAATTATCTTGAGTAAATCTCTAGGTTTTTTATTTTCATTTCAATTTTCCCACTACAGCAGGAAACAGAAAATACAAATAATACCTTCATATGAATGATGCATTAGTGCACTATTAGCTAATTTGAGGGATAGAAATCTTGTGGAGAGCCAAAAGAGTAGATGTTTTGAACTGAATTGTCACTGGTGGACTTATGGGTCAGAGTAATTTAAACTTACATCTGCCATCCATTAAAATAATCATGAGAAGAGAACAATTAAAATACAACTCTGAGGTAGACTAAGAATAACTTAAAAGAGCATGGCACTATTCAGACTCTTCTGTCTTGGTCCTATTAACCATCCTTTTCAAATTTTTCCAAACAAAAAAATGCTTAGTGCTTACATTAGTTTTTTCACTAGATTATAGTTCAGCCTCCAGGTAGGACAGTAGTCCCCAAATTGCAACTCATATGCCATGTAAAATAAGTATGTAAACAATGCCTTCTCTCTTTACATTCTGAGAAACTGAGTTTGCACAGGAAAACCACATTCTACAAAGTCCTCCATTTAACTAATGAAGGAGAATTTTGCTTTGTCAATTTGAAAATAGATTAAATGTGTACACTAACTGAAGAAGTTAGGGGGAGTTTTTCCACTAAGACAGGATTTCCCCCAACAAGTTAAAATGACTAATAGTTTAAATTTTGCAGAAACTCCTGGAATCTGAAGAACTGATTCCTACCATCACTGTCTTTGATGTGGGCTTGATTTACATCATATCTGAATGGACAAAGGTCTGGTCATGGGACATATATTTGTACATAGCTCACTGTCTCTAAATCATACGTATGAGTTGATGTCTTTCAGGATGACGTTACCTTTTAAGACATTCTAACCCTAAACTACAGATTGTATTTTCAATAATGTCTTGGGGCTGGTCAAACATGTTGCCTTGAGAGGTTGTGGAGTCTCCAAGCTTGAAGATATTCAAATCCTGACTGGACATAATCCAGGGGAACCTGCTCTAGCTGACCCTGCTTGACCAGGGAGAGTTGGACTAGATGGTCTCAGACAGTCCCTTCCAGTCTCAACCACTCTGTCTGACTCTGTATGAAAGAGGAAAAATAACTAGTGTGCTTTATGATTATACACAGGCCTACTTATTCAATTCAAATGTGCATTTCTGATGCTTGGAAGGTTACCATACTTCTTCTAGAAGAGGCAAAACATCCCATCAACATCCTGAAGAAGGATGCAGATGAACAGGTGAAATGCATCATGCATGGACACACGTGGTCCATTTACTTGTCACACATTTCAGCATTACTTGCACACAGGCAGCTAGTGCTTTTGCCTTTAAGAGCAGCAAAGCCTTACATACTCTACTGAAGTAGCTTCTGTTCTTTATCAATCTTGTTTCCTTTTTCTTGCCTAAAAATCTCACATAGAAGTGGAGAAAAAATAAGCCCTTCTTTTCTATGTAAATTGGATATGCCAAGGTCAGAATCAGAACATCTTGTTCTCATCTCTGTATATGAATTTAACTCCTGAAATCTGCAATCTTTAAAATACAAGCTTGTGCTAGCAGTTACAAATGTAGTTTACTAATACTGGAATGTTAAACATTAAATAGCAGCATAATATTTTCACCAGCATGATTCCTGTTTCCCCTCAGAAGTGCTGGACAGGGACACATTTAATAAATAATTCATTTCATGGTTGTCCTAATGATAACATGTATTTCTGAGGACACAGGCCCAATTTCACTCACAAATAAAAGCTTGTTCAAAAAAAGAAATGTATTAGTCTTATCCTGGCAGCTTTTCCTGGATCTCCTGTCACAGACTCAAGTTCAATATGATAAAAGTAGAGTTCGGTTTTCCTTTGCTTTCTGTCTCATTTTCTCCAGTATATAAAGATGTTGTCCTGTCTATTAATTAAAACACCAACTGCTTTTTATTTCTCTCTCTGTTCTTCTCTCCTTTACATACTAACAGCTGTTTCATCTCCCTTCATTCCTTTGGACACAGCCCTTGATTATTTTCTGCTGCCATTTCTCACTCTGCCTCTTGCGGCTTTCCTTTCTGGTTGTATCCATGTTGCAGCTCTTGACATTCTCCGTTTCAATTCTAACATTGGATTCCTGTCACCCTGCATCACAGATATGCCCTAAAGACCCTGCCAGCTTTCCTTACTTAGGCTCTTCCTGTCATAGGCCCACTTTGGGGTTCACTGCTGAAATTAATGATCTTTTTGGCCATTAATTTTGAGGAGCTTCGGAGTTTGTATTCAATGTCCTGTTCTTGAAGGCACTTTCATGGAATGATCGAAATCCTGCTTTTATTTTCTGATCACAACATGTTCTCCTTTCATACAAATGTCTGATATATTTCCATGACCATCCAACCAAACAACAAACACCTGGACATGGATATATTCCCAAAATAGAGGCTTTGTGGAGATGAAAGGGGACAGTACAGTGACAAATGTGTCCTGATTCATTGTAGGAAGCTAAAAATAGTCACAATGCCTGTTCCCTCAATAAAGCCTTAAAAAATAAAGATTAATTTGCTTGATTTTATTCAGCTTTTCTTTTTTTCAGAAAGGGTATTTGATATTCAGTCCTGCCTCTTTGCTTTGGGCTTGTTCTGGCAAACCTTTCCTATTGGGTGAGCTGTTAGCAAATTCAAGCATGCCATGTTGGGCTTCCAGCCAAGGCTTGCTTGTTTCTTCCAAAAGAAGGAAGCTTTGCTCTTCTTTCCATAACCCCTTCCTGGCTCCTCACTCACTCGGACTTCCCCTAAACTCCTTTGAACCAAGCATACTAAATATATTTTTTTAATCCCCCCAGCCCCCCAGTTTAATATTTTTCTGTCAGGTCACTGAATTGAATGGACTCACAGAAGGATTCAGCAAACGCCAGAGCTCAAGCAAGGTACCTCATAGGAATTGGTTGAGACCAGGGAAGTGCAGGTGAAGAATCTCTTCATTTTATGACAGTAAGCTATGAGATCAGCTCTCCCTTTCTTGTGAAATGGCAGCATGGGACTACTTACAATACTTAATTCTGTACCTGAGAATATGCAGTTGCAGCTTTGGGCTTGCAATTTGCAAGTGTTTAACCCACTCCTGAAAGCAGGGGGAAAGAAATACAAAAATCTATAAACATGTAAGTTTTTATCTCACAGCTCTTTATACCTTCATTACCAGATAATGGTGCTAATCCTTCCAAATTTCATTCTCATTATATAGAGATAAATGTATGCAATCTATACTTTTCATTATTGAGTTCCACTCAATTGTTTTCAAAGGTTATTTCTCTTAGAAATAAAGCTAAGCCACAATGATAATCTCATCGGCTAACAGTACGTTTCCAGTCATACCTGTGATCATACTTGATATGATTAGTGGAAGAATGATGAGTTTGAGCATTCTCATCAGCAGTTCCCCAGGAAAGGAAAAGTAGAATTTATCCAGGTTAGACAGTTTGCCATATTCCCGTACCAGCATGCCAATTCCAATACCTAAAAGGCAAATAAAAAATGTGACACAAATTAGCAGGAATTTTTAGTAGAGACATAGGGGAAAAGGAAGACAAATAGGAGAACAGTAAAACAAAAGAAGGGAAAAACAGACACATTTTTACAGTCATGGTAGAACTTCTAAAGGAAATTAGTGAAGAGAAGTTTCCTTTTTTGTTCTATATAATGATGATAGGAACAGTAATAACACATATAATTCTGAACTTGGAAGGTGTCTTCAGGTATGTCAGAAAAGACTTGATTATGGCCTCCGCTTATCAGTCCAGTCCAGTAGTGACTTCTTTCAGTACCTCTAGAAGGCCCATGACTGGCATTAAGAAAAATCATTGTAATATACAAACACTACCAAACATTAAAGAAAGTGATATGATATAAATATTTTACATAATTTATATTGTCAAAAATATGTCTACCCACTTTACATAATTAGAAAAGAGTGTGACTCCAATCACTAAATTAATTTAATAATTTCCAGGAAATTGATCAACAAAAATACATTCAGCATATTTCACACTCATTCCACAACATAACCAATCTACAAAATACCAGACTACAAGTATAATCAGTGACTGAATCATGTCATAAGGCACCTTCATACTTCCTCTTCTTTTTGGATTAAACGAATTATCAGACAGTTCAAGCTTCTAAGACAAATCACAGATAAGAACTCTACAAAAAAAAATAAATCACAGGTCCAAAGAGAGATTTCTTCAGTTTCACAGGTAATACCTTTATTTTCCATTTCAACATGATTTTCAAATAAAAAGCACTCGTATAGGAAATGTGTTCATCAGTGTTTAGAAAGCATTATGACTGTTATTTCACATACAAACCTCATAATGCTTCAGTCCTGGCTAAACTGAGTATCAAGAGATCTGATTTCTAACTGGATTCAGTGAGAGACGCAGCAACTCGGGATCCTTCATTACCCACTGAGTGCTTAAAGGTCTTACTCATCTGAATAGCCCCACTGAAGTTAATGAAATTATTTTACTGACATGAGTGGTGTGTATCTTGCAAGCAGAATTGTTACAAGAGCACACGAAGATGCTACAAGTCTACCTTTACCAGCCTCACTGGCTCATGTAAAGTTGCAGGCTCCCAGGAAAGCTGCTAGTGCTCAACCCAAATTCACCTCTTCCCCCGATTTTATTTGTGATGGTATATAAGGCATTTAAGTTAGAAGTTGCTCAAGAAGATGGTGTAAAGTTTGACTGAACAGGCTTATAGGATACATTCCTCATATTAAGTGATTGAAGTTGTGGAGGCACGCAATACCACCAGGTTTAAATTCAGATTTAGGCAAGTCCACAGACACCCAGCAGTACTGTCGATATTGAAGGAAATAGACAGGGATGCCAAGTACAGTTCTCTACTAGAGAAGAAACTCAATAAAATTCTCTTACAGAAAGTACGGATTTTTACAAAAATGCTTCCTAAAGATTTCCCATGGTTCTACTTTGTGCTAGGTCACATGGGAGCTGGATGTTAGTTGATGCAGAAATGTAAACTACTAGTTACCTTCACAGAATTTGACTCTGAGAGCACAAAAAGATAATGAACCATCTTTTCCATGCACTATCTGCACTTGCAAAAAGACACAATAATGGCTATCTCTAACCTAGTGACTCAACTAAATGTTTTGAAAATAGTCTGCACTTTCAGATAAGCCCAAGAAAGATAAAACTCGGCTTGTAAAATGGTTACATATATTAAAGTAAGTTGCTAAGGCTTTGATCATGAAAACACTAGTGTAAATAGCTGAATCTGAGCATGTAGGTACTCTCCATTTCTTTAAACTATTCACATGACTTAGGGTAGGCATATGCTTAAACTGCAGCAAGACTAGACTGTATGTTTATTAAACGTTGTAATACCCCTTTACTTTGAGCAGGTGTGACTAGGACGTGTTCTAGGTGGTGACTGTCATGTTTGACCATCTGAGAAGTTCAATAATTGTACATTTAGCAGTATTAATAGCAAGCAGAGATTCACCCTCATTTGCACTCTTCAGAGTTCTCTTTTCCACTTAATGAAGTGGAAAAATTCTCATATGCTCTCAGAATTTTAGTAGGGTTTCCGTAAGCTTTTCCACTTACGTATTTCACAGATTCATAGAATGATATGGCATTTGAAGGGACCTCTGGAGATCATCTAGTCCAACCCACCTGCCAGAGCAGGTCCACCAGGAGCAGGTTGCACAGGAATGTGTCCAGGCGGGTTTTGAATGTCTCCAGAGACGGAAACTCCACCACCTCTCTGGGCAGCCTATTCCAGTGTTCTGCCACCCTCAAAGTAAAGAAGTTCCTCCTCATGTTTTGGAGGAACTTCTTATATTCACGTTTGTGGCTGTTACCTCCTGTCCTATCCCTGGGCACCACTGAAAAAAGACTGGCCCCGTCCTCTTGACACCCACCCTTTAAGTATTTATAAGCATTGATCAGATCCCCCCTCAGCCTTCTCTTCTCTAGATTCAAAACACCCAAGTCCCTCAGCCTCTCCTTGTAAGACAGATGATCCAGGCCCCTAATCATCTAATCATTTATATTTGGTTAGGGTTCTTTTGGCAAGGCTATTATTTATCTAGTGGTAGTAACTGACAATAGACTTCCTCATTCCAACAATGTCTTGAAATTGCAGTACTGCACTCCCTTCCTTGGTTATGCTATTCCTTTACCAGACAGAGCACTTAATATCCACATTGACTTGATAGTATGCCCAACTACAGTAAAATCCAGCTACCTCTTAAGTGGAGCTAGCATCTAGCATCTAGCTGCTTGAATTTAGCATGGGAATATAGGAAGAAATTTTATTTTGTAACACTAACAAGAGAAGGTTAGAAAGTTAACAGAATACATTTGCTTATGTACTGAAAATCGATATAAATATAACTTTTTGGTCCTCGTCTCAATAGCCAAGTTCAACTGCAATTTTCTTCCTGGGAATTATGATGCACAGAAAGATGTATGTCCCAGCATAAACATATTTCACATGGTCACTAGGGCTTTTAACATCACATTGATGTCAGCAGCCCTGAGCAAATACATGTGGAAGTCTTATAAAATGTTCATTTCTCTACATGAATACTTCTGATACAGCACCATTTCTGAAACTAATTCTTACATGTGTGATTACTTCTAACTTCTGCAAAGCACTCTATAGAAGGAAAAGCCTCTACTATATATTAGGATTTTTCCTTTCTTTTCACTTCTCTCTTTTTCATTTCTGGAAGCAAAACATCACTTTTGCTGCTTGATCTCTTCCTTTTTCCTGTTTCAACAGGAGATGATGGCTGTGTGTAATCAGGTGACAGAACCAGTCTGGCCTGTATACATGTGTACACTGAGTGAACCAAAGAAAATAGGTAAAATATGTCTTGGGAGAACATTATGTTGTCGGTTCTGCATATCTGCTAAGCAAACTCTATGACATTTGGGTATCTGGTGAACACTCATTTATCACAATCTGCCCTACGTCTAGAGTACATATTTTTGCATATTGTTTTTGAAATGTTGTCTAAGGAAAAAGGCAAATTATTTGCATGCAAACAACTATAGGACTACTACATTCTTTTTTCAAGTACTGTGCTGTAGATCATGACACAGATTTGAAAATTAGTTAAAAAAACCCACACACCCTGTTCAAACAAATTCTGTAATCTCTGGGTTCATCTATACTGGCAGACATGGGGAGTGTCACAGATTGTCCTATTGTAAACTTGTAAAAATGTGCTGTCCTCTCAGCAACCACCTGAGCAACCAAATGTGGAGACTATTTACAATTTTTCAGGGAGTGATGGCTAAATGCTGAAGTCTTTTTTTGTGTAATTATGTGCAGTCAACGCAATTCAGATATTGAATTTGAAAACTCAGAACACCTGAGTAGTTAATTCTGTTCAGGACGTGCCGTATGCAGTGAGTGTAGTTACTTGCTTTACATCATTAGCATTGTGGGTTAGATGTTCTTCATAATCTGATTATATCTTTGATAACAAGAATAGCACAATACTATGCATCTTTACCCTCACTCACAAGTAAAAAACCTTGTAATTTAGAATCTAATGAAGTCCACACATAGATATGCCTGGTCCTAGTTCTCACTGAAAGAGAATATAAACCAGGTAAAAATGGTATCTAACATGTAGGACTCCTGAACATGTTGTTTGTGCTCATGGATAGCAACACAGATATGGGATGCAGTGTGTTAATTGGCAGGGAGTTCTCACTCCACCAATGTGCATGACACCGCAGAAACAGTGCATCACCTTCAACTCCTACTGACTTTATTATGGGAATGAATATTAGGAATGAACCATAAAGACAAGGAGAAAAGAAATCTAGCATGTATTTCCGGAGAACCAGTAATCTGTTTGTAAAATGATGTGTCCTGAATTACAGCAAGTCCCTCTCTGAAAAAAAAAAAAAAAGTTGTGGTGTTTATTTTCCTGTTTTCATATAATTCCAGCATGTAGAAACTCCTTTTCACTGGAGCAGAGTTAATGATTCTGGCTGATATGGATAGCCACTGGGGAAATTATAGGAATTTTGCTTTAATATAGCATTGCAAGAAGCAAAAACGTGCACACGTTTCATGGTTCAAACCCGAGATTTAATTGTACTGCAGCAACATGGACTGTGCTACTAACAAAGTGATTAAGCTCTTCATAATTTCACATGATTTGCTGTTCATATGATAGACTAAAATACAATTACTTCTATCATATTAGTAGGTCTTAATTGGATTATCTTTGCAGAAGATGATTCATGGGACTGAAAAGGTTGGCAAACAAAGTTCACTGACTTCATTTGAAACACAATAAAAAATACTCAATATAAACATGTCAAATTGCAGAACAGGCAGGCAAGATTTTTGTGGTCTGTGACACAGTCTGAGTCTTTTTGCAATATCTTATAAAATCCATTTTTTTTCTGCTCTCTCTAGAGTTTCTGTAATATCATTGGCTGTATCTTAACTACAAAGAAATACAGTGCCAACTACAGAATACAAAAAGAGGGTGTAGAAAAAATTCTTACTTATAATAATACTTATAAACTCATTATTTCAGTTTATTAATTCAGCTCTGGATTATTTTTAATATTTTCTAATGGTATGCATTTTACTGTTTTACATTCTGCTTGACAATTAATATTTCTTCTAATAAACACACTTGATTGATTGAAAAAACCAAGGTTCTTAGAAAGATTCTTATTTGACTGAAAAACCCCCAAGATTCTTAGAAACCCACAGGCAACTACTGAGGTAGGATTTAGAGTCTCTGAGGTATAATTGCATGGCAACTGATCTTAACTCTCTGGATACTGATGTTGCCCAGACTACCAGCTTGCTTAGAAAGATCTGTGAAGGAAAGGCCTCTCAGAAATCTTCCAGAAGATATTGGACAGATCTTGGTCTACTGAAAAATATTTAACAGGAAGGTATTGGAGGAAGGCATGCTCATTCCTCCACCATGGTGAGACCCTCTGTGTCCCATCCCGGATTAACCTGTTGAGGGTGCAGCAGCAGTAAATTCCTTCACACAAATGACACACTGTCATTTGACTGCAGAGTGAGGAAAGTTCGGGTGGACAATGACTCCGTGATGGACCTTCAGGAATGAAGGCAAGGTGGAGCACTGGCCAGAGGGGTAAAAAACCAGCTTCTCCAGTGTGGGGTACTCCCCTTTCAGCAGGTGTAAAGGCCACAGCAAGCAGCAAAGCCATGTAACTGCTGCTATGTTCTGTGCTGTGGGAGCCTGTAGCAGGGCTGATAACACCGAGCAGCCTGTAGCAGTCACTGATAACACCGAGCGGCCTCTCTGCAGTGCCGCCCTGCACGGTGCCCACCCCACCCTCACTCAAACCAAGGCGGTTACACCATTCAGCCAGAAAAAGGGAAATAATGGCCATTCTCCTGCACCTTTGAGTGACCACAGTTCTGTTGAACGCTGAGCCAGTGTTGCCCCTGAACAGCAATGTGCAGATGGCTAAGCAGTTTGATAATTTAACAGTCTCTCCTATAGGACACCTAGTTTACTCTCATTTACATAAATAGCTGTAGATGAATTTCATGTGTATGTGTCTTCCATATATTTTTAGTATGCAGAATTAACTTCTGAGAAAGCCAAGATAAAAGAATACTGTTGAAGTAAAGCAAAAAACTTTACAACATGCTTCACCTGTATATGTATATTAGTACACCAGCGAGAATTGCTGCACATAATTGCTGTACCTACCAGAACAGTCCATTCATATACAGAAAAAATACCAAGGATGTTATGAAGAATTAATTCCTTGGTTAGTCCTTAACTCTGTTGAGGTAAATTAAGTCATATCAGAGATACAATGTGCCTCTTTCACAGCTTTTCAACAAACTTGGTAACTTAATAGATTTGTGAAGTTAACAACAGTACTTACAACCCTAACATAATAAACACTGTATTATAAAGATTATGTCATAAATCCAGTAATTTGGGGAAAATGCCAGTTCTTTCCTAGCCCAAATTTGGATGTGTACTGGTGAAAACACCTGTTCTGTTGGGGAATAGTGTGTGAAACTTATCAAGCCTTCAGGCAAAGTGAACTCAAACTGGGACACATGCAAAGCAGACTGCGGAGTGATGGAAAGAATCAAGAGCCTACCTTCTGAAAGGAGATTAAAGAGCTTGGTTTGTCCAACAGGGATGAGTGAAGTAGAAATACAGAAAATGGTTGAGCAGCAGAAAAAGAGCAATGTTTTGACAAATGGATGCACACTGAACCTGAATACATTTAAACTGGCAATTGTAAGGCTTTCAACAATCAGACTTATGAACACAGCTTCCTAGGAGGATGTGCAGTTCCAAGAAGCCTATCCAGCTTTAAGGCGAAGTATAACATGCTACAGAAGTGTATATAAATTGGCATAACCTGAAGCAGCAGTAGACTAGATGTGATAAACCAGGAGGTATCTTTCTATTTCATATTTCTGTGTTTTACAGTAAATTTTAAATGCAATGTCACAATGGTAACTTGCCCTTCTTTTTTGCAGATCTTTCCCATGAGCCCTCTCAGCTGTCGCTTCTAGAACCGCGACCATTCTCCTTCACTCCACCCATCTGTAACTTGGGTGCCTTCTTTAACTGTGACCTCCCTCCTCTGCAGACATCCAGACGTGTATAGGTCTTGTTGCTTCCTCCACATTTCCAAATCCACTCACTTTCATAAAACAGTACTTTCATCTGACACTGTCATGTCCCCAGTTCTGGTGTTCATAGCGTCTAACATTTTGCGTACATGGCCTAACATATTACAGCACCAATGGCCCCATTCCAATGCCACACTAAAAACCAGAGCTTCTCATCTTTTCTTGTAAAAGCCCAGTGATCTTCATTTCTCTTTCCACAACATTTGCTTGCTGTCCCAAAGCTGTATGAGAACCTCTGTACAACCTGTATAGCCTAAGAGATATTAGCTCAATAGAGCACGTGAGGAAAAATACATCTTCATTTAAGACCTCTGACACACACAATGAAATAAATGGTTGACAATGGTATAAAAAAGGCGAAAGGTTGGTAACTGGGAATATCTGCCAGATTCTGACCCTTGTTACAGCTTCTGTTTTAAACTGTGATAACAGGAAAGGACAGTAAATAGGACATACTGTTCTAGCTATCCCCTTGCTGGAAGGGCAGTGGAACAATTCTGACTGTAATAAATTGAGATAAGCAGCCGGAAAGGCAATTTAGTGGAAACCAAAGAGAGACAGATCAGACTAAAGAGACACAGATAGTGACATGCAGAACTATCCTTATTATGAAACTAATGAAGACATCAAAGCATTGAGAAATCAGAGATATGACCTAGAAAATTAGTTCAAATTAAGCAAGGCCAGGTTGTTTGTGGTTCCAAAAGCATGAAAGGACCAAGAAATGGCTGTTTTGCAATATATTGTGAAAATACTTAGATTACATATAATCCATAGAAATTGTTATCACATGTCACATTTAATCTTCTGGCATGCTAATGGGTTCTCATGGAATGTGCAATACGTGGAACAATAGTAAATAGAGAAATAAATCTGAAACACTTAGTCCAATATTGCCCTGATCTTCAGCATAAGATATAATACAGAAGTGATCTCACACCATGAGAAAGTTTTGTGGGGCTATAACTAAGAATGCCTTCCACAAATCCTATGAGGTTTCTCTCTAAAAAAAAAAAAAAAAAAAAAAAAAAAAAAAAAAAGAAAATAGGTTTGCAAAGAGTACAAGTGTTGTTTGTGAGTATTCTCAACCTGAACATTATCCATTTGCTGGGATATAAGAAGAAAGTGTCTTTATGATTTGTTAAGATGTAAATGGAAAACAAAAAATATTTTTGCAATTATATTATAGTATTTTCCCTTAAATAATATAGGGAAATTTGAAACAGTAAATATTTTGCTGGTATTAGTATTGGTGTTACTGTTTCAAATGGAAAGAAATATTTCATTGGCTTTGGTAGTTTTGGAGCTTTGCAGAGTGTAAATTGACCTTAGGGTCACTTCTTCCAAAACTCTCTTCACATTAAAGTTCACATCTAGTGACAGTTTCACTTCATTCACATAAAGTGAAACCCATGGTCTATGTTAATAGAAGGCACAAAGTATATGGACAATAGGAAAACACTTTATATGCCAGAAGAACAAGTAAAAGTTAGGTTTTCTTTACTTCAAAACAGTGCAAGAGCAAAAGCAGCACCATGATTAACTTCATGTTTCTTTGTTCTTTTGTTGGCTGAAGTTTCTGTCTCAGCATTTTTGATCTTAGTAGTATGTGAAACTCTCAGATGAAACTGTTGGCCATTCTGCATTTTACTTTGTCTTTAAAATTAAATTTAGACATTCGTTCTGAACAGCTTCCATCCTGTATTGATCTGTATCCAGTGTGACAGGGAAGAACAGGCAGATAAGCACCACAATTGTCTAAAGAGGTATAAAAAGTCACAAGTACCATCTGTGCTGCTCTATTTCAGAGCAGGAAGAAACCAGGGGATTTGGTTAAATTTCCGTGCTACCATAGTTGATTCAGGATGTCTGGTCTTTACTTGTTACAAATTCCAAATTAATAAAATGTGCTTCAGAATTCAATAAAGGAATCAGATGTTTGCTTTACAACTATACTTGTCAGAAATGGACAGGGTAATAATTCCTTTACTTTAGTACATTCCCTTCAATTTTTTTCCTGCTGTGAAGAAACAGCTCTGGTTTTGCTAGTTTATTTCAAGAGGCAACTAATCTGCTTCATTATTTGTAAATTTCACACTGTATTGTGCAAGCAAAGAGAAATGCCATAGAAGACACCCTAAACTAAGCTAATAGGCCACTTTTTGGTAAAGGTACAAGGAGGTGGAAATGAAAAACAGCAAAGCCTTAGGCCATATGCAGAATAGGCTTTCTGTTTTAGATTACACTTATCAGAGAGAAAAACAACTTACTGGGAGAAACTGAAAGACTTTATAGGTTTATGGGGTTTGGAGGCTGCAGGCTACACTTGCAAAAGAGATTTTCTACCCTCAGAAGTATGGTGAAGATTCAGGGTGGCCTTCTGAGTGGTGAGAGGCTGTGAATATAGAGTGATACATTACTAATTGTTCTGTTGTTGTCTTTGCCCTTCAAGATATTCATTCTTGTAAGAATGCACTGGTGGACTTCCAGTAATGCTAGCATGTGCTGATACTGCTCTGATATGGATGAATTTTAAAGGAACCAGTGCATGTAAAAGCAGTTGTCAAATGCCCTCATATCTGATTACAGATGAAGCCTAGGTGTGAGTGCACCTGGCAATTATTATTTTTTTTTAAACACAGACCTGTGGATAAAAAATATTCTTATGTGGAGATATTACTACTTAATGGTGTAATATAAAATAATAATTTTCATTAAAATTAAAGTGACTAGATTTTTGGCATATGGACCACTGGGTGATATCATAAAGCACAAACCAGAAGCTCCAGTGGCTGCTGCACTCATCAAATCCTGGCAAATAGCTATAGCTGCACCACTTCAAGTTTCTGCAATGCTGGTGTTACAGATAGGAGCTGTGTACGTTCTAATCTCGCTCTCAAACGCAGGGGGAAAAGGAGGTCTGATGCTAGCCTCAATCTTCCAAGGAGGGGACTGCAGGGGCGAGGCATCCGATCCTGCAGGGACCGAGTAAGCTTCCCTGCCTTTCAAAGGTGCCCAAACTCAGGCATGCTGGAGACGTTCACACACACAGAGTCACTTCACGCCTCCACAGGCAGGACCCGCCTGCCGCCGCCGCCACCACGGACAGCTCCCGGGCGCCGGGCGGGCACCGGGAGCCCCGCCGCTCCTCGGAGCGCCCACAGCCCGGCCCACGCGTGAAAGGGAGGGCGAAGGAGGGCGCTAATGGCCGAGCACCGAGCTGTCCCTAACTGCGTTTACGCACCTTCGATAAACACGAGGCGGCAGTGTGCCCAGGTGGCCAAAGGCCATTGGCATCCTGGCCTGTATCGGGAATAGCCTGGCCAGCAGGAGTAGGGAAGCCATCGTCCCACCGGTACTGGGTACTAGTGAGGCCTCACCTCAAGTACGGTGTTCTGCTCTGGGCCCCTCACGAAAGGGAAGGCGTTGAGGTGCTGGAGCAATGAAGCTGGTGAAGGATCTTGAGCACAAGTCTTATGAGGACTGGCTGTAGGAACTCGGAAAAAGGAGACTCCAGAAAAAAAGGAGACTGAGGGGAGACCCTCAAAGGCAGTTGTAGCAAGGTGGTCATCAGTCTCTTCTCCCAAGTAACAAGTGATAGCATGAGAGGAGATGGCCTCGAGTTACGCCAGAGGAGGTTTAGATTGGTATCAGGAAAAATTTCTTCACAGAAAGGGTTGTCAAGTACTGGAGCAGGCTGCCCAGAGAAGTGGTTGAGTCACCATCCCTGAAGGTATTTCAAGACAGGTAGATGTGCTTAGGGACACGGTTTAGGGATGGTTTTGGCAGTGTTTGTTGATAGCTGGACTTGATGATCCAAAAGGTCCCTTCCAACCTAAACAATTCTACGATTTATGGCTGGCTGAAGAAAGGATATCTGCCATTCACAGTATCTTGTGATTGGTGGCTGTATCAATTTAAATATTGCCTCTCATGTCTTCTTCATAAGTATCTGAACAATTTCAGTGTCCCACACGTGTGCTGTTGAAAAAAACCAACCCTTCAGAGTCGCAGGCAGGCTCACAGGTACCTGAAGTCCTGAATTTGTTTAGGAAGTGACAGACAGACATCCCATTAAGTGACAAATAAAAGTACTTGTAACCTGCAAATTTATGCGAACTGAATCTCTCAGAATCATGTTGCCCAACCACAGAACTGTTACAAAAAGATATTGGCCTGATAGGTTTTTGAAACCCAAGTATTTTTTAAAAATTGCAAGCTATTTGCGTATTCTCTTCAAGTACGTAGAAAGATATCTGCTTCAGTATATTGTGCTATGAATCTCAATGTCTGAGATTGTATGTACCCAAACCACTTATGCTTTTATTTCCACTGTAAGAAAAAAGCCGTTCAGCTGAAGAATTGCCCAGGACTACAAGCTATTAGACTATGACCCACAGACTAATGAATGAGTAAGTATTTAGACATCATCAGCCTTTTACCTTCATGACTGGTTTGGTTGTGTCGCAGCAGTGACCTCTTGGAGACAAAGTGATGATAAAAAATAGATGCTCTATGAGAATCCTATGAAGTGTGACTTAAACTCTCCCTTTGCAATTGTCCTTTGGAAACCTGTTTCAGGGTGAGTAAATTTCAGGGATATTTCTGGTTTATTTTTACTTGATTGTACAAACTGGAAGCAATATAACTTTCTTTATTAAAGGCTGAAGAAGCACTTAAAATAAGTTGACTTTTAAACTGCTCTTGCTAGCTCAGCTGCTTTGGGCTCAGTCAGGCCAGTGGAGCAAAAAGATGCAAGATATCCCTCCTCTCACACTCACCTACGTGAGGCTGCCACTCTCCTGCCCCTCTGCCTCCCAGAGAAGGGCGAGACAGGGTAGGTGCAGATGAGCCCCAACCTCAGCTCCCAGTCACTGCTCAGCAGAGATGACCCCATTGCAGGCCCCACGTATGCCCTAAGAACTAACAATGAACAATGAACTTGCTTCTCGGGGCCACTATTCTGGCAAATCTATCGCTGAAATTATACACAACGCAAGCCTCAGAATTAGCCCCAAATCCGAAATTCAGTCAATTTCCAATTCCAAATCTGAGTTCATAGATCTCCCCACATCAGTTTGGTGGTCTTAAACAGAATCTCTACTAAGGTAAGAAAAAAACCTTCTTGAGCCTTGAGTTTTGTTTTCTTTGAATAATACATACGGGTGTTTTCACCAAAAAGATGTGACATTCCTAACATATTTTGTGTACAGGTTTTAAATAATTCTCCCCCCTCCCCGTTATAAAAGAAATTCCAATGTTTTTGAAAATGTAAATGACAGGCAAATGATCGACTGGTTCAACTATAACACACAGTGTTTGGAATTCTGAAGGGTTTCTGCCTGTTTCTGTCTCCTCTTGTCAGACATGGACACAACAAGTAATCAGGAATTTTTTTCAGCTTAGTAAGGGTATTAGTTAACACAAGCATATCTCACTAGGATGCTAAACACGGCTCTGATAATGATGAGCAAAAATCATGATTCCATATGATAGTGCTGGAAGATCAGACACTTTGCAGCACAGCTGGACAGCTTTCACAGTACATTTCCACAGCTTCCTGTGTTCGATATTTCCACTCCTCACTCACGCATACCTCTCTGAAAATTCTAAACATATTTTCTGCTTTCAAAATGACAAGTGATACTCTTTTGTTCATGAATGCTAAATTGTTGCTCCAAACTAAGTAGATTAATAAACCTCAGAGCAATTTCCCAGTGTATATTAAAAAAGAATAAGTATGCAAATTTAATTATGAAGGGTTTGTGGACTACAGGTATATTACAAACATTCCTCAAGCTGTAATAAAAAGATAACATACAATTCATCTGAGCCATCCTTACAAGAGTTTTACTGTTCTCCTTGTGTAAGTTATTTCACCTCCAAGAAATATTGAAAATGCAGCAGATACATAGCTACCTGCAAAATGCAATTTGGTCCATAGCTCAAGAAATTTTTATGAAGACTGTCTTTGCTATATCATAGAGTTCCCCTGAGTTCTGGACTGTTAATTACAGTCTAGCAGGTAGAGAAGTCCAAAGACACAGGAGGTATCTGGGTACCTGCTACTCTCTCATTGTGAATTCCCATTGGGTATTCAGGGGATTAGGGTGAAATTGCCCCACATTTCCCACATTGCTTGGCTCTGTGGCTCTTGGGGAAATCTCATTTCAGAATGATCAGCTTGTAGGATCACATCACATACTTCATTTCCACCTACATTTTTTGAAGATATAAAGAGGTGAACCACTTCTGTAATTGGGAAGTATGTCAACTCATAGAAGGGTACCTGACAGGAGTACATGGAAAAACAACTGCATACACGCAAACATAGACACATACACACACTCCTCCAGTTGTTATAGTCAGATTTTCAAATCTGACTCACAAAAGTCTTTCTACCTAACTAAAGAGGTGAAAAAGAACTGAGATCCTCCAAATACTGAATGCGTGGAGGAAAACACACGTGTATACGTAAGTACATATCTGATTACAGCTTATAAGTAGCTGGGTTGAATTCCAAAAAATAATTCCAAAGAATAATTCTCTCCTGAACAAAAATACACAGATATAGGTATGTTCCAGCCAAAATTCAAAGCAGCAGAAAAGTCATCTGAAAGAGACCCATCAAACCGCAAGCGCTGTTAATGTACTTAAAGCAGCACTTGTCTACAGGAGCAATAATGTCAAGGAAGCTCTGCTTGCTTAGCATCAAAATAATGACGAGGAGAAAATGAAAAGGCTGCGTGACTAGGACCAAAATTATGTACTATGGAAAAGCCTTTCTCAGCCACATCATTTGGCAGCTTCTTTTGGCCCTTTTGCCCACCAGTTCTTAATAAGATGGCATTCAACTAATTTCTCCTTCAGAAACTTGTTGGCAAGCAGAGGAGAAATCCTCCTACCTTTACAATGAAAGTCCCAAGGAAAGCTGGGTGGCACCGCCGAACTCTTCCCATTGCACGGGGACTTGGGCCATCAGAAGCCACCACCAGCACTCTCCTGCCCCACAGCCTTCGCCTCAGCGGGGCTCTGACCCGCAGACTGACCCAAGGCTCCCCGTGGTCCCGTCCCGGCCACCTGTGGTCCAAGGCGTGCCGAGGTGGCCCAGGGCACAGCCTGCCGCGGGTCTCGAGGCCAGGGAGACCTGCAGCACTCACCCACCCACGCAGGAAGGGCTCACGGCCACCCACGAAGGGCTCACGGCCAGTGAGACCACTGGCAGGTTTTCATTGCACGGTTTTACCCTACTAATTACCAGACCTTTGTCACGGGGCTGGAGAGAGGGAGGGAGGGAGGCCCGGCCCAGAGGGCCCCGGGCACCCCGTCTCTGGGCGTCCCGCTACCCACCCGATCCTCCGGCCGGGGGCATGGAATCGACCCACGCGAGACCCCCTTTTAGCCCGGCCGCCGCAGCACCGGGCCACCACCGCGGACCCGTCCCCGGCCGCCGCGGCTACGCGACCGCCCGGGTAGGGCAGCCGCCTCCCCTCGTCAGACCGGCGGCGGGCGGGATGGGTGCGGGTAGGAACCCGCGGGTCGTTCCGCAGCGCCCGGCCCGGTTCGGCGGCGGCGGCGGAGCGCCCCTCGCTGGCCTTGCCCCGGCGCT